>NW_016807866.1:5564725-5635659 GCF_001698545.2 Rhinopithecus bieti
ACCACACCCAGCCAATTTTTTGTATTTTTAGTAGAGACAGGGTTTCACCATGTTAACCAGGATGGTCTCAATCTCCGGACCTCATGATCTACCTGCCTCAGCCTCCCAAAGTGCTGAGATTACAGGCGTGAACCACCGTGCCTGGCCTCAAGTTGTTTTTTTTTTTTTGACACGGAGTCTCACTCTGTCGCCCAGGCTGGAGTGCAGTTGTGTAGTCTTGGCTCCTGCAACCTCCACCTCCTGGGTTCAAGCGATTCTCATCCCTCAGACTCTGGGGTTACAGGCATTAGCCACTATGCCTGGCTAATTTTTGAATATATATATATATGTATATATTTTAATACAGATGGGGTTTCACCATGTTGGCCAGGCTAGTCTTGAACTCCTGACCTCAGGTGATCCACCTGCCTCGGCCTCCCAAAGTGCTGGGATTACAGGCATGAGCCACCATGCCCAACCTATTTTCAGTTTTGTTTTTTTTTAATGATAACCATCCTAGTGGTGTGAAGTGGTCTCTCCCAGTGGTTTTTTTAAATTAATAATATTTTAAAGATAATTTTTATTGAGGCCCCACCAGGTGCAGAACCTGTTCCTGGCATTAAACTCCTTCTTCCTTTGCAATTTGGTCTTTCTTGAGTGGTGCCATGAATGCTTTCTTCTCCTCCATGGTCTGGAAGTGGCCATGGCCAAACTTGGAGGTGGTGTCAGTGAACTTAAGGTCAGTGTTCTCCAGAGCCCGCCGTTTGGTCTGCACCATCAAAGATGTGCAGAGAATGAGCAGTTGCTTCTTGGTTCCCACCACACAGCCTTTCAGCATGACAGAGTCATTGGTCACTTCACCATAGTGGACAAAGCCACCCAGAGGGTTGATGCTCTTGTCAGACAGGACATGGTCAGTGGAGGCATTGTTCTTGATCAGTTTGCCGTCCTCGGTAAGGTAGCGCTAGCCAATCTTATAGATCTTCTTGTTAATCTCAGTATGGTGATGGTCGCCTTTCCGCCCAATGCATGCCATGGAGAAGGCCACATGGGCAGGATGCCATGCCCCAATCCAGGCCACCTTGCACAGGCCTTGGTGGATCTTGTGGGGCAGCTTCTTGGTGTGCCAACAACTGATGACCTCTTTGTAGCCTTTGCCCTTGGTCACCCCGATGATGTCGATCATCTCGTCCAGCCCAAACGCTTGGTTCACAGGTACCTGCTGCTCTAGCCCCTCCTGGGCCCAGTTCCAGCTTCTCAGCCATGGTGCCTCTGTTCACTTGGCTCTCCAACAGCTGGGCCTTCTTCTGGCACAGAGGAAGCAGGCGCGTCTGGGTGTGGGCAGTGACGTGGGTGACTTGGCAGTGCTTCTTCATGCTACTGAAGTCTTCTCCAGCTGCTTCTTGCCATCCTCATCCTACCATTTCTTGCAGTACTTGGTAAAGGCCTTCTTCTTAGATTTATGCCGGTTGTTAGAGAAATGCCTTTTGCACTTATCGTTGATGTGCTCAGCAAAGATGGTCTTGAAGGTCCTGAGGCCTCAAGGGGTTTCCACGTAGCCCGCAATGCCCACAACCACCATAGGTGATGTCTCCACAGTGGTCGCGGCCTCCACCAACTCCTTCTCTTTCACCTTGGATCCTGGCCTGTCGACTTCCCGTGTGATGTGGGTCGTGCCAGCCTTGTATCCCAGGAAGGCTGTGACGTTGACCAGCTTGGAAGGGTCATCCTTAGGGAAGCTCTTTACCTTCCCATGATGCCTATATCTGTGCTGCATGGCAGGAAGCAGAGGGACCCATGTCTGGGAGTGGAGAGCTTTCTGTGAGACATCATGCCATCAGATTCCACCGGTAGAACTCTCCCTATGGTTTTGATTTGCATTTCCCTATGACTAATAATTTTGAGCATCTTTTCATGTGCTTATTGGGCATTTGTGTATCTTTTTGGAAGAAATTTCTATTTTAGACCCGGCGCGGTGGCTCACGCCTGTAATCCCAGCACTTTGGGAGGCCGAGACTGGCAGATCACAAGGCCAAGAGATCAAGACCACCCTGGCCACCATGGTGAAACCCTGTCTCTACTAAAAATACAGAAATTAGCTGGGCATGGTGGCGCACACCTGTAGTCCCAGCTACGCAGGAGGCTGAGGCAGGAGAATTGCTTGAACCCGGGAAGCAGAGGTTGCAGTTAGCTGAGATCGCGCCACTGCACTCCAGCCTGCGTGACAGAGTGAGACTCTGTCTAAAATATGTGTGTGTGTGTGTATATATATATATTTTTATATGTTATACGTATGCATGTGTATATATATATAAAATTATCCAGTCGTGGTAGTACATGCCTGTGGTCCCAGCTACTCAGGAGGCTGAGGTAGAAGGATCGCTTGAGCCCAGGAGATCAAGGCTTTAGTGAGCCATGATTGTGCCACTGCACTCCAGCCTGAGTGACAGAGCAAGAGCCTGTTTCCAAAAAAAAAAAAGAAAGACATGATTTTTTGTTAGAGGTGTTACCTGAGGAATCCCACCACGGTCTCCTCTTGGATCTCATTTCTTGTTCCCTGCTGCTGTGATTAACTATTGAGTTCAAGCAGCCACCTTGAAGAATTTGCAAGATACAGTTGAGACAAAGGTGACACTGTCAGGCCCTACCTCAGCCTTGCCTGTGGTGGCTGACATTCACGGAGAGCTCACTGCGTGCTAAGGAGTCGATGTGCGTTATTTTATAATACTTAAAATGTATCTTGAGATTCGTCTCAGTTTCAACCACTTGTGCGAGGCCACTGCCAGCCAGCGGCAGAGAGAGGGCTCAGGCCCCGACCAGCCTGGTTCCAAGGCCCATGCTCATGAGCAGAGCCTCCAGCCTTCTTCACGTCAGTATCTGCATAGCTCACGTAAGGGGCAAGGGCTGTGCTTCTTTTCTGCCAGGGACCCTGTCTGCATCACCCAAATGCAGTAGGTGCAATTATTAGGCCCGTTTTACCGATGAAGGTTAACTCACTTGTCCGGTGTCTTATGCAACTGAGTGGTTATTATGGATTGAATTGTGGCCTCCATAAAAAAAAAAACCCCTGGAGTCTTAATCCTTAGTACCTCAGTACGTAACTTGATTTGGAAACAGCGTTTTTACAGAGCTAATCGAGCTAGAGAAGGTCATTAGGGGGTAGCCCTAATCCATTGTGACTGGTGTCCTGACGAAAAAGGGGAAATGTAGACACAGACATGCATGAGGAAAGGCATCATGTGAGGATGAAGGCAGACACCAGGAAGGTGCATCTACAAGCCAAGGAGTCCCAAAGAGTGACAGCAAACTCCTAGCAGGCGGGGGAGAGGCACGGGACAGATTCTCTATGTAGCCTTCAGAAGAAAGCCACTCTCTTGACTCCTTGATTTCAGATTTAACATGAGAGAACACATTTCTGTTGTTGAAGCCACCTGGTGTGTGGCACTTCGTTATAGCAGCCCTAGAATGCTACGAAAGTGGTAGGACAAGATCTATGAACACCTCAGTGCTGGGGATAAGGCATTGAACACTAAGCCTCTGCTCTCATGGAAAGAAATGACGCTTTCTTGGCGAGAGACAGATGACAGATGACTGTGATGTCAGATGCTGAATGCTAAGAAGAAAAATAAACTGGGGAAGTGGGGTATGGAGGAAGGAGGAGGGAGTGCTATTTTAGACAGAGAGAGCACTGAGAGCGTGACATTAAAGCAGAGGCCGGGGTGAAGTGAGCAAGCTGGCGGGAAGGGCCATCTAGGGCATGGGCCTGTGTCCAAGGCATGGGAAGGGGACAGGAGTAGCCAGAGGACAGAGTGACCAGGGATACAGCAGGGTCAGGCCACTGATAGATTTTGCTCTGGTGGGGAGGGGAAGCCACTAAGCTTCCTCCCAGGGAGGCTTTAAGCAAGGGAACCTCTGTCTCACCCATTGCAAGAATCCCCTGGGCTGTCACCAAGCACAAGAGCCAGTGTGGAGGCACGCACCTTTGGCCCTGAAATCAGTTCCTGCCGTTACTGGATGTGGAGGGTTTGGATGGTGCTGGAGGGAGCACGTCTTGATCATCATCAGGAATACTTGCTTCTGTGAAACTTGCAACTTCTGTGTTCAAGGGTCCCTGATAGGAGCTGATATGAATAAAGAATTTTCTTCACTGGCTGCAGTGGTGCATGCCTGTAATCCTAGCACTTTGAGAGGCTGAGGGCAGAAGGATCACTTGAGCCCAGGATTTTCAGACCAGGCTGGGCAACATGGGGAAACCCTGTCTGTCCAAAAATACAAAAATTATCTGGGCATGGTGGTGCACACCTGTAGTCCAGCTACTCAGAAGGCTGAAGTGGGAAGATCCCTGGAGCCTCAGCCTGGAGCTGTCGCACTACTGCACTCCAGCCTGGGTGACAGAGTGAGACCCTGGCTCAAAAAAAAGGAATTTTTTTAAGGCTTTGGTGATCATCACATTTCTTGGACTTATGCACGGAAATTCAGTGAGTAAGAGTTGAGAGTTGGGCAGGGCGCAGTGGCTCACGCCTGTAATCCCAGCGCTTTGGGAGGTCAAGGCAGCAGGTGGATCGCCTGAGGTCAGGAGTTTGAGACCAGCCTGGCCAACGTGGTGAAACCCTGTCTCTATTAAAAATATAGAAAATTAGCCAGGCATGGTGGCGAGTGCCTATAGTCCCAGCTACTTGGGAGGCTGAGGCAGGAGAATCACTAGAACCTGGAAGGCAGAGGTTTCAGTG
Source organism: Rhinopithecus bieti (assembly GCF_001698545.2). Lineage (NCBI taxonomy): Eukaryota > Metazoa > Chordata > Mammalia > Primates > Cercopithecidae > Rhinopithecus > Rhinopithecus bieti. The sequence goes on from NW_016807866.1 coordinate 5,569,435, forward strand.
AGCCAAGATTGTACCACTGCACTTCAGCCTGGGGGACAGAGCAAGAGTCTGTCTCAAAAAAAAGAGTTGAGAGTTGAATTAGTAAAATTCTTTATAATACAGATTTAAACAATAATTTAGGACACAAAAGCACAACATACTTTTTTTAAAGGTAGGTGACTAAATGTTACAATGCATAAACCTGAGATTTGGAGAAGACACATCCAGTCAACTCCTTTTACATTTAAGAAAACTGCTTCCCAGAAGGTCGTAGTATGTCCAGCTGTAGACAGATTCTAATGGTATCATTTTCAAACTTGATCAATGTTTCAGTATCATTTTTAGAATTTTTCTGTGTTACAGAATAGTTTATCTTTTTTTTTTTTTTTTTTTTTGAGATGGAGTCTCGCTCTGTCAGCCAGGCTGGATTGCAGTGGCGCCATCTCGGCTCACTGCAAGCTCCGCCTCCTGGGTTCAAGCAATTCTACTGCCTTAGCCTCCTGAGTACCTGGGACTACAGGTGCCCACCACTACGCCTGGCTAATTCTTCTTTTGTATTTTTAGTAGAGATAGGGTTTCACTGTGTTAGCCAGGATAGTCTCGATCTCCTCACCTCGTGATCAGCCCGCCTTGGCCTCCCAGAGTGCTGGGATTACAGGCGTGAGCCACCATACTTGGCCCCGAGAATAGTTTTTTTTATAGTTTTAGTTTCTTTTATAGTTTTTAGGCATATCAGTCTAAATAGGGTGATAGGAATAGGGTAACTTTTGGTTAATGGTTTGTCTGAGACTTCAAGTCATCATCTTTCCCTGATTATTTTAAATACGTTTTAATCACCAAAATATACACACTGGAATGCTATTCACCTTTTATTAAAGAAGGAAATTGTGCCATTTGTGACAACATGGATGAACCTTGAGAACAGTATGTCAAGTGAAATAAGCCAGGCACAGGAAGTCAAATAACCACATGATCTCACTTACATGTGGAGTGTAAAAAAGTTGAACTCACAGAAGTAGAGTAAAATGGTGGTTACCAAGGGTCAGGGGCAGGGCGGGCTGAAATAGGGAGGGGTTGCTCAAAGGATATGAATTTTCTGTTAGATCAGAGGAATAAGTTCAAGAGATCTGTTGTACAACTTGGCACCTATAGTTAATAACAATGTATTGTATACTTGAAAATTGCTAAGAGAGGCCAGGTGCGGTGGCTCACACCTGTAATCCCAGCACTTTGGGAGTCCGAGGCGGGCAGATCACCTGAGGTCAGGAGTTCGAGACCAGCCTGGCCAACATGATGAAACCCCATCTCTACTAAAAATACAAAAATTAGCCAGGCATGCTGGCACATGCCTGTAATTCCAGCTACTCAGGAGGCTGAGCCAGGAGAATCGCTTGAACCTGGGAGGCGGAGGTTGCAGCGTGCTGAGATCACGCCACTGCACTCCATCCTGGGCAACAAGAGCAAAACTCCATCTCAAAATAAAAGTAAATAAAAGAGTCATAAATAATGACGGGTTTTGGAAGCCATGATTAAAGCCACAGATCAAGGAGGAATTTCCATGTCGGCATGGCATAGAAAGGATGGCTGCTCATGATTTAGGCTGGTGTTTGCAGCCAGCCCATTGCATAGTGCTAGTAATAACCATCAGTAGCCCTCAAAGATTTGCAATATAAAACATTATGCATTGGATGGATCTGCTCATATGAGAGCTAGTAAATCAGTGTGGGTCTTGTTAGAGAATGACATTTATATAGAGAAAGTTTGCTTACGCAATTTGCCATTTGAATTTAGTTAACAAGGACGTGAAGTGTGCGGGGGTCACTTCCCACCAAAAGCCAGTGAAGAATCGAGAGTGTTCTTTGTCTGTTAAATGGATCAAGCTTGTCTAGTCTTGCTGTTAGAAATAGTCCCAATTCAGAAATCTGCATTAGTACTTACAAGCCTGTTAGTGAGAAGAGCAAAACTACTTCAAATAACACATTATGGGAGTGGTGTATTCTAGTTGCCCCCAAATCACCTAACGCCTTGCAAAGATTTAGTTGTTAGTCAAAGAGTGGCTAACGTGACCCTCTAAAGAATTAATTTTTATTTATATAAGTTCTGCATGAATACATTCTACATTCATTCTAAGTACAACTTTTGCAAATAAAGCTTAAACTCCTTCTTGGCCACCATCAACCAATCTTCTAATGTTTCGAGTCAAACGTGGACGTAGTGTACCACGTCTGTCATGTTCCCTGTTCAGTGTCCCCTAGTGGTATGTCAGAAACAGAATATTGGATTGTATGGATAATTGGTCTGGCTCAGAGTGGCATATATCATGTAGAGTTATAATGATAGGGTGACATATTGAATGGAGAATCATAAATATTGGGAATGGCTGGAGAGCAGGCTCTGAATGAAAATGCTTGCTGGGGTAGACATGCCATAACATTCTGCCTCCAGCTCCAGCTCTGCTTATGTCTAGGCCAATAAAGGGATTTCGTTGGGTATGTTTTATTGTGTTTATTTCTTCCCCCTTTTCCACTTAAAGCTGATTATGGTGTGGCTACTCAGTCAGGGCTTGGTGGCTTTGTGTGAAATGGCTGTGTCCCTGAACCACTTGAAGGTGGCAGACAGTGTACCTTGCTCTGCTTTTCCCTTCATCTGGAATATTCTTTTTCCCTTTCACAGATTCTCTCTTCCCACGTGGCAGATTTCTGTTCAATCTTCAAGGTGCAAATCACATACCACCTGTGTTCTAGGGAAGCTGTCTCGCGTCTCTTTACTCCCTTCCAAGTGGAGCTGTGTCCCTCCTGCTTGTCTGTGCTTATGTCCCATGGTGCTTGCCACCATGGCATTGTGGATGGTGATGTACATGATGATCTTTTTTCCCATGGGGGCTTATGGTGTCCAGGGACCACTACTCTGTTGAATTAGATTTACTGTTGTTGCCTACTATGAACCATGAGGCAGGAGGGGATGTTCAAGGTGAGTCTGCTCTCAGCATGCTTTCTGTTTCTGTATTGATCTTCCAATCCATTTTTTTTTGCTGTAAAATGACCTGTAAAGTTTCTTTTCTGTTTATTAGATCGTATCTGCTATAGTTGAACCTTCAATGCACATTGACCTAATGTTATTCTTAACATATTAACTCATACTTGGCCTGCTTTAGCACAGATTGGTGTCTGGTGAAAAGCATTGACACACAGGTGGGAGTCAGGGGTCTGCGGTGTGTTTCACGACAGCATCCTCATCTGGTTTCCTTTATGCCCCAACAAGTGAGAGAGATACTGACAGGGTTGGATAACCCTTGAGTAACCAGTTAACATAGAGGAGGGTAAATCCTTTTTTCTCAGTGTTGTAGTTTCCAGAAATATTTTTCTCTGGTGGGCCTTTTAGTCAGAGAAGAGTTCCTTTTTTTTTTTTAAATGTAGTCACCTAACATCAGGGGCAAAGGATAATAAACCCTGTTATTCTTTGCAAAGTGGTCAGGACCTTCCTGAAGAGGAACTGGTCTTGTTTTAGGTTGTGCGAGCTCAGGACCATCCTGGCCAACTTAGCAGTGGCTAGAAATGTAAATTCTAGACAATTGTTATTATTATTTTTGAGACACGGTCTCACTCTGTCTCCCAGGCTGGAGAGCAGTGGCACAATCACGGCTCACTGCAGCTTCAACCTCCCAGGCTCAAGTGATCCTTCCACCTCAACCTCCCTGAGAGCCAAGGCTATCTGTAGAGGTGAGCTACCTGTGTCTTAGCTATTGAGGTGGATGGTAGAGGTAAGCTGTCTATGTCCTAGCTTCTGAAGTGGTTTAGATGGTAGAGGTGAGCTGTCTATGTCTTAGCTATTAAAGTGGATTTTAAAACTCTACATCTCCCTGGAGGACCAGGAGCAGCCACAGCTGCTGACTGTGGCGTAACAGAGCTACAGGGGTGCTGGGCACACAGTTCAAGGTGGCTCGTGTGTGCAGAGCCAGGGGATGGGGGCTGAGCATACAGGACGGTAGGAGAGGCCACTGACCCCTGCGAATCACCCTGGCCCTTCTCCAAGCCCTTTTCCTACTGGTGATACAGTGACGCACCCAGAACTGCTGAGTCAGGAAAGCTTTCCAGGTCATTTGTGCCCCCTCCACCGCATGCCAGGAGCTCTTCACCAGCTTATTCATGGGGCACTGCATCGTGGGGGTATCCTGCATGTTTGCTGGGGATGGTCCTTTCAGCCTTCCTCCCCCACTGGAGCCTTGGTGCTGCTGCCACAGTTAGCTCTGCACTCCTTATCCCTGCTGGCCAGACCCTGCATTGCTCAGTGGCCTGAAACAAGGCCACCAGCCCTGCCAACCTCCCTGTGTATGAGCTGCACCTCTCAGCCTGCAGGGTGCCTGGTTTCATCTCGGCATCTCACTTGTAGGGCCTCATCTGTTAGAGCGTGACACCTAAATTTGGGGCTATGATTTTAGCCATTTTCCAGCAACGTTTGTTCTGATGACCTCGGTGGCTGTGACCATGAGGGTGGAGGTGGTCGGGTAAGTGCAGGGCCAGGGTCATTGTGGAATGATAAGGGCCTGGATTGCTTGAGAAGAGACCAAATGGAAAGGATGCTGTTGATGGGAATTCTTGACGGGCTTCACATTAAACTAGATCCCGTACCTCTGCAGGAGAGGGGCCAGCCCAGCATCCATTTGTCTCTGGCAGTGTCCTGATGCTTTTGGCACCAGGATTTTAAAGATGCAGATCCAACTCCCATTTCTTTTTCTCTCCTCTCCCCTCCCTTCCCCTCCCGTTTCTTTTCTTTTTTGAGACGAAGTCTCACTCTGTCGCCCAGGCTGGAGTGCAGTGACCCAATCTTGTCTCACTGCAACCTCCACCTCCCGGTTCAAGTGATTCTCCTGCCTCAGCCTCCTGAGTAGCTGGGATCACAGGCATGCACTACCACACCTGGCAAATTTTTTTGTATTTTTATTAGAGACGGGGTTTCGCCATGTTGGCCAGACTGGTCTTGAACTCCTGACCTCAGGTGATCCTCTTGCCTTGGCCTCCCAAAGTGCTGGGATTACAGACGTGAGCCACCGTGCCCGGCCCTAACTTCCATTTCTAAGGTGTGGCAAAGGCTGCTGAATAACTTTGCTGTCATTCTGTTGTGGTTGCCATGCTGGGGCTCTGATGACATTGCAGCTTCGCCCCTTACCCCAGGTTATCTGAAGGAGCTGAGGATGTGCAGGGGCACTGCTACCCCAGGCTTGACAGCAGCCTCAGTGAGGGCCACTCACACTGTAAGGTCGAGGTGGTCTTTTTGAAAAGAGCATTTCTCTTTGCTGAAAAGAGTCTGATGTGCTTTTCAATAATTTGTAGCCAGGATAGTCTATTTATTTTGTGTTTGAGTGAAGGAATATTTTTGCCATTCTTCCTTTCAGGTCTGCTGTGGGGATAGAGGTAGTCCAGATTTAGAGATGAATTATTCCTCCAGTGCTGTGATTTAAATGGCCCTTCCGAAGTTCATGCTGAAACTTAACCCTCGCCGGGCGCGGTGGCTCAAGCCTGTAATCCCAGCACTTTGGGAGGCCGAGACGGGCGGATCACTAGGTCAGGAGATCGAGACCATCCTGGCTAACACGGTGAAACCCCGTCTCTACTAAAAAAATACAAAAATCTAGCTGGGCGAGGTGACGGGCGCCTGTAGTCCCAGCTACTCAGGAGGCTGAGGCAGTAGAATGGCGCAAACCCGGGAGGCGGAGCTTGCAGTGAGCTGAGATCCGGCCACTGCACTCCAGCCTGGGCGACAGAGCGAGACTCCGTCTCAAAAAAAAAAAAAAAAAAAGGAAACTTAACCCTAATATGACAATATTGGGGTTGGGGGGCCTTTAAAAGGTTGATTGGATCATGAGGGCTTTGTTCTCATAAATGGGTTACTCGATTTACGAATTAATGCATTGATGAGTTATCCTGGGTGAGGAACTGGTAGCTAAATAAGAAGAGGAAGAGAGGCCTGAGCTAGCATTAGCATGCTCAGCCTCCTTGCCATGTGATACCGTGCGCCACTTCGGGACTCTGCAGAGAGTCTCCACCAGCAAGAAGGCCCTCACCAGATGCAGCCCCTTCAACCTCTGTAACTGTAAAAAGTGAATTGATTTTCTTTATAAATGACCCAGTTTCAGGTATTCTGTGATAAGCAACAGAAAATAGACTAAAACATCCAGTAACCTAACAGAATTGAGTTTATGGATGAGGGAAAGGGTTTGTGACCCAGCTACACTATGTAAATTCTGCCCAGAAATGTAAATTAGGAGCGAGAAACTCCATGTCAGGCCTTGGTATGGAAGGTGCTGTGGACTGAATTGTGTGTCTCCTCCTCCCCTCAAACCCATATGCTGAAGTCTTCACCCCAGTGTGGCTGTATATCAAGGCAGGATCTTTGGCAGATGATTTAGGTTAAATGAGGTCATGAGGATGAGACCCTAATTTAGTAGGACTGTGGCCTTACAGGAACAGGAAGAGGCCAGGCGCAGTGGCTCACACTTGTACTCTCAGGACTTTGGGAGGCTCAGGAGGGTGGATCACTTGAGCCCAGGAGTTTGAGACCAACCTGGACAACATGGGAAAACCCCATCTCTACAAAAAAAAAAAAAAAAAAAATTAGCCTGGTGTGGTAGCATGCACCTGTAGTCTCAGCTACTTGGGAGGCTGAGGGGGAGGTTTGCTTGAGCCCAGGAGTCTCTTAAAAAAAAAAAAAAAAAAAAAAGGAAGAGACAGACATCCTTCCACCTCCCACCATGTGAGGACACAGTGAGGAGATGGCTGTCTGCAAGCCAGGAAGAGAGGTGAAACTTGGCACTTTGATCGTGGACTCCCAACCTACAGAACTGGGAGAAGTAAATTTCTGTTGTTTAAGCCACCCACTCTGTGGTGTTTTGTTATGGCAGCCTGGGCCAACTAATACAGAAGGAACTAAGTTAAACTTGTATTTTTCAGGAAAAAAAAAAAAACACACAACTGTTTGAACAGGAACAGCAACATTCAAGCTTGTATTTGAGTCACATACAGGCATTCCCATTTACCTATCTTTTAAAAATAGTCTTTTCCTTTTAAATTTCTTTCTAACTTTATTGGACATACAATAAACTTCAGGCATTTAAAAGTGTATAAAGAATTTTGACATAACGTTTATCGCTGTGAAACCATCACCACCATCAAGACAATGAGCATGGATCTGTCACCCGCAGAAGTTTCCTCCTGCTCTTTGTCCTCTCCCTCCCTCCCTTGTCCCCAGACAACTGCTGATCTGTTTTCTGTCACTATAGATTTGTTTGCATTTTCTGAAAGTTTATATAAATGCAGTCCCACAGTATGTGCCCTCTCTCTTCTCTTCTGGTCTGGCTTCTTTCACTCAGCAAAGCTATTTTGAGAGTGATTCAGGCTGTTGTGTACATCAAAGGTTCCTTCTTTTTTACTGCTGAGTCAGAGTTCATGGATATATACAATTTCTTTATCCATTTCCCATTAGTGGACATTTGGGTTGCTTCCAGTAGGTACGTGTTTAATTTTTTAAGAAGCTGCCAAAGTGATTTTATCGTGTTATCTTCCCAGCCGCAGTGTATGAAAGCTCCAGTTCTCCCCCATCCTCTTCAACACTTGGTATGGTCAGTCTTTTTCACTTTGGTCATTTTAATGAGAGTGTAATACTCTCTTATTGTGGTTTCTGCATTTCTCACATGACAGATGATTAGAAAGTCAGTAAGTGGTCATTGTAACTTTGTTTTACTTCCATAGACACATAACATAAAGATCACTGTAAGAATCTTCACTGTTTTATTATATGTAATAGCAAAAAATTGGGAGTGACCACCCCTGGTGGGGGAGTAATTGTGAAGTAAGTCATAGAACAACAATATAATGCACACACAGCTGCGGAACCAAGTAAACTGGTAGTTACTAACATGAAAAATGCTTATAAATAAGGGGGCAAAAAAGCACAGGCGGACAGTTTACGTATAGCCCACTCAGTCTTGTGTGTGTGAGAGAGAAAGGGATGGGGTACTGTATAGGAGTGGACAAGATCTCGAGGCCCCTTATTGTTGGACTAGTGTATTTCCAGTTTTTCACGACTTTGAATAAAGCTGTGATGAACATCTTTACGCACGTGGCTATTTTTGTCAAGATAAATTGCTAGAGGTGGAATAGCTGGGTCAGTGGACATACAATTAAGCCTCTGGACACATGGGTATGTGCTGGCCTTTATTTGCCCCACTCCTCTGCCTGCACAGATGCCACAGTCACAGGCTGTCACCTGCTGTACTTTGTCATGTGTTTATCCAGCAGGACCACATTCTCTGCCCCAATCTTGTCACTCTTCTGATTCCAGAATTTCTCCACCATTCCCATGTTGGGAGCATTAGGATAATTTATAAATTAAAAAAAAAAACTGGAGGGGGTTATTGATATTAACCATTATAGATAATAACAGTTTAGACTATTCTGGGAAGAAGTGACATCTTTACACACTTGGGACCTTCCCTCTAGAAATGTGGTAGTTCCCATCATTCATTAAGATGTACTCACTTTGCTGGCTGCAGTGGCTCTCACCTGTAATCCCAGCACTTTGGGAGACTGAGGCAGGTGGATCACCTGTGGTCACGAGTTCGAGACCAGCCTGACCAACATGGTGAAACCTCATCTCTACCAAAAATACAAAAAATTAGCTGGGTGTGGTGGCACACACCTGTTAGTCCCAGTTACTTGGGAGACTAAGGCAGGAAGGTCACTTGAACCCAAGAGGCAGAGGTTGCAGTGAGCTGAGATCAGACCTGGGCAATAGACAGTGCTCCAGCCTGGGCAAAAGAGTGAAACTCGGTCTCAAAAAAAAAAAAAAAAAAAGTGGCTGGGCACAATGGCTTATGCCTGTAATCCCAGCACTTTGGGAGGCCAAGGCAGATGGATCACCTGAAGTCAGGAGTTTGAGACCAGCTTGGCCAACATGGCAAAATCCCATCTCTACTAAAAATACAAAAATTAGCTGGGCATGGTGGCATACACGTGTATTCCCAGCTACTTGGGAGACTGAGGCATGAGAATCACTTGAACCCATGAGACAGAGGTTGCAATGAGCTAAGATTATGCCACTGCACTCCAGCCTGGGTTGTCAGAGAGAGTGAGACTGTGTCTCAAAACAAACAAACAAACAAACAAACAAACAAAAACAGTATTCACTTGTGTCCTTAAGAGTTCTTCTTACATAAGACCTTCCTGTTCCTCAAGTATGTTAAGTATTTTATACATGTGTTTTTGCTGTTGTAAATGGGATTATTTTCTCGGGTAGACAGGTGTACCATCAACCAATACTGATTTATATTTTTATTTTTTCCTAATATTTTGCTAGCATTTCCCAGAACAGTGTTGAATAGCAATGTTACTCTCAGTGTATTAACCATATAATGTTGGCTGCTGTAATAAAGAAGTCCAAAATCAATGCCCTTGATATAATTGAAGTTTATCCTTACTCATGTATCAGTTAAGCATGTTATTCAGATGGATGGGCAGCTCTCTTCTACACGGTCATTCCAGAAACTCAAGCCAGGACTCTTGTCTTCTTTTTTTTTTTTTTTTTTTTTTTGAGACAGTCTCGCTCTGTCAGCCAGGCTGGAGTGCAGGGGCATGATCTTGGCTTACTGCAACCTCCGTCTCCCAGGCTTAAGCGATTCTCCTGCCTCAGCCTCCCGAGTAGCTGGGGTTACAGGTGTGTGCCACCACACCTGGCTAATTTTTGTATTTTTAGTAGAGATGGGGTTTCACCATGTTGGCCAGGCTGGTTACGAACTCCTGACCTCAGGTAATCCACCCGCCTCAGCCTCCCAAAGTGCTGGGATTACAGCTGTGAGCCACCATGCCCAGCTCAGGACTCTGTCTTTTTGAACACGTGACTTCCACAGTTTCTGCGTTCATTGCCATTCTGTCCCACAGGAAGAGAGAAGGACACAGAGAAGCACACATACTGAGGTTTTAACAAGCCAGGTCCTGATGGCACGTGTTATGTGCACCTGTGCCTCCCAGGGAGCCTAGGCAGCCATGGCCCAGCTGCAGCCCTAACTGCAGAAGAAAGGAGCTGTGATTTGGGTGGGCCAGGTCCAGTGCCTGCACTCACCTGGCTTGCACTGATTTTAATGGAAGAGTCTATAGTGTTTCACCGTTATCTCTGCCCCGTGACCTCCCTCTGCTTCTTGTCTCATAAAGAATCAGTTTATTCCTTGGTTACTAACTTTAATAACTACTTATCTTTATATGGCGAGAAAGGCATGTCATTTCATTACCTGATCAACATGTAAAGTATTGAATTGCTTTTTGCCAGACATCACAGTTCTGCCTTCCATATTACTCTTGTGTTTGGGGGTGATTCTTGTACTTAGGCTAGATTTTTCCAACACCTAAGATGTGCCTGGGAAGCAAATATGTTGGAAAATAATCTAATTCAGATTTGTGGAATTCGGGAAGGAGCCTGGAATTGGAGCACCTGAGGTCATGTTCACACTCACCACTTACTTCTGAGATTGGGGCAGACTCACTGGTTACCTACCTGATAACCATTCTCCCCTCTTCTTTCTTGCCATAGAGAACCCCAGTTATATTTGGGGATCACGTGGTGATGTGCTCCAGCAGTAAATGTTATTGTTCTAGGACTTCATCCTAGATATCCTGTTTCCCTTGGCAGGGATTAATTTCAAGGTGGGCACATGACCTGCTCTAGCCCAATGAGATATTCCAGGAAGGCTGCAGGGTGGCTTCTGGAAAGGTTTTCTTCTCATACAAAGAGACAAAAAGGAGCACACACTGCCATGACAGGGAAAGATAGATTAAGAGTCAACTCACTGGCAGGGCGTGCTGGCTCACATCTATAATCCCAGCACTTTGAGAGGCTGAGGTGGGAGGCCGGCTTGAGACCAGGAGTTTGAGACCAGCCTGAGCAACGTAGCCAGACCCCATCTCTACAATAAAAGTTAAAATTAGCCAGGTGTGATAGTGTGTACCTGTGGTCCCAGCTATTTGAGAGGTTGAGGCAGGAGAACTGCTTGAGCCCAGAAGGTTGAGGCTACCGTGAGCCGTGTTTGCACAACTGTACTTTAGCCTGAGCCACAGAGCAAGACCTTGTCTAAAAAAAAAGAGCCGACTCATCATTGGCAGCATGTAAGGCACCAAAATGCTTGGATCTTTTGGGGATGTCACTGAGCCCTTGCATGAACCAAATGCAGAAATGAGCTCCTGTATCCCTGGTTTCCCAGCCTTGGCATGCTGTGGCATGGCAGACATTCTGGCTGCGGTCGACTCCAGGGTTGAGGGCAACATGGGACAATGTCGGGAGCGCTGAGGAAGTGCTGTGCCATCGCAAAAGAATAAAATAAGTCTAGAAATGCGGAAGGTACTATACAGCATCACAGCTACCTAAATTTCCTCTGTGGGAAGACAGGGAAAATAGGCGTTAGTGGCAAGACGGAGTGGCTTTGAGTCTAAGTGTCATAATAAACTCTGACGGGAAAAATAAGGGGCGGCATTTGCACACGTGTACTGCAGCTTACCCACTGTAAGGCAGCGGTGAGTTTGTTGCCTTGTGTTTTAAGAAGTAATTTTCTGGGCCAGGTGCGGTGGCTCACACCTGTAATCCCAGCACTTTGGGTGGCCAAGGCGGGTGGATCACTTGAGGTCAGGAGTTTGAGACCAGCCTGGCCAACATGATGAAACCCTGTCTCTACTAAAAATACAAAAATTAGCTGGGCGTGGTGGCGGGCGCCTGTAATCCCAGCTACTCGGGAGGCCAAGGCACGAGAATTGCTTGAACCCCAGGAGGCGGAGGTTGCATTGAGCTAAGATTGTGCCACTGCACTCCAGCCTGGACAACAGAGCAAGACTTCGTCTCAAAAAAAAAAAAAAGAAGAAGTGATTTTCTGATCTAGCATGTGGATTCCTTAGTCGTCTTAACTAAGAGATTGGGAACAGCCTGTGTCGTTGACAGGCCCTATTGCTCATGACTTGTGCATGTGTACACGTGTGGGATGTGTGTATGCATGTGTGTATGTGTATGCAGTGTATATATGTGGAATGTGTATGTGCCTGTGTAGAGGGTGTGTGTGTGTATATGGGAAGTATGTGTGTATGTATTTGTGTGCTTGCATGTGTGGACATGTGTATGCATATCCAGTGTTAACCCTGACACACTGGGGAAGTGGAAATAGAATGAATACTCTGTAGGTTTCAGCTCCTTTTTGAGTTTATCCTGCGTGACCAGCTTATGAGTAGGTGATAGCACATTTTTGGTCACCTACAGCACTTCCTCAGCCTCCCCTGACATGTCTGCATGTTCCACCCCTACCCCCGGAGTGTGGGCTTTGCAGGGCGCTGGCGGACCTGAAATACTCTGCACACCTGGGAAGCTGCAGGCAAACCTCTGAGCTCTAGCTCCTTCTTCAGTAAAAGGGACTGAATGGTGCTGACTTCGGAGGATTCCAGGTTTCAGAAATAATGGGTGAGAAAGCAGAGCCTCAGAGCTATCAGGTGACTTGTGACAGGCTTGCTCAGTGAGAGCTGGAGCCTGGACTCAGACCCAGGCCTGCTGTTCAGAGCCTGGCCTCTGTCACAGTTCCCCTCCCGTTGACTTTTGGAGCTCATCTTAGGAACTCGACCAGCGGCCAGCAAAACATTCCCTCCACAGCAGAACCACCTCTGGGTAAACTGATAAAAATGAGTTTCTGAACCGGCCAAGCTGCCAAGGCTCAGGCCTTGACTTCAGCAATGTCATTCCCCCCACAGATGGTGAGTGGGTGCTGGCCACAGTCAAGCACCCACTGTGGTCTTCCGCCATTAGGCCTGGCCTGGATGAGCTGGCTGCTCCGCCCCTCTCCTCCCCTCCCCTCCACTCCTCTCCTCTCCCCTCCCCTCCACTCCTCTCCTCTCCCCTCCCCTCCACTCCTCTCCTCTCCCCTCCCCTCCCCTGTCAAGCGGGTGCTTGACTATGGCCAGCACCCACTCACCGTCTGTTGGGGGAATGACATTGCTGAAGCTAAGGCCCGGCTTTCGACAGAGTCTTGCTCTGTCCCCAGGCTGGAGGGCAGTGGCAACATCTCGGCTCACTGCAGCCTCCGCCTCCCGGGTTCAAGTGATTCTCCTGCCTCAGCCTCCCGAGTAGCTAGGATTACGGGAGGCTGCTACCACACCTGGCTAATTTTTGTATTTTTTTTTAGTAGAGACGGGGTTTCACTATGTCGGCCAGGCTGGTCTTGAACTCCCAATCAGGTGATCTGCCTTCCTTGGCCTTCCAAAGTGCTGGGATTATAGGCATAAGCCACCATGCCCAGCCTATTTATTTTATTTTTTATTTTTGAGACAGGGTCTCACTCTGTTGCCCAGGCTGGAGTGCAGAGGTGTGTTCGTAGCTCACCACAGCCTTGATCTCCTAGACTCAAGTGATCCTCCTGCCTCAGCCTCCAGAGTAGCTAGGACTACAGGTGCACATCACCATGCCCAGCTAATTTTTGTATTTTTTTGTAGAGACAGGGTTTTGCCATGTTGTTGGTCTTCAACTCTTGGACTGAAGCAGTTCACCCGCCTTGGCCTCCCAAAGTGCTGGGATTATAGGCATAAGCCACTGCACCTGGCCTGCCTCTTTTTTTTCTGAACATGCTTTTAAAATCTCTAGTAGGTGATACACTCAGCCTTCAGTTCTACTCCTACTCAAGCAGCATAGTATTTTAAGAACATTTTAAAAGGAAAAAAATGCATATTCTAATGTGTCTCCTTACCTGATGCAGAAGATGGAGTTAGCCTGAGTGACCCATTCCTTGCTAGCAGCTTTATTGGAAGCTGGGATTTGGAGATGTGGATGTCATAACTCATGCTGAGAGCTGATTAATCGCATGCATGGCCCTGTTAGGGTTCAGCTGACTTAGGTAAATAGAACACAATGATATTTCAGCTGTGACCTTTCGGAGAAGGAAGCTCCTTGTTTACATAGGAGTTATAGCAGCATTGCTCTCCCAGTTCAACAAAAGCTGGTCTCACTGGTTACCTGTGGAACCCTGACTCCCTGAGATGGCTCTCGACAGCCTTGCCTTGTGCCTGTTTTCCAGCTTATCTCTTGCCACCACCACTCCCTCAAGCTGGCAAAGCAAGCGGGTCATGCCATTTCAGGCAAGGGGGAATGCCACACCGTGAGCACTTGGGAAGTTGCGGCCAAGTGCTGGTTTGTTACTGCTCTGCGTCTGTTCCATTTTCGTCCTGTCTAAAGGGCACTAACAGTGCCCCCTGGCAAGTGCTTCACTGAGGGTTCGAGCCCGTGCCACCTGGCCTCCCTGACTCACGGTGCCACTGTGCAGCTTCCTTTCAGTGGCATGAAAAGAACACCCTTATAAAGATGCTTGACTTCCATAAGGAAGACATGTCAGTGTTTCACCGTGAAAAATCTAGCTCCTCGTTCGCTTGATGGGAGACGTGCTTTTACATTGGCTAACTTACATGTCTTTCTAGACAAAGACATCTGGCGTTCTGAAGTCAGCATTGTACTCTGTGCAACAGTAGGGTGACTATCTCTTCTAGGAACTTTTAAAGGAAACATTTCGCATTTTTATTTTACAGGCTAAATAAAGCGTTTTAAAAATAAAACGTAATTCTCTCCCCTCCCCGCCCATATGGTTCAATTACTCCTTTTTAAAAGTATTTTAAATTTGGTAAAATACATATAAACATTGTAAATTGTGGTAAAATACATATAACATAAAATTTACCATCTTAACCATTTTTAAGCATATTAACTTTTATATCCATGGTGTAGCCTTCTGGAATTTTTCATCATGTGGCCTACACAGAATGCTTCTAAATCATGCCGTGTCCTGGGGACTGTCATACTGTCAGTTTGTGTAAAGTCAAAGGAAAACAAAGATACCTTCTTGGGTGGAGCAATGGCGACACTTCCTGATTTCTATTAAGCTTGGATGTAGTTTGAATCTTTTTTTTCAAACATACTTTATATTTACATTTTAGTATTTTAAGGCCAGCCTACTGAGCCTATGAATATAATGAGGTCAAAAATACTATAATTATGTCCTAATTATATCTCAAGGAATGCTTTTAGAACAGTATAGTTCCTGAGTGAAATCAATAAGAAAGTTTAATTTCCTGTTTAATCAGTTTCTCCTTTTTTTTTTTCACTTTAAAAAGTGATTTTGAAGGCCGAGTGCAGTGACTCACACCTGTAATCCCAGCACTTTGGGAGGCCGAGACGGGTGGATCACGAGGTCAGGAATTCGAGACCAGCCTGGCCAATATGGTGAAACACTGTATCTACTAAAAAATACAAAAATTAGTCAGGTGTGGTGGCACGCACCTGTAGTCCCAGCTACTCAGGAGACTGAGGCAGGAGAATCGCTGGAACCTGGGAGGCAGAGGTTGCAGTGAGCCAAGTTCGCACCACTGCACTCCAGCCTGAGTGACAAAGCGAGACTCCGTCTCAAAAAAAATAAAAAAGTGATTTTGGGTTGGGCACAATGGCTCACGCCTGTAATCCCAGCATTTTGGGAGGCTGAAATGGGTGGACCATGAATTCAAGAGTTCGAGACCAGCCTGGTCAATATGGTGAAACCCTGTCTCTACTAAAAAATACAAAAGTTAGCCAGGCATGGTTGCGCGCGCCTGTAGTCCCAGCTACTCGGGAGACTGAGGCAGAAGAATTGCTGGAACCTGGGAGGCAGAGGTTGCAGTGAGCCAAGATCGCACTACTGCACTCCATCCTGGGTGACAGAGAGAAACTCTGTCTCCAAAAAAAAAAAAAAAATAGGTTTTGGGTTGGGCACAGTGGCTTACACCTTTAATCCCAGCACTTTGGGAGGCTGAGGCAGGTAGATTGTCTGAGGTCAGGAGTTCAAGACCAGCCTAGCCAACATGGTGAAACCCCGTCTGTACTAAAAATACAAAAAAAAAAAAAAATTAGCTGGGCATGGTGGTGGGCGCCTGTAATCCCAGCTACTTAGGAGACTGAGGCAGGAGAATCTCTTGAACCCAGGAGGTGGAGGTTGCAGTAAGCTGAGATTGCACTACTGCACTCCAGCACTTGGGGACAGAGTGAGACTCTGTCTCTAAATAAATAAATTAATGAAATTTAAAGTGATTTTGAAAACATGGCCATTTTTCCTGGCCAGTTCATCTCTTTTTTTTTTTTTCGAGATGGAGTCTCACTCTCTCACCCAGGCTGGAGTGTAGTGGCGCAATCTCAACTCACTGCAACCTCTGCCTCCCGGGTTCAAGTGATCCTCCTACCTCAGTCTCCTGAGTATCTGAGATTACAGGTGCGTGCTACTACACCTGGCTAATTTTTGTATTTTTAGTAGGGACAGGGTTTCACCATGTTGCCCAGGCTGATATCAAACTCCTGACCTCAAGTGATCTGCCCACCTCAGCCTCCCAGAGTGCTGGGATTACAGGCGTGAGCCATTGCGCCTGGCCTCAGTTCAGCTGTTTCTCTGTGATATTTATTCTACAGTTGCAGAAGAACGTTTCTCATATGATACATATATTAAGCTTACTGGCCAGCCAGTTTGGGTTTCTGGACAGTGAAACTGTCCCGGAAATGTTTGCCGAGCTTTTCTTGCTGGAGAAGGTTCTTGGCAAAGCCTGGATGGAGGATGGAGATGAGAAAGGTAGTGTGAGGGTGGCACACCCAATTTGTGCTGTGATTCGAGTCTTGGCAGCCCAGGGCCTGCTGGGAGAGGGATGAGAGTGACACGTGGCCCAGTTTTAGCTCAAAGAAGGAAAGGTCACCAAGACCATCCATGAGGTCAGGAGCTCTGTATGGTTCTCCTCCTAGATGAGAGTTAGAGGGAATTTGAGAGCAGGTCTTCCTTCTTGGCATCCAAATACTTCTTATCTTGGAGTTTTTCTAGCCGTGGCTAGTGGGTCATAGTGTCAGCTACGTTGCCAAATGGGAGCTGAAGTGTGTTGTTGGGCAAAGGGTGAAGACGCTGTCAGAGAATAAGACAAACCGCACTAGAACTTTAAAAACAAGCCAGAAAAAAAACACATACCCACACACACACCCTGAAGAGGAAATCAGGAGTTTGCAAGCCCTAGAAGGTGGTTATTGTGCTAATTAAAGATTGAAAGCTCACTCTCAGGAGAGCTGGACCAAATCCCTGGGCTGCCTCAGGATTTGCTGAAATGAGTGCCATTGTTCTCTGGTCAGTTCAGTCCAGGAGGGGCTGGCGTCCAAGCGTCACTCAAGAGTTCATGGCTAGGCCGGGCGTCGTGGCTCATGCTTGTAATCCTAACACTTTGGGAGGCCAAGGCAGGTGAATCACTTGAGGTCAGGAGTTCGAGACCAATCTGGCCAACATAGTGAAACCCCGTCTCTACTAAAAATACAAAAATTAGCTGGGCATGGTGGCATGTGCTTGTAATCCTAGCTACTTGGGAGGCGGAGGCAGGAGAATCGCTTGAACCCAGAAGGTGGATGTTGCAGTGAGCCAAGATCACGCCATTGCACTCCAGCCTGGCAACAGAGTAAGACTCCATCTCAAAAAAAAAGAGTTCGTGGCTCTTGCAGCCTTAGCCAGCAAGAGCAGTTGCCATGAAACAGCATTATTTCTTTTCTCTTTATGCTATTGTGGTAAAATACACATAGCCTGAAGTTGACCATTTTAACCAATTTTTTTTTTTTTTTTTTTTGAGACGGAGTCTTGCTCTGTCGCCCGGGCTGGAGTGCAGTGGCCGGATCTCAGCTCACTGCAAGCTCTGCCTCCTGGGTTTACACCATTCTCCTGCCTCAGCCTCCGGAGTAGCTGGGACTACAGGCACCCGCCACCTTGCCCGGCTAGTTTTTTGTATTTTTTAGTAGAGATGGGGTTTCACCGTGTTAGCCAGGATGGTCTCGATCTCCTGACCTCGTGATCCGCCCATCTCAGCCTCCCAAAGTGCTGGGATTACAGGCTTGAGCCACCGCGCCGGCCTATTTTAACCATTTTTAAGTGCACAGTTCAGTGGTATTAAGTACATTTGTATTGTACCCTACCATCGATCTCCAGCTTCTTTGGGTAAATGCCAGCAAGCATGATTACTAGACCATTTGGGAAGAGCACGTTTAGTTTTGTAAGGAACTGCTAACTGTCTTCCAAAGTGGCTGCACCGTTTTGCATTCCCATCAGCGATGAATGAGAGTTCCTGTTGCTCCACATCCTCACCAGCATTCGGTGGTGCCAGTGTTCTGGATTTTGGTCCTTCTAATAGATGCGGAAGATATTTTTCAATAGGATTCACCACCCTATTTTCTGCATGGATTAAGTCTACACGGGGGGACAAGGGAGTTCTGTCTAGGGGACTAGAGTGAGTAACCTTTTGTTTCCAAAAGTGCTTCAAATCTATTAAATGGAAAGCATTTTCACTTGGTTGATTCTAATCTCCAGTCTTGTGTCTGGAGGCAGATTGTTTCTTTAGACACTTTTCACCATGTCGGCTGGGCGTGGTGGCTCACACCTGTAATCTCAGCATTTTGGGAGGCCAAGGCGAGCAGATTACTTGAGGTCAGGAGTTTGAGACCAGCCTGGCCAACATGGTGAAACCCTATCTCTACTAAAAATACAAAAATTAGCTGGACGTGGTGGTGGGTGCCTGTAATCTCAGCTACTCAGGAGGCTGAGGCAAGAGAATCGTTTGAACCTGGGAGGCGAAGGTTGCAGTGAGCCGAGATCTCAACACTGTACTCCAGCCTGGGCAACAGAGTGAGACTCGGTCTCAAAAAAAAAAAAAAATTCACTGTGTCTTTTACGAAATAATACCTTATCTCCTTTTAATGTTAAATATTATTACTATTATTATTATTTATCTTTTTTGTGTCATCTTAAAAGGATATTTTAGGTTCATCAGCTGTACCTCTTACATGCAGATTTCTTCCATGACTTCAGCATCTGTTAAAATTCTCGCCATATTTTGGACCTGCAGTTGATCTCACCATCAAACATACAACAGTTTCTTTTCTAATACTATATTTTTCTCAATTTCTCTAATTAATGCCCTTGTTGCTTTTGTTAACGATAAAGGATATCACTAGTAAACAACTGGGTTTCAACTGATTCTCCTAAAAGACAATGCATTTTGTCTCCTTCTTTAAATCTTCTGCTTATTTTTCAATTTGTCATTATAATAAGAGGTCATGTGTGTGAATTGCTTGCTTTGTGCTGGGCACTATGCTAAATTCCTTACACATCGTATCTCTTTATGCTTGTAACTTCGTGAGGTATCACGGTCCTCATTTTTACAGATGAAACTGCAGCCCAGAAAGGTAATTTGCCCAACCAGCAAATTGTGAAACTGGAATGGGAGGCTCTGGTGCCCAAGCTTGCATACTTAGACCAGGCATTAGTAATAGCCTCAGTTTTGTTTATTGGTTTGTTTAGTCTTAGTTTTGAAGCATTTGTTAAGTGCGAGCCTCCATGTGGAGTGTGTAAACACTCAATCTCTGTGTGATGACAGCTCCAAGGAGCAGTCTAGCAAGTTCTGTCTGGCCAAATCCAGACCTGGTTTTGATTAGCTTTGTTCCTGATCTCTAGATCACTCTGCTCTATGCTGGAACCTATATGCTTGAGTCAAGCTTACCTCACTCTGACAGGTGAAGAAAATGATATTTCACTATAATACTAATTTTATTTTTCTTATCACAAAGGAAAGGCATCTTTTCATTTTTCTAAGTCCAGTTGGCTCATTGCCTTTGCTCTTGCTGCATTTCTCTCTCTCTCTCTCTCTCTCTCTTTTTTTTTTTTTTTTCTTTTTTTGAGATAGAATCTCACCCTGTCGCCCAGGCTGGAGTACAATGGTGCAATCTTGGCTCACTGCAACCTCCACCTCCTGGGTTCAAGTGATTCTCCTGCCTCAGCCTCCCGAGTAGCTGGGATTATAGGCGCTCACCACCATGCCCGGCTAATTTTTTATATCTTTAGTAGAGACGGGGTTTCATCATGTTGGCCAGACTGGTCTTGAACTCCTGACCTTGTGATCCACCCACCTCTGCCTCCCAAAGTGCCGGCATTATAGGTGTGAGCCACCGCACCTGGCCATATCTGATTTTTTTTTTTTTAAGATGTCGTTTTATTGAATTTGAGAATTCACTTAGACCACAGGTCTCTGATGAAAAATATTCTTGTTTTCCTTGTCTTCCTTTTATGTCCTACATAACCTGAGTGTGTTTTAGAGGTGGGATCGTAGTCTTTGCATACAACAGGAAAGTTGTCATGGTCCTGCGGTCATGAGGCCGAGAGCCCACGATTCTGATGTGGATGGAATGCAGCTGGCATTGCACATGTCTTAGATGCTCTTCCTGACTGCCCGCTTTGTTCTAGGCACTGTGCAACGTGCTGGAGACAGCAGAGAAGAGTAAGATAGTCCCTGCCCTCGCACTGCAGAGGGAAGGCCTGTTCTGCCTCCCTGAGATGGGGGCACTGAGCTAAATCACACGTGAGGAAGAGTTAGCAAGGTGGCTGGAAGGGCATTTAGGCGAGGGGCAGTGAAAGGCAGACTGGAGCCACAGGTTGCAGGCAGAACAGGCAGGAGCCGTGCTTGGGAGGCCTTTATGACCTTTTAAGAAGCGTGAACTTGGCTGGACGCAGTGGCTCACGCCTGTAATCCCAGCACTTTGGGAGGCCGAGGCGGGTGGATCCCTTGAGGTCAGGAGTTCAAGACCAGTCTGACCAACATGGTGAAACCCCATCTCTACTAAAAATACAAAAAGTAGCTGGATGTGGTGGTGTGTGCCTGTAATCCCAGCTACTCAGGAGGCTAAGAAAGGAGAATCGCTTGAACCCAGGAGGTACAGGAGGTGGAGGTTTCAGTGAGCCAACATCATGCCATTGCACTCCAGCCTGGGCGAGAGAAGAGAGCAAGACTCCGTCTCAAAAAAAAAAAAAAAAAAGAAGCGTGAACTTTACCCTGTAGGCTTTCAGTAAATATTTGTGTGAGCAAATGAACTACTTATGCGGATCGTTCCCCCATAACATCAGACACTCTGTTAAAAGATTAAGCCGGCCGGGTGCAGTAGATCACACCTGTAATTTTAGCACTTTGGGAAGCTGAGGTGGGTAGATCATGAGGTCAGGAGATCGACACCATCCTGGCTAACACGGTGAAACCCTGTCTCTACTACAAATACAAAAAATTAGTCAGGCGTGATGGCACTCTCCTATAGTCCCAGCTACTTGGGAGGCTGAGGCAGGAGAGTTGCTTGAACCTGGGAGGCAGAGGCTGCAGTGAGCTGAGATCGCGCCACTGCATTCCAGCCTGAGTGACAGAGCAAGACTGTGTCTCAAAAAAAAAAAAAAAAAAAAAAAAAAAAAAAAAAAAGATTAAGCCATGAGGGGCCTCCCACGCACAGAACTCTGCCCATGGTTACTCAATGCCATGAAGGATGGCATCGATCTGTTCACACTCTGGACCTTTTTCTCTTGGGTAGAGCAAGCACCCTGGGATGCTTTCCGGCAGACATGTCGTGTGTCTTGCTTATGGAAGCCTAGCTCGGGACAACCCTTGCTCCAGGCCAGTGGGGTGGTGCGGTTTTCCTCCTGGGAACACGGGTCCCTCCCAGCACCATCTCCAACTGGTAGAAATGTCAGGAGTCACAGCCTGGAAGGGTCTCCTTTAATCCCAATCCATATCTTCTGGGTGAGCCCCTACTCATGGCTTCCTGAGACAGAGAAGCACACGGCCCTCACCCATCGTGGGCTCCGAGGTGTGACCGAGAAGCTGGCCACGTACTAAGAAAGTCGTGCCTGCCTCATCTCCAGCGCTGCCAGAGCTGCTGTGGACTCTCGCCACGCAGTCCCTCTGCCCCCTTGTTGAGTACATCTCTTTCTTGACAGCCACACCAGGGCATGGCTGCAGTCTCTCTGGCTTCAGCAGATTCACTCTCCATTGTAAATATCACTGCCTTCTTCCTCATGTGTTTTTTTTCTCGTTTGACAGGCTCTTCAGAGTAACCTGAGGTACTCCTTGTTGCCAAGACGGCTCCTCATCAGCAAAAGATTAGCTCAGTGTTTGCATCCTGCCCTGCCCAGTGGTGTGCACTTAAAAGCCCTAGAAACCTACGAGATTATCTTTAAAATTGTGGGGACCAAATGGCTGGCCAAGGACTTGTTTCTGTACAGGTACGATTGCTTCTCTGCTGTGTTCCTTTTTATTACCCAAGTAACCAGTATTTCAGCTCACAAGATGAGAAAATGACAGGCAAAATAAGCGTGGGGCTGTGTGTGCAACAATTAATCATAAAGCCATAATCAGGAGACGTCACTGGGTGCCTTCTAGAGTCTATCTGTCCTGACTTTTCTATAAGGGAACTTTAGGATCTGAACGTGCGGACAGCTTCATTGCCAGCTCATTACGTAACAGTGTTTTGTGACCATCTCATGTCATACACACATCGAAACCAGCAATTTAAATGGCCAGCTGTTTGCTTGTGAAAACTCCCCTTGGCTGGCTTGTCACCTGGGACTTCTGACTGGGTATCTTATTTCTGCCCTGTTCCCTCTCGTTCTTTCTCGAAGCTACGGGTTGTTTCCTCTCCTGGCACATGCCGCGGTGTCGGTGAGGCCGGTGCTGCTCACCCTGTACGAGAAGTACTTCCTCCCACTGCAGAAGCTGCTCCTGCCCAGTCTGCAGGCCTTCATCGTCGGCCTGCTGCCCGGCCTCGAAGAAGGCTCCGAGATCTCTGACAGGTGCGTCTTGTCCAGGCTGTGTTTACACCACTGCTTTATAAGACATGGGGAAGGGGCCTGGTGCGGTGGCTCTCTCACCTGTAATCCCAGCACTTTGGGAGGCCGAGACGGGCGGATCACAAGGTCAGGAGTTCGAGACCATCCTGGCTAACACGGTGAAACCCTGTCTCTACTAAAAAATACAAAAAAAGCTAGCTGGGCGAGGTGGCTGGCGCCTGTAGTCCCAGCTACTCGGGAGGCTGAGGCAGGAGAATGGCGGGAACCCAGGAGGCGGAGCTTGCAGTGAGCCGGGATCACATCACTGCACTCCAGCCTGGGCAACAGAGACTCCGTCTCAAAAAAAGAAAAAAAAGACATGGGGAAGGAAGTGCAGAGACATGGCAAGCAGCAGTAGGTGTGGAGGTTGGGTTGCTCTTTCACGTTTCCTTGGTGGTTGTGATTTCAAAATGCCGTGTTCCTCCCAGGAATCTCTCTGTGTCTCTTTACCAAAGGGGAAGTCCCGAGCCTGGAGTGATGAGATCCTTTATGCAGAGAGCAATGTAGCTCATTAATAAGGGAGACCGTAGTGTAGGGTTCCCATGATGTCCTGTCCCGTTACGGAGTTACCCGCGGAGTCACCATGTGTGGAGGGGAAGACATACCCTCTGAGGGCCCCTAGTGTGGAGGAAATGAATGGACCCTTTCCCGGGCACTTGGAGCGTGCTTTACACACATGATCACATTGTGTGATGAATTCCTCTGCTCTAGGAGTCACCTCCATTTACAGGTGAGGGTCAGAGGGTAAGAAGGTTTCCCACTCGCACAGTCAGCGAGCCCCAGAGCTGGGATTCTATTCCACTATTCCACTGTATCTATTGGATTCTTTTTTTTTTTGAGACAGAGTCTTGTTCTATCGTGTTCTATCGCCTAGGCTGGAGTGCAGTGGTGCGATCTTGGCTCGCTACAACCTCCGCCTCCTGGGTTCAAGCGATTCTCCCACCTCAGCCTCCCAAGTAGTCAGGATTACAGGCGTGTGCCACCACGCCCAGCTAATATTTGTATTTTTAGTAGAGATGGGGTTTCCCTGTGGTGGCCAGGCTGGTCTCAAATTCCTGACCACAAGCGATCCGCCCACCTTAGCCTTCCAAAGTGCCTGGATTACAGGCGTGAGCCACCGCGCCCATCCCGTATCGGATTCTAAAGTCCTTCTTCTTTCCATTAAATTAGGCTGCTTCTGAATTAAAAAGCAAAGCCAGGGCAGGGCTTGAAAAGGCAATTTAGTGTGATGTGAAGCAGAATATCTTGACAGATTTCAATTGCACCTTGAAGAAATCTGTAACACTCATATGCGCAAAAGCTCATGTCTTTTTTTTTTTTTTTTTTGCAATCACTGCTTAGAAATGGGAGAAAATGTGTATCTGTTCAGACTATTGAGTATGGCTGGGCATGGTGGCTCACACCTATAATCCCAGTACTTTGGGAGGCCAAAGCAGGTGGGTCACTTGAGGTCAGGAGTTCAAGACCAGCCTGGCCAACATGGTGAAACCCTGTATCTACTAAAAATGCAAAAAAATTAACTAGACATGGTGGCATGCACCTGTAATCCCAGCTATTTGGGAGGCTGAGGCAGGGGAATAGCTTGAGCCCGGGAGGCGAAGGTTGTAGTCAGCCGAGATTGCACCAGTGTACTACAGCCTGGATGACAGAGTAAGACTATGTCTCAAAAAAAAAAAAAAAAACTATTGAGTATACACAGTGACCTTTGTTTCTGGAGAATTATAAAGTAAGAACTCACTTCCAGCTTATTAACTCTTCTGAGAGATGCCACAGTGATTCATCTCTGTTAATGGGACCTGTTTTAAGAGCCCATGTTCAGTCACTGGTGACTTTTGTGCTTGTAAAAGCTTCCATGTGATTATACAATGCACTGCTCACATTTTCCTGTGCTGGAGGCCCTAGTCAGGTCACCCTTTCCTGTGGTGTTAGCTATGACTGAAGGGTGCAGGAGGCTGGAGTGGAACCCAGGAATCAATCCAGGTCCCTTTGCACAGCTTCCCCAGCCTCAAGTAAACCAAGTAATCAGAATGGTTTGAAGGGTTAGTCAGGAAGTGGCCAAGGGTGCATTTCATGAGCTGTATATCAGGACTTGACAGATATAACCAAAACATTGCCCTTTAACCATTTCAAGCTCTCACGTAGACCAGGTGTTGGCTTTCCATTTCCCAGAGGAGAATCCACCTTTCCAGTTTCTACCTTAGGAGGCAGAATCTGTCTCGTTGCAGTTTTAAGTCCAGCACCAAGCCCTGTGACTGGTACACGGTGAGACTTGGTAAGTGTGTGTTGAGTTAATGAGCCGTCCAGGTCACACAGGAGGCAGCTGGAGGACATTACCAGACTCCATGCCAATGGACTCCTAATCCCAGGCCCTTTCTAGAAGTTCTGCTATGTTTCTATTCTGATGACAGATGTGTGAGTATATGTCCTACGTGATTTTTCCATCATTGGACGGATGAACACATTAGTTCCCTAAAGCTTACTGTGATCTTTTAAATCTGTGTGAATCACACTAGAAGTGGAAATAGTTGGAGTGTTTTTGTTTGTTTTCTTTTTTTTTTTTTTTTTTTGAGACAGAGTCTCGCTCTGCCGCCCAGGCTGGAGTGCTGTGGCCGGATCTCAGCTCACTGCAAGCTCCGCCTCCCGGGTTCACGCCATTCTCCTGCCTCAGCCTCCCGAGCAGCTGGGACTACAGGCGCCCACCACCTCGCCTGGCTAATTTTTTTTGTATTTTTTAGTAGAGACGGGTTTTCACCATGTTAGCCAGGATGGTCTCGATCTCCTGACCTCGTGATCCGCCCGTCTCGGCCTCCCAAAGTGCTGGGATTACAGGCTTGAGCCACCGCGCCCGGCCTGTTTGTTTTCTTAGTTGATAAATGAAGGTTCATTTGAACAGTTGTTAAAGTTGCTTAACATTGATTTTTTTTCCAAATATTGTGATTTCTTGACATTGAACCAATGTCAATGTCAAGAGCCAAGTAAAGCGTCATGAATCACTGAATTGATTTAGCTGTGACAGAAAACCAAATGCAGTGTGGCACCCAGCAGTGATTAGTTATCAGCTCTGCAAGGTGGATGCCGGTGAAAGGCTATACAGTAATCTCTGAGCCAGAGTGTTGCAGCCACAGTAATTGAAGTGACTGTGTAAGACTTTTTGGTTGCCGTGTCCATTTTAGTCTGAGACAGTTTGGTAACTGTTCCCAAAAGTTCTTGGGTAGCCAGGTGTGGTGACAGGCACCTGTAATCCCAGCTACTTGGAAGACTGAGGCAGAAGAATCGTTTGAACCTAGGAAGTGGAGGTTGCAGTGAGCTGAGATCGCACCACTGCACTCCAGCCTGGGCAACGGAGCAAGACTCCATCTCAAAAATAAAAGAAAAAAAGTGCTTGGGAATTGAGTGAAACACCCCAACAAATGTGCAGAGAGCAGAAAGGGAGGGTGCAGTAGGGGATCATGATGAGCACGTGGGTAGAAATTGCAAAGTGGTGAGTTAGGTTGAGCGGGTGAAGGCTGGGGTGACTCACAGGTTTCATGTAGGTGGAGGCTGTTCCTGGTGTGTGGTTTTTAGTGAACCATAAGAAATGAAACTTTTGGCCCCTGTTAGGACCTATTACCCACCCTGGCTTTCTAACCCTTTGGGGTCTGCAGATAACCTATTACGGTAAGAAATCCTTTTTTTTTTCTTTTTTTTTTAAGTGCCCATGAAATAGCTACATAGCTGTTGTTTGCTGTACTAAGAAAACAAGATTAGAACAGGGAAAGCACTAAAACCTTCTTCTAAGGAGATGAGGAGAGCTGAATGTTTTAAATGGTTTTTAAGAAGCCAACAACTAGCTGACCAGATATTTCCATTTAAACCAGTAACTCTTAATCTAGTAGTAATTTTGCCTCTCAGGACACATTTGACAATATCTGGAGACATTTTTGGTTGTCACAACTGGGGGTGGGGAAGGTGCTACTGATATTTAGTGGGTAGAGTCCAGGGGCCTGCTGAACGTTTTACAGTGCACACAGGTGCCCCACAGCAAAGACCTGCCCCTAGATGTCAATGGGGTGGAAGTTCAGAAACCCTGACTTAAAGAGTTGAAAAATATTTATTGACATTTCTTTTCTTCTGTTTTTCTTTTGGAGCTCATTAATAAGGGAGGCCGTGGTGCAGGGTTCCCATGATGTCCTGTCCCATTACAGTTACCCACAGTGTCACCATGTGAGGGGGAAGACGTACCCTCTTAGGGCCCCTATTGTAGAGAAAACAAATGGACCCTTTACTGGGGACTTGCAGTGTGCATGACGCACAAGATCACATTGAATTCCAGGGTCTTGCTCTGCACCCAGGCTGGAGTACAGTGGCAGGATTATAGCTCACTCTAGTCTCAGCCTCCAGGGCTCAAACAATCCTCTGGCCTCAGCCTTCCAAAGCACTGAGATTACAGGCATGAGCTACCCCACTTGGCTGACATATCTTTTTTTTTTTTTTTTTTTTTTTGAAACAGGGTCTCACTCTGTCGCCCAGGCGGGAGTGCGGTGGCACAATCTTGGCTCACTGTAACCACTACCTCTCGGAAACAAGCGATTCTCCTCCCTCAGCCTCCCGAGTAACTGAGACTACAGGCACGCACCATGACGCCTGGCTAATTTTCATATTTTTAGTAGAGACAGGGTTTCACCATGTTGGCCAGGCTGGTCTTGAACTCCTGGCCTCAAGTGATCCGCCTGCCTCAGCCTCCCAAAGTGCTGGGATTACCGGCATGAGCCACCGCACCGAGCACCAACATTTCTTTTGGTTGGTTTCAGACACTCTGATGATGATCTGTGCTGGTTCGAGACTTTTCTTTACCGCCTCTTTAGCCCTGTTTCTGACCTGCAGTTTACGGTACAGGGCACTGTTGTCACTGCCCTGCCTCTTCAGTTTCAGATGATTGTACCAAGACGGTGCTGTCTTGTGACAGCTTGGCTTTCCATGGTTGTCCTTTTGGCAAGCAGCTGCAGAACCAAAGTTGTGGAGTGCTTGGGGTTAGCAGTGCCCGGCCCATGCCACTCACCTGCTCTCAGTTGTGAAGAGTGGAGCATGCCAGTGTCATTTGAAGGAGCTGTGTTTGCAGGAGGCATAAAAGAGCATAAGCCAGGATGAGTTAGGAAGGATGGAAATACTTGGGGTTTGGAAGTTTTTTTATTTTATTTATTTTTTAATGTTTTTTGGTTTTTTGTGTATTTGTTTTTGTTTTGTTTTTTTGAGATAGAGTCTCATTCTGTCGCCCAGGCTGGAGTGCAGCGGTGCAATCTTGGCACCCTGCAGCCTCCACCTCCCAAGTTCAAGCCATTCTCCTGCCTCAGCCTCACAAGAAGCTGGGATTATAGGTGCGGACCACCATGCCCAGCTAATTTTTATATTTTTAGTAGAGACAGGGTTTTACCATGTTGACCAGGCTGGTCTTGAACTCCTGAGCTCAAATGATCCACCCGCCTTGGCCTCCCAAAGTGCTGGGATTATAGGCATGAGCCACCGTGCCTGGCCTGTTTGTTGATTTTGAATTAAAAGTTTAGGGTTCCCAGCGGGGCGTGGTAGCTCATGCCTGTAATCCCAGCACTTTGGGAGGCCAAGGCGGGTGGGTTACCCGAGGTCAGGTATTCAAGACCAGCCTGGCCAACATGGTGAAACCCCATCTCTACCAAAAAAATACAAAAATTAGGCATGGTGGCAGCTGCCTGTAATCCCAGCTACTCAGGAGGCTAAGCCAGGAGAATCACTTGAACCCAGGAGGTGGAGGTTGCAGTGAGCGAAGATCGTGCCGTTGCACTCCAGCCTGGGCAACAGGAGCAAAACTCCATCTCAAAAAAAAAAGTTCAGAGTTCTAGACTGTAAACTGCACACTAATATTGGAATTTAACAACCCAGATGATAAGAGGAACTCTTGTTGAATGGGAAGTTATTTCATTTTTAACCCCACTTATTTTGCTCTCATACCAAAGGTTTGTCACAATTGCTGTTGTTTCTACTGTGGTGTCATTTAAATTGTTAGCATGCATCCATTTTTTTAAGAATAAAATGAGACTTAAAAAATAAAACTGGCTGGGCACAGTGGCTCACACCTGTAGTCCCAGCACTGAGAGGCCATGCAGGGCAGATCAGTTAAAGCCAAAAGTTCAAGACCAGCCTGGGCAGCATGATGAAACCCTGTCTACACCTGCAATACAAAACTTAGCCCAGTGTGGCAGCATGGGTCTGTAATCCCAGCTACTCAGAGGCTGAGGCGGGAAAATTGCTTGAGCCCAGGAGGTCAGGGCTGCAGTGAGCTGTGATTGCACTACTGCACTCCAGCCTGGGTGACAGAATGAAACTCTGCCTCCAAAAAAAAAAAAAAAAAAAAAAAAAAAAAAAAAAAGTTTTTTTTTAATAAAAAAAAAAAGGCAGCTTTTTTAAAAAAAAAAAAAAAAAAAAAAAAAAAAAAAAAAAAAAAAAAAGTGTATGTATGTGCTTTATAGAAGCCAGTTTTCAGAATATTGAAGAGATAACATAGATAACATTTCCCAAGCTTTTTGACAGTGGAACCCCTCTTCGGTGGAACATCTCTAGTGGCCAGTGTTCCATGGAACATACTTTGGGAATATGCAGTTCTAAGCAAAGGGGAACTGTGACACCAGGGCGTGTACATTATAGTATTTGTGATGATTTCAGAGCGGGGCAAAGACAAGCTCTATTTGTTTACTCAATCTTTAATAGAAGACCAATCAATAACCTCAGCCACTAAATCGCCCTGTGTACTTCTTCTGAACAGTTAGCCATTACTTATGCCTCTTCATTTTATTTTTTCTAAGAAGAGGGTACCGTGCATTATTTCCTACGATATTTTACAAGACTCCAAAAAGTTCAGGCTAATTTTAAGGAGAACAAAATGCATTTTTAATATAACATGATGGTACTTTTTTTGAAGGAAATACAAAAAAATTATCTGAGGGATTTTTCGAGTGCCAACCTGGAGTCATATGCTCAAATACGCACTGGGGCTGTGACAGCAAACAGAGCGGACCTACTAGTAATTGCAGGGGGCATGGCCCAAGCATTGGGTCTGTTCTCCTGGGCTGAGTTTTTTTTTTTTTTTTTCCCCTCACTCTGTCGCCCAGGCTGGAGTGCAGTGACGCCATCTTGGCTCACTGCAACCTCCACCTTCCGACTTTGAGCAATTCTCCTGCCTCAGCCTCCCCAGTAGCTGGGATTACAGGCACCTGCCACCATGCCCAGCTAATTTTTGTATTTTTAGTAGAGATGAGATTTCACCATGTTGTCCAGATTGGTCTCAAACTCCTGACCTCAGGTGATCCACTCACCTCAGCCTCCCAAAGTGCTAGGATTACAGGTGTGAGCCACCGCACCAAGCCAAACTGTTTGTTTGTTTGTTTGTTTTCCGAGGGGACTCTCACTTCATTCTCACAACATCTCCACGGGGTCGAGGCTACCTTCCTGTGTTTTAGCTGAGCACGGGCCTGCACAGATGTTAGACTTGTCCGAGGTCCTGCAGCTAGGAGACATCCCAGCCGGGATCTGGACACGGGAGGGCCCACTCTGGCGAGCTGGGTGAACCAACATGTTCCACTGGGTTGCTTTTTCTTTGTTTTCTGTGGTCTTTGAGGATGGGAAGCATGTGAGAAACTGAATCCTTTCAGGTAATGAGTCAGGTCCTTCGTGGGGCGAAATCCCTGAGGGGGAATGTGCCTCTGCTGCTTTACTGGTAGATGCTGTCACCCAGCCTGCAGGTTGTGTGCACTGTGGACAGGGAAGGGGCCGCAGTCAGCTGCAGGGACACCACCGAACAGACACAGGTCTGGCCTTGGTCAGTGTCAGTGGAAAAACGAGCCCTGATCCACTGGTGATGCTGCTTCTCTTAAAGGATGCGTGAGAAGGTGCTGACTTTGTATCATGGGAGACCTAGGTAAAGATGAGAGGCGAACAAATGCCCAGCCTCAGCGCAAGAACACCTGGGAGCAGGAGTCAGCACATGCAGGTGCGAACAATGCCCCGCCTCAGCACAAGAGCGCCTGGGAGCGGGCGTCAGCACATGCAGGTGCGAACGATGCCCGGCCTCAGCACAAGAGCGCCTGGGAGCAGGCGTCAGCACATGCAGGTGCTGTGGGCAGACTGAAAGGAAACTGATGGAATTTGCAGGGTCGTGGGAAGCCCCAGGCAGATTTGCCTCTAGCATTTCTAAAGGCAGATGTCACTTGGCACATTTTTGCCTGTGCTCAGGTTGGTGGCATCTAATTGCTTAAGTCATCAGTGTCCTCGGCATATCCTTGTTTTTGATACACGAATGGCTTCTGCTTTTCCGTGAAGTGGCTGGCCTGCCCATCCCTCTTATGGTGGAACCCCCCTTCTGTGAGCACCTCGGCATCTGTGGCGCGGCCGGGGTAGAGATGGGTCTCTGCCCCGCCACGCATGACTGCTTAGACACTTGCCATTGGCCAGGACACCGTGCTGCCTAGTGACATTGGTTTTAGCAAATCCAGGGTCAGTGTGACAGCCAGCAGGTGGACACACACAGCAGGGTGAGAGATGGCAGCGGCTCCTGGCGGTGAGGAAGGTGGGGCTTCCCCAGCCAGACGAATCCACTGCGGTTCTTCATGCAGCTTTCACAGAGCGGTGTGCAGCAGGACTCAGGAAGACGGGGCGAGCCCTTGAACCCTCTCCTCTGTCATCAACAGAACGGACACTCTGCTCCTGAGACTATCGCTGGTGGTTGGCAAAGAGGTGTTTTACACCGCCCTCTGGGGGAGCGTCCTGGCCAGCCCGTCCATCCGCCTCCCCGCCTCAGTCTTCGTGGTGAGCCACATCAGCAGGGACGCCCCTGGCCAGGAGCAGAAGTACATGCTAGGGACCGATCACCAACTCACGGTGAGTGCTGTGCTCCTCACGGGGCATGGGGAGGGGTGACACGTGGGCACAGCATCCTCATGGGCAGGTTGTCACTGAAGCTACAAAGGGACATCTAGGAAAGTGCACCAAGCTTGAGTCTGGGTAATGAACGGCTGAGCAAGGCGAGAAGGAGGCCTCGTGCAGTTGAGGATGGTGGTGGCTTTTTTAACATACGTATTAAGTTTTTGTTGTTGTTTTGTTTTTTTGTTTTGAGAGAGAGTCTCGCTCTGTCGCCCAGGCTGGGGTGCAGTGGCACAACCTCGACTCGCTGCAACCTTTACCTCCCAGGTTCAAGCAATTCTCTCTCAGCCTCCCGAGTAGCTGGGATTACAGGCACCTGCCACCATGCCAGGCTAATTTTTGTGTTTCTAGTAGAGATGGGGTTTCACCATGTTGGCCAGGATGGTCTCGAACTGCCTGCCTGGCAGCTGATCCACCCACCATGGCCTGCCAAAGTGGCATTAAGATTTATACATTCAAATAAGTGTTCACACCCTCAGAGGTCCCTTCTGGTTGCCCCTGGCTTTGCAGAAATGTGCTTAGCTGCACATGACGCTCAGAAGGCCTCTGCACGCAGAGGGTCTGCTGCATTTTCAGGTCTTTGTCTCCTTCCCCTGTCCTGTGTCACAGGGGCCACTGCCCACTCACACGTGGCAACCCCCTCCTCCCTTAGCATCCTCCCCCTGCTCTCCTGTCTCCGTTGGCTGCTTTCAAACCTGAATTATCGGGGTTCCTCAGGTATCCATCTCCAGGCCCTTCAAGGGAAGCTTTCTTCCCTGGTAATGACATCCCTTCTGGTGCCCTTAGAAATGCTAACCTCCCAAATCCTTGTCTCTTTTCCCCAAACCTGGCTCTTGTGTTTTTATGGCTTGCTATCTTTCGCTACCTGGTGGTGTTCCCACACTTTGATCTTAAAGTGTTTAGATTGAATTCACAGGTGAGAAGGTCTGCAGCTGAGTGTAAATTACCCCTCTGAGTCCATTTCTCATTGCACAATGGGGGTTGTAGACCTGCCTCACAGGGTCTCTCTGAGGACAAGGTGGAAAAATGGATGAAAAGCGCCTCGCACAATGATCAGGACACAGGAGATCCCAATGAACGTGTCCCTTTCCTGCCCCGTCAGTATCCCCTTTGTCTCTTTCTCTCCATCGCCTCGGCCTTGCTCTGGCTTATCTCTTACTCTTGGATCTGACTGGCTTATCCTCATCCTACTCTCTCCCCATCTAGTCCTTATCAACTGCGAAGAGATTTGGTTCTCCAAAGCCTAGCTTTGCTCATATGTATCCTGTGCTTTAAAAATGTTTGACTTCCCGGCTGGGTGCGGTGACTCATGCCTGTAAATCTCAGCACTTTGGGAGCCGGAGGCAGGTCAATCACCTGAGGTCAGGAGGTCAAGAGCAGCCGTGCCAACATGGTGAAACCCCATATTTATTAAAAATACAAAAATTAGCCTGGGCGCAGTGGCTCACACCTGTAATCCCAGCACTTTGGGAGGCCGAGGTGGGTAGATCACCTTAGGCCAAGAGTTCAAGACCAGCCTGTCCAACATGGTGGAACCCCGTCTCTACCAAGAATACAAAAATGAGCCAGGTGTGGTGATGGGCGCCTGTAGTCCCAACTACTTGGGAGGCTGAGACAAAGGAATCGCTTGAACCCGGGAGGCGGAGCTTGCAGTGAGCCGAGATTGTGCCACTGCACTCCAGCCTGGGTGACAGAGCGAGATGCTGTCTCAAAAATAAAATAAAATAAAAAATAAAAAATCTGACTTCCCATTGCCAACAGCTATAGTCCAAGCTCAAGAGCAGCCTAACCATCTGCTCCCAGCCATGACACCTCACTCTTCCCTGCAGGCCCTGCGCTGCCACACGACTGCCACCGGGCCTGGCCTCAGTGCCTTTACTCCCAGCCATTCCCTCCTGTCCCACTGGCTCTCGATTCCTGCCCTTCTTCGTGGTCTCAGTGTAGCTCCTTCCTGTCCTTCAAGCCCCGCTTTCCTGTGGAGCATCATTGTTCTCTGCAGTTGAAAGAGCTCTGCTCTTCTGAACTCTGAGCATTTGTCTGTGGCTCTAATTTCTTATGCATCTCTAGTCTACCTATCTATATTCAGAAAAGACACTCAAAATATCTACTGAATTTATCAGGATTATTTTCCCATGTGTCTTCAGAGCTTTAGTTTAATCTGAGGTTCCTGTTGGATCCTTTCTGGGATCGTAGAATTTGAGATCGTAGAACCTGGCCATCTGGTTCAGACCCCTCCGGCTCTCACGTGGAACAGTGAGGTCTGCAGCTGAACATCTTCTCTGATGTCACGCAGCCTGCCGGCCTCGAGAGCTAGAACCCACGCCCTCCTGACCTGCGGCTTCTGGCTGTCTTCTGAGTGATATAACACAGTTTCAAGATTCCCGGGAAAGGTTCCTTTCATTTTATGACCATAAAAGTAGCCTGAAAATGCTCATATCATTTGATCACTTACAGGTGAAATCTTTGTGTGCCTCCCTGTTGGACTCAAATGTTCTTGTGCAAAGAAATAATCTGGAAATCGTTCTGTTTTTCTTCCCGTTTTATACCTGTCTGGTAAGTCATTTGTACTCTTCTGGTAAGTCACTGGTGTTTCCCAAGGGGTGGGATATAGATTTCAAGCAATTTTGTCCTAAGAGGACAGCTCAACCACTCATGGGCATTATTTGCTGGTAGCCAGTGAAAAGTCCTTGTTCGTTTTTGCAAGGATAGCGTTTTCATTGCACGTATTGAATAGCTTCTTTCCATAGGTCATGTGTAAGGAACCAGCCCTTTTTGAGATTGAGCTTTGTAGACCAGCAAGGAAGGCTACATGTCAAAAGTCAGCCATCTCCCCTATCGTTCCCTTGTGGTAAATTTCTCTGTCCTTCTAATAGGATTCCAATGAGAGAGCCATTCCCCTCCTCAGAACTGACATCGTGCGCATTCTCTCAGCTGCCACCCAGACACTACTGAGAAGGGACATGTCCCTGAACAGAAGACTGTACGCATGGTTACTAGGTACTGAGCAGTATGCACCCTTTTAAAGTCAAAGTTAATGTGAAACCTTTTAGTGCTGACTTCTGGAATGAGATTTGGTCTTGGTGATGTATCTCTGAATCATGAAGTATGGAAAGATACCACAATGACTAAATACGGCACGGATCAGTTGAGGTCTGCTGCCTACACATAGCTTGGTTATTTTGCAGTTTTGTTTTGTTTTTTTTTTTTTTTTTAAAGGGAAAATAATAAGTGGGATTTTTAAAATGCCAACCGAATTCCATTTTAAGAGCTTGAAATACCACCAACACGTGGTAGCGAAACCTTATTCAAGTAGAAGCCTATTGCTATGGAGAAGTTTCATGGAATGAGGGTGTATCATGGAGAAAACTTACAAATACTGTGGAAGATATGTAAATAAAGGAGGAGGTTTTGTGTAAGTGGAAATGTTTTGGGAGACATTTGCATAACTTTGGAGATCACGAGAGCCCCAGGGCCATGTTTCTGTGTGTCAGAGTGTGTGGACTGCTTATAAATTTGTTGGCAAAGGGCCCTTGACTGTTGGTTGGAAGGCCTCCCGGGGCAGAGTCTAGGAAATTGCAACTTAAAAGATAACACCTTCATGAATTTTCTAAAGTCCCATATTCACGCACCTAAGAAAAGGTGGTATGCAGAACGATTGTGACAGGACTTTACAGCTCTGATTAACTCTCAACATTTAGATCTTTTTTTTCCTTTTTGAGATGGAGTTTCACTCCATTGCCCAGGCTGGAGTGCAGTGGTGCAATCTGGGCTAACTACAACCTCTGCCTCCCAGGTTTAAGTGATTCCCATGCCTCAGCCTCCCAAGTAGCTGGGATTTCAGGTACCCACCACCCCGGCCGGGTAGTTTTTGTATTTTTTTTTCTTTTTTTTTTTTTTTTTGATGACTGGTCTTGCTCTTTCGCCAGGCGGAGTGCAGTGGACCGTATCTCAGCTCACTGCAGCTCCGCCTCCCAGGTTCCAACGCCATTCTCCTGCCTCAGCCTCCTGAGTAGCTGGGACTACAGCGCCCGCCACCCTCACCCGGGCTAGTTTTTTGTAATTTTTTTTAGTAGAGGGGGGGTGACGGGTGTTCACCATGTTAGCCAGGATCGGTCTTGATCTCCCTGACTTGTGATCCGCCGTCTCGCCTCCCAAAGTGGCTGGGGATTACAAGCTTGGAAGCCACTGTGCCCGGCCGTTTTTGTATTTTTAGTAGAGATGGGTTTCACCTTTTGGGTCAGGCTGGGTCTTGGACTCCTGACCTCAGGCGATCTGCCCATCTCTACCTCCCAAAGTGCTGGGATTACTTGCCACCGCACTCAGCCTAGCATTCAGATCTTATCAAAGATCTGTACCAAAGATCTTACCAAAGTCAAGAAGTCCTCTTCAGTCCTTCTTCCTTCTCCTCTCCCTAGTTATAAAACTTTTAAGAGTCGTTGCGGCCGGGCGCGGTGGCTCAAGCCTGTAATCCCAGCACTTTGGGAGGCCGAGACGGGTGGATCATGAGGTCAGGAGATCGAGACCATCCTGGCTAACACTGTGAAACCCCGTCTCTACTAAAAAATACAAAAAACTAGCCGGGTGAGGTGGCGGGCGCCTGTAGTCCCAGCTACTCGGGAGGCTGAGGCAGGAGAATGGCGTGAACCCGGGAGGCGGAGCTTGCAGTGAGCTGAGATCCGGCCACTGCACTCCAGCCCGGGCGACAGAGTGAGACTCCGTCTCAAAAAAAAAAAAAGAGTCATTGCATGGAAGCTTACTAAGGATTTTAAGAGACTATTTATCGGCTCTTTAAGGACTTGTATGTAAAGGATGATTTTGTTAAATGCACAGCTCTGCTCTTACGGGACTTGATATGCTATATGGAGGACACTGGGCCTGACCACAGCGCCAGCTCTGATTCACTCAGTTGCGGCTCCAGGAGCCCCATATTCTTTGCCCGTACCATGAGGATGCACTTCCTTGCCCTGAGAATCTCGCAGAATTATCCAAGACTCCAGCTACTGGGGGCATGTGCATGAGAATACCTTGATCTCACATAATGCTGGACAAAAAAACACTGGTTTTAAAAAATGATCCTCAGCCAGGCCTGGTGGCTCATGCATGTAAAATCCCAGCACTTTGGGAGGCCGAGGCAGGTGGATCACCTACGGTCAGGAGTTCAAGACCAGCATGGCCAACATGGTGAAACCCCATCTCTACTAAAAAATACAAGTGATTCTCCTGCCTCAGCCTCCCAAGTAGGTGGGATTACAGGTGTGCACCACCACACTCAGCTAATTTTTTTTGTATTTTTAGTAGAGATGGGGTTTCATCATGTTGGCTAGGCTGATTTCCAACTCCTGACCTCAGGTGATCCGCCCGCCTCGGCCTCCCAAAGTACTGGGATGACAGACATGAGCCACGCGCCTGGCCAACAGGATGAATTCTTAGAACAAACTAAATTGATACCCATTGAGATGGAATTCTGCCTGTCTGATCATTAGCCACACCCCTGTCAGAAGAAGAAAATCTGACTTGGTCTTTCTGGATCTGATTTTGGTTTTCTGTCAGAGGAATATATTTTTAAAAATATTGGAGCGTGAGACTTTTGCACAATATGATGTCCTTTAAAAACATAGCTCTCTTTACAGCTTGGCGCTTGTTCTTTTATAGGCTCAGACATTAAAGGAAATACTGTTGTGCCAGAATCTGAAATCTCAAATTCTTATGAAGATCAATCGTCTTATTTTTTTGAAAAATACTCCAAGGATCTTTTAGTTGAGGTAAAGGAGCATTTCTGGAAAGTTCAGGGCATCCCTGGTGACGATTCTCCAGTGGATTTCTTTGGGAGGCTTCCACGCAGGCAGTGAGCACATTCCTTGGCCCCTGGTTTGGGGAACTGCAGTGTATTTGTTGCATGCTGGGTGACTGGTTTGCCTTCTGTCCCAGAGTATTTAACAATTAAAATAGCCAGTAATATAACTTTATGATATACGATATTCTAATATATGGCTTTTTTAAAATAAATAGGGTCTGGCTGAGATATTGCATCAGAAGTTCATAGATGCCGACGTGGAGGAACGCCATCATGCGTACCTGAAGCCTTTTCGCGTCCTCATCAGTCTCCTTGACAAGCCAGAGATAGGTAATGTTAGAAATGCTGCTATAATCCTATGCCGAATACAGATTACCTGTTTTCAGGGACATACAACACGGTGAGATACAACCAAAGTGTTATTTTGAATGTAATTTAATCTTTGGAATTTCAGAACTTTGAAGTCATGTTATATGGTTCAATGATCAGATCTGTGGTCACTTAAAAGTTTTGCATGGCTGGGCGCAGTGGCTCATGCCTGTAATCCTAGCACTTTGGGAGGTGGAGGAAGGAAGATCAATTGAGCTCATGGATTTGAGACCAGCCTGGGTAACATGGCTGAAAAGCCATGTTGAAAAACCCCATCTCTACAAAAAAATACAAAAAAATTAGCCAGGCATGGTGGTGCTTCCCTGTAGTCCCAGCTGCCAAGTGGCGGAGGTGGGAAGACCACCTGAGCCCAGGGGGTCGAGGCTGCAGCGGGCCGTGATTGCACCATGGCCCTCCAGCCTGCCAGAGTGAGACCCAGTCTGAAAAAAAAAGTTTTGCACAATAATTTGAACATTTTTGTTAGGAAAATACCTTTGAGCTCCTGTAGTGTCTATAGAACACCTGTGGTATTTCCTTTAAAGACTGTTTCTGCAATGTCATACTTAAAATGAGCTTCGGTTTGATTTTCAATTAAGTAGAGGACCTCCTCCATCTTTTTGCCTTAGGATCCTGGACATGCCACTTCTTTTCACTGTGTAGAGTAAAAACATTTTCACTGTAAGATGAAGGGGGTTGAACTATCCTCTGGTCACCGAAGGCTCACCTCTTAGAGACTATGATCCTATTAGCATAGGTTGAGAAAAGTGACCTTCTGTCACTATTTATTTATTTATTTATGAATGAATGAATGAATGGCAGAGTCTTGCTCTGTTGCCCAGGCGAGAGCGCACTGGTGCAAGCTTGGCTCACTGAAACCTCCGTCTCCTGGGTTCAAGCAATTCTCCTGCCTCAGCTTCCCCAGTAGCTGGGTTTACAGGCATGTGCCACCACGCCTGGCTAATTTTTGTATTTTCAGTAGAGATGGGGTTTTATCATCTTGGCCAAGCTGGTCTCGAACTCCTGACCTCAAGTGATCTGCCTGCCTCGGCCTCCCAAAGTGCTGGGATTACAGGTGTGAGCCACCGCCCCAGCCCTGTCCCTCACTTTAAAAAGAAATCTGTGGCTGGGTGTGGTGGCTTATGCCTGTAGTCCCAGCACTTTGGCAGGCTGAGACGGGCAGATCACAAGGTCAGGAGATCAAGACCATCCGGGCTAACATGGTGAAACTCCATCTCTACTAAAAATACAAAAAAATTAGCTGTGCGTGTTGGCGGGCGCCTGTAGTCCCCGCTACTCTGGAGGCTGAGGCAGGAGAATGGCGTGAACCCAGGAGGCGGAGCTTGCAGTGAGCCGAGATTGCGCCACTGCAGTCCAACCTGGGTGACAGAGCGAGACTCTGTCTCAAATAAGTGAATGAATGAATGAATGAATGAATGAATGAAATTTGTGGCCGGGCATGGTGGCTCATGCCTATAATCCCAGCACTTTGGGAGGCCAAGACAGGTGAATCACGAGTTCAGGAGTTTGAGACCAGCCTGGCCAAGATGGTGAAACCCCATCTCTACTAAAAATACAAAAATTAGCTGGGCATGGTGGCGCGTGCCTGTAGTCCCAGCTACTTGGGAGGTTGAGGCAACAGAATTGCTTGAACCAGGGAGGTGGAGGTTGCAGTGAGCCGAGCCGAGATCACGCCACTGCACTCCAGCCTGGCGACAGAGCGAGACTCCATTCAAAAAGAAAAGAAATTTGCAGCCGGGTATGGTGGCTCATGCCTGTAATCCCAGAACTTTGGGAAGCTGAGGCAGGTAGATCACCTGAGGTCAGGAGTTCAAGACCAGCCTGGCCAACATAGTGAAACCCCATCCCTACTAAAAATACAAAAATTAGCCAGGCATGGTGGCGCACACCTGTAATCCCAGCTACTTGGGAGGCTGAGGCAGGAGAATCGCTTGAACCCAGGAGGTGGAGGTTGCAGTGAGCTGAGATCATGCCATTGCACTCCAGCCTGGGCAACAGAGTGAGACTCTGTCTCAAAAAAAAAAAAGAAATTTGCTACCATATCAGTTCACTTTAAGGTCTACATCTGCTTATGTGAGCCCTATCCCAGGGAAAAGATCCCATCTCTTCCATTGGATTGCAAGCCTAAGAATGTCATTTCAGTGCTCCAGGTGTACCTGCCTCCTGGTAGCTGTTTGCAGAGAACAAGAAAGCTGAGGGCTGGCTAGGTACAGTGGCTCACGCCTCTAATCCCAGCACTTTGAAAGGCCGAGGTGGGCCTCACTTGAGGTGAGGAGTTCAAGACCAGCCTGGCCAATATAGTGAAACCCCATCTCTACTAAAAATATAAAAATTATCCAGGCATGGTGGTGCGTGCCTGTAATCCCAGCTACTGAGGAGGTTGAGGCAGGAGACTCGCTTGAATCTGGGAGGCAGAGGTTGCAGTGAGCTGAGATCATGCCACTACACTCCAGCCTGAGTGACAGAGCAAGACTCCATTAAAAAAAAAGAGCTGAGAGCTTTAGTGAAGTGGCCTCTCTCTGGCCTTGGGATGGAGGCCCTTCACTTACCATTCAAAAGCACAGAGCATCTGCCGTGTGGCAGGGACGGTGCCAGCTCTAGGGGAACAAAAGGGGAGCAGCTTCTTGTGAAGTTACAGGGAAGGGGAGATTCCACGTTCCTGGAGTGTTTTCACTGTTCATTAATAATAACCAAGGCTGACATTTTTTGAGCAATTATTTTGTGCCAAGCGATTTGCATGCATCCTTTTATATCTGTCTGCACACACACCTCCGTCCTTCCGGCAACCCCAAGATGGGTGCTCCCACTATGCCCATTTTACAGGTGGAAAGACTAAGGTTGAGCAGGAATAGGTCATTTGGCCAGGGCCAGTCAGGAGCCTAAGCTCAGTTTGTCAGCACCCCCTGATGCTTACCTGATTACACTCAGAGAAGCGCTACCCAAGATGTTTGCTTCTGTCCCCACGTGAACTTTATTCCAAGAGTTGTGCAGCTCTCGTTGTTCTTAACCAAAGCCCAAGTGTGAAGCATTTGTTCTTCCAGGCTCTGCCCCTGATGTGCTGCCTCAGAGTGTCTGCACTTTGTTCGGATTCCTCTTCCCATCTCCCCGCTCCCACCTCAAACCAAATAGATTTTCCTGCTAGTGTAAAGTAACTGCAGCTCTGAAAAATTGTGATTTAGTTCAAAAAGTGGAACAATTATATAAATGTATTGGGAGCTTGCTGTGTAACTTCAGGGAAGTATTAAAAGAAGAAAATATAACTTAGCATTCTGGAGATGTGTGTTTTATGTCAAAATCATGCACCTTGTTGAGCCAAGTAAATGTTGCTGCTAACTTGGGCTCCAGGTCATATTTTCTGGAAGCAAATGAATATCACGCTCCTGCCCAATTTTAACAGTCACTTAATTTACTCTTTCTAATTTTTTAGCCGTCTGCAAGAAATCACACTGAGGAGGCAACGGAGGTGGTTATATAGAACTAGGAGGCACAGGACAGCCATTCAGTCCTGTCCATGCTTTTTGTGGCTGGGCTTTAGCCATACCTCATTTCCTCCTCCATCAATCAAGGCCACAAAATTGCCTTCATTTTTGTAACAAGAATTTAGCATTCTTATGCTGTGGATAAAATACACAGGAAGCCAAGGCCATGTGCGGTGGCTCACACCTATAATCGCAGCACTTTGGGAGGCCGAGGCGGGCAGATCACCTGAGGTCGGGAGTTCGAGACCAACATGGCAAAACCCCACCTCTACTAAAAATATAAAAA
Organism: Rhinopithecus bieti; assembly: GCF_001698545.2. Classification (NCBI taxonomy): domain Eukaryota; kingdom Metazoa; phylum Chordata; class Mammalia; order Primates; family Cercopithecidae; genus Rhinopithecus; species Rhinopithecus bieti. Next base: position 5,611,017 of record NW_016807866.1, read on the forward strand.
TTATCTGGGCATGGTGGCACACACCTGTAATCCCAGCTACTTGGGTGGCTAAGGTGGGAGAATTTCTTGAACCGAGGAGGTGGAGGTTGCAGTGAACTGAAATCGCCACTGCACTCCAGCCTGGGCAACAGAGCAAGACTCTATCTCCAAAAAATAATAATAATAAATTCTATCTTAAAAAAAAAATACACAGGAAACTAGCATGAAAATAGTTCTCTCAGAGACACATCTTTTGGTTTTGTGAAAAGAAAGTGTTAAAGATTGGATTAATCTGCTTTTTTGCCAGTGTTGACAGAGCTTTCGTTTTCTCTGAATTGATTGCGTGTTTCTTCCCCTGGATACATGGGTAAGAAGTCAGGCCCTCAGCTGCCTGAGGGTTGCGGTTTGCAGAGCGGAAATGCCCTGTCCATCCCCTGCCTGGTTACAGTGAAGCTTCTCTAACGTGCAGCTGGTCCAGTTCTCTTGTGCCATCTTCCTCAGCATTTCAGGATGGGGATCATTTCTTTTGTGTTGCTCCAGCTCATGACTAAAGGAATTGAAGAAGTTGCCCTGCTCTCTGGATATTTCTGTTGAGTAATGTCCCTGGCCAGCAGTTTATGCACACTTAACACACGTTGTCTGCGCTCTGCCTCCATCTAGCAGAGTCTGCCTTGGGCAAGTTACTTAACCTCTCTGTGTTTCCATCTTATGTGTAATCAGCAGTACAGGATCTGTCCAGATGGCTGTTACGAGGGTTTAATACGTTAATAGATGTAAAATGCGTAGAAGGGTGTCTGGCACATAGGAAGTTCTACAAAAATGTTGGCTATTTTCATGAATGTTGTTTCCCCAGCTAAAGTCGTCACCACTAAAGTTAAGTTTCTATATATTTTAGACTATATAAATTGTCTGTATGCGCAGGTTTACTGTATGTATGTCTTATGTATATGTCACTTACTGATTTAAAAGGGATTGTTAACCTGTCTCTGACCATCTTCCTTCTAATTGCAGGGCCTCAGGTGGTTGCGAATTTGTTTCTCGAAGTCATCAGGGCCTTTTATTCTTACTGCAGAGATGCCCTTGGTTCTGATCTTAAACTTAGCTACACCCAGAGTGGAAATTCGTTGATAAGGTATGAGTTTGGCCTTTAACATCACGCATCTCTCTCCTTCCCCGGTGCTATGATTTTTTTTTTTTCTCTCTTGCTTACTATAAATTGTGAGGTGGTAGAGAAAGTGGAGATGCAGCAGGTGAGATCCTTGGTTAAAATAATCAATGCCTTGAAGTCAGTCAGTGGGAATTGACTTCCCTGCGGAGTACTGTGAAGAGTTTAAAGGGAGTTTGATGTAGTCTTTCCCCAGCCTGGGGTGACAGGTATTTATTGATGTTTTGATCAAGTATGAAGTGTATTTTTGATCAAGTATGAAACAATGAAATGTATGTATTGATCAAGTATGAAACTCATTTAACAAAGGCAGCTTGATCTAGTATACCCAAGTGGTGAGTTACAGGGCGGAGAGAAGAGGGAAAGTGGAAGGGGGTGTGAGTCTTCAGGACAGTAGTCTGGGGTGTGTTGGGGAGATCGGGGGAGACCCAGGCAGGGCACCGGAGGGCACAGGCTCCATTGCCCCGGAGGCAGAGTGAGTGGTGTTTGGAAGACAGCAGGCACGTCGGCCTCAGGTGCACAGTTACACACAAACCCTGTTTTGTTTGTTTAGTTTGTTCCTTTTAAGGGGATACAACCTTTTCCTTTTTGCTTTACTCTTAATGTAATTTCCTTCTGTCTGAACTAGCATTGGGTACATTGAAAATTTAAATCAATTTTCCTATTTTTCTGGTTTATTAGTTGTAAGTGTACCAAGAGTTCTTAGTGTTTGCTTTTTTCTCCCAGAATGGAAGTGGTTTATTGTTTTTCTGAATATGAAAGTAATACATGTTCATTGTCGAATTTACTGATATTTGAAAGATCAAGAGAAAAGGTGTCACCCATAATCCTAGCACCCTTCAGAGAAACCATAAAACATTCTTACCTCTTTCTAGACTTCTACTACATACATAAATACATAGATGCCTGTCTTTTATTTTAAAGGTGGAATTACACCAGTTATTTAGTTGCTTGGGGTTTTCCTTTTGTTTTCTTGTTGTTGGTTTGTTTGTTTGGTTGGTTTTGAGACAGGGGCGCCCAGGCTGTAGTGCAGTGGCGTGAACATGGCTCACTGCAGCCTCAGTCTCCTGGGCTCAAGCAATCCTCACGCCTCAGCCCCTTACGTAGCTGGGACTACAGACAGGCACCAGCATGCCCGGCTAATATATATATATATATATAAATAAATAAAAATATATGTGTGTATATATACATGTATATATAAAATATGTATATATACACGTATATATAAAATGTGTGTGTATATATATAAAACATATGTATGTATAAATATATATACATATGTGTGTATATATAAATATATATATAAATGTGTGTGTGTGTGTGTATATATATATTTTTTGCAGTGAGCCATCTTGGCTTACTGCAACCTCTACCTCCTGGGCTCAAGCAATTCTCCTGACTCAGCCTCCCAAGTAGCTGGGATTACAGATGCCCACTACCATATCTGGCTAATTTTAATGTTTTTAGTAGAGACAGAGTTTTGCCATGTTTGCCAGGCTGATCTCTCTCTCTCTCTCTCTCTCTCTCTCTCTCTCTCTCTCTCTCTCTTTCTCTCTATCTCTCTATCTATATAATATATTTATATATATTTTGTTTGGTTTGTTTGTAGAGACGGGTTTTCCACCATGTGCCCAGGCTGCCTCTTAAACTCTTGAGCTCAAGCAATCCGCCCACCTCAGCTTTTCAAAGTGCTATTTGTTTTTTTGTTTTTTTTTTATAGGTGTGAGCCACCGTGCCTGGCACTCTTGGAGTGTCACTTCCAGCTATGACAATCTCTGTCTCCCAGGCTAGTTGTTTTTTTTTAGTGGCCATCAAAGGTCACTGAGCCTTGAACTCCTGGCTCAAGTGACCCTCACACCTCAGCTTGCCAAATAGCCAGATGATAGGCACACACCACTCACACTCTGGTAATTTTTTAATTTTTCTGTAAAGACTTGTTTCGGTCTTGCTGTGTTTTGTACAGGTGTCTGTTTTGTATCTGGCCTCAAGCAGTCCTGCCTCAGACTCCTAACTGCTGGGATTACGGTTGTGAGTTGTGTGGCCACTGCTGTTTTTTGTTATTAATTGCAAGTTGTAAGTAGCCTTTCTTTGTCTTCCTATGATTAGTTGCCTTTGGATTTTTTGTTTAAGGATTTATATTTATTTAAGGCCAAGTGCAGTGGCTCACACCTGTAATTTCAGCACTTTGGGAGCCAAGGCAGGCAGATCCTTTTGAGGTCAGGAGTTCAAGACCAGCCTGGAACATGACAAAACCTGGTCTCTACAAAAAAAATAAAAAAAAAAATACAAAATTAGCCGGGCACTGGTTTGGGCACGAGGCCCTATTAGCCCAGCTACTTGGGAGGCTGAGGCTATGAGAATCCTTGACCCGGTGAGTGGAAGCTGCAGTGACTTTTTTTGTGTTTTTTTTACACTCAGCCTGACGAAGGCAACACTTCATCTCAAAAAAAAAATAAAATAATAAATCCTGATGTTTCTTATTTTATGATTGATTTTATGTATCAGTTTCTTGTTTCAGTTTTGTGCTTGTTTGCTTTTGAGATGGAGTCTTGCTCTGTTGCCCAGGCTGGAGTGCAGTGATGGCAGTCTGGCTCACTGCAACCTCTACCTCCTGGGTTCAAGTGATTTGTTTTTTTATGTCTTTCTGAGTAGCTGGGTTACAGGCACCTGCCACCGCCCAGTAATTTTTTGTATTTTTAGTAGAAATGGGGTTTCACCATGTTGCCAGGGGTGGTCTTGAACTCCCGATTTTATCTTGTGATCTGCCTGTCGGCTTCCAAAGTGCTGGTATTACAGCGTCTATTCCACCTTGTTCGTGGCTGTTTGTTTTGAGACGGAGTCTTACTGTGCACCCAGGTTGTTGTTTTTTTTTGTTGGCGCCATCTTGCTCACTGCAACTCCCCTCTGGGTCTTCAAGCAATTTCTTCCTGCCTTGTTTTTTATGTTGCTGCAATTTTGCAGTATGCCCTACTACCTGTTTATCTGGCTAACTTTATGTTTTAGTATTTGTGTTTGATGTTTCTATATTATTTGCCAGGCTTGTCTTAAACTCCTGACCTCATTGTATTCCTGCTTGTTCTTCCCAATAGTGCTGGATTCAGGCGTGTACTACTGCCACTCGGCCTTTTTCAGTATTTTTAATGGGCCTTTTAGTGGGCACTTCTGACACATCTATGTACCTATGCAGGATTTTGGTAGGATAAATTCTGAATAAATTTCCTGAGCCATAGAGATAACATTTAAGGCTGGGCTCTGTGGCTCACGCCTGTAATCCAGCACTTTTGGAGGCTGAGCGGGTGGATCACTTGATTCAGGAGTTTGAGACCAGCCTGGCCAGGTTTAGTAGAGATGTGAAACCCCGTCTCTACTAAACAATACAAAACTTAGCTGAAGTGGGGTGCACGTCTGAATCCATCCCAGCTACTCTGGAGGGCTGAGGCAGCGAGAATTGCTTGAACCTGGGAGGCGAGAGGCAGTAAGCCGAATCGTTCCACTGCACTCCAGCCTAGGAAACAGTTGAGAACAGTCTCAAAAAAAAAAAAAAAAAAAAAAAAGAAGATAACATTTTAAATCTTGGCTAAATTCCCTGCTGAATACCATGTGCCATGTTATCCTACAATAGAGTATGGACTAAACACTGATTTTCTGTACAAATTCTTTTACAGTAGCTCTGAAATTATTATTATTATTATTATTATTATTATTATTATTATTATTTTGAGACAGAGTCTCACTCTGTCACCCAGGCTGGAGTGCAGTGGCGCAATCTCAGCTCACTGCAACCTCCGCCTCCCAGGTTCAAGCGATTCTCTCACCTCAGCCTCCCGAGTACCTGGGATTACAAGTATCCGCCATCATGCCCTGCTAATTTTTGTATTTTTGTGGAAACAGTGTTTCACCATGTTGACCCAGCTGATCCACCCACCTCAGCCTCCCAAAGTGCTGTGATTACAGGTGTAAGCCACCACACCCAGCCCTGAAATTTGTTTTTAAGAGACTGTATCAATATAAATATTGTTTAGGATGGCATTATGCAAACACATTATAAGAACAGTAGTATTTTCATTTTTATCAGGATGTGTCAGCTCTAGAAATAAGTTACAGATGGTGAAATCGATTACAGTTTTTTGGACACTTTTTGTAATTCAGGATTTTTTAATAGATATATTTATTCATGTCCTCCCCTTTTACAGTGCAATCAAAGAAAACAGAAATGCCTCTGAGATTGTCAAAACGGTGAATTTGCTGATCACTTCTCTAAGCACAGACTTTCTCTGGGATTATATGACGAGGTGTTTTGAGGAGTGCTTTAGGTAAGTATGCAGTTCAAGAATACAGAATATTTAGGAAGGATGAGAGGGTTTAACAATTTTGTAGCTGCTTAGAATGTCAGATTATATATAAGTAGCTGAAGCTGAGTAGTCTTTCCTGAGTTTTAAAATTCAACTAAAACAGGTTTGGAAAGAATTCACTTAAGATTCCAGCAGAATAAAAACATCTCCAATAAGAAGGTTCACATAATCTTTGCCTTGTAATTCTGAAGGTGCTTTAAAAGTCTAACTTTAGAAAATCCTCCGTGCATTTTCTGGTTACATTCATCAAATCAGCTTTCCTCTCCTGGCTGCCTGATCTATTGAAAGCAGCTTAGTTTTGTGGCTTTGTGACTGGATAGAGCGTTTTTGAAATCTTCAGTTTTCTTAAATTTTCACTGAAATTAATGTATGACTGGTCAGATAAAAGCATTTCTGTTTTAAGCTATTATAATCAGCTTTACCATCTCTTTTAACCCGGTGAATTGCACCACCTCTAAATTGTCTGCCGTGGCGTACCCGGGAACACCGAGCCTTCCTGGAGAGGCCTTTCCCATGCCATTTTCTTTATGGGAGGAATAAGGTCATGTCTCAAACCCTGTTTTGTCCTATGAGACATGCTGTAAAACTTATTTCTTGTTCATCTCCACTATAATGCTCTTGGCTGTCTTAGAGTCTTACTTCTTAGCTGCTACCAGTATGCTTTTCTGTCCAAATAAGCTCACAACCCTGGGATGAATAAGTTAATTGCAATTGGATCCACAGGCAACAGCAAGGCCTTATTTTATTGAGGTTAGAGTATGCTTTGGTCAGCCTGGCTGTTAATGTTATGTTACGTTATGTTATGTTATGTTATGTTATGTTATGTTATGTTATGTTATTTTTTATTTTATGACAGTGTCTCTCTGTCACCCAGACTAGAGTTCACTGGCACGATCCCAGCTCACTGCAACCTCTGCCTCCCAGGTTCAAGCGATCCTCCCATCTCAGCCTCCCAAAGAGCTGGGACTACAGGCACAGCCTCCCAAGTAGCTGCGACTACAGGCGCCTGCCACCACACCTAGCTAATTTTTGTATTTTTAGTAGAGACGGGGTTTCTCCATGTTGGCCAGGCTGGTCCCAAACTCCTGACCTCAAGTGATCCACTCGCCGTGGCCTCCCAAAGTGCTGGGATTACAGGCGCGAGCCACCAAATCCGGCTATCATGGTTTTTTTTTTTTTTTTTTTTTTTAAAAAGAATAAAGTGTTTCTACCCAGATAGAGCTGACTCTCCACTTTTGCAACATTTTGTCCTTCTTTCATCCCAGAGTCAATCACTGTCCTGAGATGAGTGTCTGTCTTCAGTATAACATGGCTTTGCTGTTGCCTGTGGATCCTATTACAGTTAATTTATTCATCTTCAGGTTATGAGATGAAAAGCAACAGATACTTTTTAACTTATCCATTTATCTAGTAGCCCGTTTATATAAGAAGAAGTCTTGAATTTCAGTTTAAGATAAGCAAGTAACAATAGTGGATTGGTGGGGTTACACTTCTTTACAGAAGCTGAAGCATTCTAGGCAACTCGGGTGCTGATAAACTCCTGGTATTACTTGGAGAGGAGTAGTCCCAGGCCACCTCCTACAGCAGGGCGAACAGCCATGTAGACTGTGGTGTTCTCCAGCCCAGCCTCGTTCCCTTGGATTGTGCCTTTGGGCTTGGACTGGGGACCTGCGATTACATCTGTCAACAGCACCCCATGTCTCCTGGGTATGGGACCACACATGTCTGAATCGGTAGAGTTCAAGTCAGAGGGAACCTGTTTGGACACCAACAGATTCAAGACACTTATTGACACTTCTCCATGTTAGATACTTTTAGTCACCAAAATTTAGTTATGAGAACTACAAAAGCTGTCTCACTTTCATTATGTTTGAAGTAGAATAATGTTACTGGAAATTGTAAGAAGTGCTTGGACTTACATGCAGGAAGAATTATTTTTTACTATTATATTATTTTTTATTATTATTATTATTATTGAGACAGGGTCTTGCTCTGTCACCCAGGCTGGAGTGCAGTGGTGCGATGTTGGCTCACTGCAACCTCTGCCTCCCAGGTTCAAGCAATTCTTGTGCCTCAGCCTCCTGAGTAGCTAGGACTACAGGCGTGGGCCACCACACCTGGCTAAGTTTTTTGTACTTTAGTAAAGATGGGGTTTCACCATGTTGCCCAGGCTGGTCTCAGACTCCTGAGCTCAGACAATCCGCTCATCTCAGCCTCCCAAAGTGCTAGGATTACAGGCGTGAGCCTCCACGCCTGGCCAAAGAATTGATTTTTCTTTGCTGTGATTTATAGACCAGTGAAGCAGCATTACAGTGTGAGGAACAGCGTCACCCCTCCCCCGACGGTCTCGGAGCTCTGCACCCTCCTGGTCTTCCTGCTGGATGTCATTCCCTTGGTGAGTGCTGGGGAAGAGAGGGCTCAACACCCGCTATTGTTTACTTTCTCACTGGTGGTGATGGCCTGCTTTATCAACCTCACATTACTGAAAATGTTTTACATAAATAGGCAGCACTGTTTTGATGTTTGTTTTGGCATAAAAGATACAGCTGGATGTAATCTCTTATATTTTTAATGTCTTATTGCAAAGGGGCTATAACTTTTGGGCCAGTTGTAAGTGGGCAAAGCTGAAGTTAGGTCAACCAGCTGATGAACTGGGTATCATTCCCAGGTTATTTTAGGGGAAGAGTCAATACGTTTCCTAGTTAAAATTGTGCTGTTGGCTAATTTTCTCAAAGGAAACTAATTTCCTTAATATAGAAACATGCCAATTTTATTTTCTATTAGAAAGTGTAAAGCCACTTGCGAAGAGAGGAATAACATCCTTGACTTGTCTAGATCAAGTTGAAATACCAAGCCTAGGTCTGTGGTATGCACTTGTAGTTCCCAGCTACTCAGGAGGCTGAGACAGGAGGATTACTTGAGCCCAGGAGTTTGAGACCAGCCTGGACAGCATAACATGATCCAGTCTCAAACAAAAACAATAGAAATGTTCTTTTCTCTCTCTCTTTGTGTGTGTGTGTGTGTGTGTGTGTGTGTGTGTGTGTGAGTTTTGCTCTTGTTGCCCAGGCTGGAGTGCAATGGCACGATCTCAGCTCACTGCAACCTCCACCTCCAGGGTTCAAGTGATTCTCCTGCCTCAGCCTCCCAGGTAGCTGGATTACAGGCACCCGCCACCACGGCCAGCTAATTTTTTGTATTTTTAGTAGAGACAGGGTTTCACCATATTGGCTGAGCTGGTCTCGAACTCCTGACCTCAGGTGATCCACCCGCCTCGGCCTCCCAAAGTGCTGGGATTACAGATGTGAGCCACCATGCCCAGCCTCTTTTCTCTTTTTGAGATAGGGCCTCACTGTCACCCAGGCTGCAGTGCAGTGGCATGATCTCAGCTCACTGTAGCCTCATCCTCCCAGGCTTAAGCAGTTCTATCACCTCAGCCTCCCAAGTGTCTGAGACCACAGACATGTGCCACCACATCTGGCTAATTTTAGTATTTTTTGTAGAGATGGGGTCTCACTGTTTTGCCTAGGCTGGTCTTGAACTCCTGAGCTCAAGCAATCTCCCTGTGTCAGCCTCCCAAGGTGCTGGCTGGGATTATAGGCATGAGCCACTGCGCCTAGTCTTCTTTTGTTTTCTGATTTGAAAATTAATGTGAAATGTATGCCCTAAAAAATTGAATTAGATGCCATTTTGAGATGCATTGTTTTTCTGCTTGTAAACCAGCAATGTGGGGTTAACCCATGTGTTTATTTCACAGGAACTTTACTCTGAGGTGCAAACCCAGTATCTCCCTCAGGTGCTCGGCTGCCTGGTGCAGCCTCTTGCTGAGGACATGGAGGCCTTAAGTTTACCTGAACTCACGCATGCCTTGAAGACGTGTTTTAAGGTGCTCAGCAAAGTCCAGATGCCGCCTTCCTACCTCGACACGGAGTCCACCAGCGGAACCTCGGTGTGTGCTCTGAGGGGCGGAAATGGTTCTGGGGGCTAAAAGCAGCCTATGCCTTCATGGGAGTAGAACGTCTTTAGGGTTGGTTAGGATAGGAATAAACACTAGAAGATACCCAGGTGATATTTCAAATATGCTTGTAAAACTCACTTGAAAAAGTTTTAGCACCTGGCATGGTGCCATCGCTCACACCTGTAATACCAACGCTTCCGGAGGCTGGGGCAGGAGGATTGCTTGAGCCCAGGAGTTCGAGACCAGCCTGGGCAACACAGCAAGACCTCACCTCTCTACAAAATAAAAATTAAGCCAAGTACAGTGACCCACACCTGTAATCCCAGCACTTTGGGAAGCCGAGGCGGGTGGATCTCCTGAAGTCAGGAATTCAAGACCAGCCTGACAAACATGGCAAAACCCCGTCTCTACTAAAAATACAACAATTAGCCAGGCATGATGGCATGTGCCTGCAGTCCCAGTTACTCCAGAGGCTGAGGTAGGAGAATTGCTTGAACCCGGGAGGCGGAGGTTGCAGTGAGTCATCATGCCACTGCACTTCAGCCTGGGCGACAGAGCGAGACTCCGTCCCAAAAAAAAATAAAAATAAAAATTCATCATGGTGGTGTTCACCTGTAGTTCCATCTACTCAGGAGGTTGCGGTGGGAGCATCGCTTGAGCCCAAGAGGTTGAGGCTGCAGTGAGCCATGATTGCACGGCTGCACTCCAGCCTGAGTGAGAGCAAGACCCTGTCTCTACAAAAAAAAAATTTAAGTTTTAGCACCCTTTGTTTCACCCACTCTCACGCTACTTGCCTGCTCTGTAACTGCAGTTAATGGTTAGATATAGTTAATAACTATGTAGCTACAGTTGATGGGCTAGTTATAACTAGCCTTGCAGACTCTTTCATGTGTGTGTTTGTAGTGTGTGATTTTGGTTATTTCAAATATAAGCGAGATGAGGTACTGGATTAGTTTGCTGGGGCTGCCATAATAAAGTACCACAGACCGAGTGGCTTCAACAACAGATGTTTGTTTTCTCATGGTTCCGAAGGCCAGGGTCTGACAGGAAGGTGTCAGCAAGGTTGGCACCTCCTGAACGCACTGGGGAAAAAGAGTCTGTCTCATGCCTCCCGGAGCTTCTGGTGGTTTGCTGGCAATATTCAGCATTCCTCGGCTTGTCAAAGCATCACCCCAATCTCTGCCTTTATGTTCACTTGGCCGTCAACCTGTGTGCATGTCTGTCTCTATGTCCAGATCTCTCCTTTTTATAATGACACCAATCCTACTGGATTTGGGCCCATCCTAATGATCTCATCTTAACTGGATCATCTGCAAAGACTCTATTTTCTTTTTTTTTTTTTTTTTTTTGAGATGGAGTCTCGCTCTGTCGCCCAGGCTGGAGTGCAGTGGCCGGATCTCAGCTCACTGCAAGCTCCGCCTCCCAGGTTTACGCCATTCTCCTGCCTCAGCCTCCCGAGTAGCTGGGACTACAGGCGCCCGCCACCACGCCCGGCTAGTTTTTTGTATTTTTTAGTAGAGACGGGGTTTCACTGTGTTAGCCAGGATGGTCTCGATCTCCTGACCTCGTGATCCGCCCATCTCGGCCTCCCAAAGTGCTGGGATTACAGGCTTGAGCCACCGCGCCCGGCCGTGACTCTATTTTCAAATTAAGGTATAGTCACCAGTACTGGGAGTTAGGACTTCAACATCTTTTTGAAGATAACATAACATACACTGTTCTCTAACTTGCTTTACCTTTTTTTTTTTTTTTTTTTTTTGAGACAGAGTCTCTCTCTGTCACCCAGACTGGAGTGCAGTGGTGTGATTTCGGCTCACTGCAACCTCCACCTCATGGGTTCAAGCAATTCTGCCTCAGCCTCCCGAGTAGCTGGGATTACAGGCACCCACCACCATGCCTGACTAATGTTTTGTATTTTTAGTATTGATGGTGTTTTGCTATGTTGGCTTGGCTGGTCTCGAACTCCTGACCTCAAATGATCCACCTGCCTCGGCCTCCCAAAGTGTTGGGATTACAGGCATGAGCCACCACTCCTGGCCTTATTTGATTTCTTCATACCTTTACTTTACCCTCAGCTCAGTTTCCTCATTGATATTTGTTAATTTGTCAGAAACAGTTCTTGCTCTGTTGCCCAGAGAACTGTGCAGGTGATCCACCCACCTCGGCCTCTCTAAGTGCTGGGATGACAGGCTTGAGCCACCATGCCCTGGCAGAAACAACTTTTAAACAACTTTTTTGAACTCTGAAGGGTTTGTATATTTAGGCAAAAACACAAGAAAAATAGGCCCAAAAGCCAGCCTCCCCAGAGAGCGTGTGGGTCCACCAGTCTCCTCTTTGCCACCCACCCCTCTCCTTCCCCTGCTTTGGGTGCCTCCTGAATTTCATTATACGCTTGACACAGAGATTCTGTAGTCTAGAGAGTGATGATTTTGAAAAACAGAACTGAAATATATTCATGATTTCAACTGATGCTTGAATACCTTGGTGTTAAGAGATGCACAATTCATGTCTTTTTATTTTTTACAGAGTCCAGTAAAAGGTGAAAACAGCAAAATAATTTTGGAAACAAAGGCAATGATTCCCGGTGATGAAGATGCTTCATTTCCCCCTCTGAAGTCTGAGGACAGTGGGATCGGGCTCAGTGCCTCGTCACCGGAGCTCTCTGAGCACTTGAGGGTTCCTCGAGTTTCTCTGGAAAGGGACGACGTTTGGAAGAAGGGTGGGAGCATGCAGAGGACTTTTCTTTGCATCCAAGAGCTAATTGCCAACTTTGCCAGCAAGAACATTTTTGGAGTACAGCTGACAGCGTCAGGAGAAGAAAGCAAGTCCGAGGAGCCTGCAGGGAAGAGAGACAGGGGTGGGACGCAGAGCCTGGCGGCCGAGGATTGCAGCAGGAAGAACTCATGGGAGCCCAAGCCCATCACTGTGCCTCAGTTCAAGCAGATGCTTTCAGACTTGTTCATGGCGCGAGGGTCTCCATTCAAGACAAAAAATTCGGAGTCACCGTCGTCTTCGCCCAGCAGCCCCCCCAGGAAAAACGGGAGAGAATGGGATGTTGAACAGGTGGTCATTGACCTGAGGGGTTCCAGGGAGGAATGCAGGGAGGCCTTTGCCGCCGCCTGCCACCTGCTGCTGGACTGTGCCACCTTCCCTGTCTACCTGTCCGAGGAAGAGACCGAGCAGCTCTATGCAACGCTCTTCCAGCTGCCAGGTGAGAGGCAGCCATGCCGAAGTCCCTCTTCAGGAATCATACAATGGGGCGATTGATGTGGGTGGAATATCCCCTATCCGCAATGCTGGGGACCAAAAGTATTTTGGATTTCGGACTTTTTTCAGATTTTTTGAATATTTGCCTTACACTTAACCGGTTCAGCATTCCTAATCCAGAAATCCAAAATCCAAGATGCTCCTTGGAAGGAAAGTGAGTATTTCCTTCGAGCATCATGTCAGTGCTAATAAGGTTTCAGATTTTGGATTTGGGATTTCAGATTAGAGATTGTCAGCCTGTATTTAAAGACTAGCTCAAATCGTGTCAGCCAAGAAGGCGCTATTGGCCTCATTTGTTCCCTTCCTCATTTGTACTTAGGACATTTTTGACTTGTGTCTCACTACATGGCAAAGTGGTAAGGGTGGGGCCTATATTTTTAAGGCTTGGGTGTCCAGCACAGCCCATCAGAAGACCTAAAACATGAGTGGCATTCAGTGGGAGTAAATAGACTATTTCATGATACCTGTTGATAAAGATTTTTTTTTTTTTTTTGAGATAGGGTCTGGCTCTGTTGCCCAGGCTGGAGTGTGGTGGCACCAACTCAGCTCACTGCAACCTCCGCCTCCTGGGTTCAAGCGATTCTCCTGCCTCAGCTTCCCCAGTAGCTGGGACGACAGGCACGTGCCACTATGCCCAGCTAATTTTTTTTTTTTTTTTTTTGAGATAGCGTCTCACTCTGTCGCCAGGCTAGAGTGCAGTGGCACAATCTTGGCTCACTGCAGCCTCTGCCTCCCGGGTTCAAGTGATTCTCCTACCTCAGCCTTATGAGTAGCTGGAATTACAGGCACGTGCCACCATGCCCAGCTAATTTTTTTTTTTTTTTTAAGTAGAGACAGGGTTTCACCATGTTGGCCAGGATGGTCTCAATCTCTTGACCTCATGATCCACCCGCCTAGGCCTTCCAGAGTGCTGGGATTATAGGTGTGAGCCACTGCGCCTGGCCCCCTAATTTTCATATTTTTAGTAGAAATGGGGTTTCACCACGTTGGCCAGGCTGGTCTCAAACTCCTGGCCTCATATGATCTGCCTGCCTCGGCCTCCCAAAGTGCTGGGGATTATAGGCGTGAGCCACCAGGCCTGGCCAGTATTTATATATTGGTTTGCTAGGGCTCCCTGACAAAGTACAGTAAACTGAGAAATTTGTCTCATAGTTCTGGAAGCCAGAAGTCCAAGATCAAGGTGTCAGCCGGGCCACGCTCCTCCTCTGAGACTCCAGGTGGAATACTTTCTGGCCTCTTCAGCTTCTGGTGCTGGCCGGCAACCCTTGGGGGACTCCTCAGCTTGCAGCTACATCAGTCCTATCTCTGCCTTTGTCTTCACAAGGTGTCCTCTGTATGTCCTGTCTTCCCTTGACATGTCCCTCTTATAAGGACACCAGTCATATTGGATTAATCAGGGCCCACCCTAACAACCTCATCTTAATTTGATTACCTCTGTAAAGACCTTATTTCCAAATTAGTCTCACCAGCAGGAAGTCAGTGCACTGCTGTCCAGATGGATTTCTCAGGTAACTTCCCAGATCTAGGGAGCTGTAGAATCTGCAGACTGGGGACCCATTCTCACACAGTTCTGCTTGTTTCTGCCTCTCCGGCGGGCTTCCTTTCAGGAGCGGGTGATTCCAGTTTTCCACCTTGGCTGAAATCCCTTATGACCATTTGCTGCTGTGTGACTGACTGCTACCTCCAGAACGTGGCCATTTCCACTCTGCTGGAAGTGATAAACCATTCCCAGTCCCTGGCTCTTGTCATTGAAGACAAGATGAAACGCTACAAGAGCTCTGGACACAACCCTTTTTTTGGCAAGCTGCAGATGGTGACGGTTCCTCCCATTGCTCCAGGGATATTAAAAGTCATTGCAGAGAAAACAGATTTCTATCAGGTATTTCCCACTGGGAACACTCTTCTTACAGCCTCCTTCTCCTCCTGAGCTAAACTCAGAACTGTATTGCTGGGGATGGGAGCAGTGGCCCACTTCTCTGGGAGTGATATTCCTATAGGGCACTGGGCAGAGGCAGTAGCCTTTGGTCTTCTGAGACTGCCTCTCCCAGCATGTAACTTTCACCCTCCAGGCAAGCTGTGGTGAGAGCAACTGGAGCCCCAGTATTCTGGGCTTGCCGTGACTGAGTGGAACCCCTGTGTGGGAGTGGGGTCTGGGTGGAGGCAGGGAGCCCATGACTCCTCCACTGCACTTGCCTGGATTTAGTCTCTGCCACATCCAGCAGAGGGGTGGGAAGGTGATGTGCTGGTGGCCTGCCCCTCCCAGGAGGTGCAAAAGCCCTTGACTGGGAGCTGGGGAAAGAGAGCACCCTTTTTCTTGGCCACATGCACTAGAGTGGATAGTGACGTTTCCATGGAGGTGAGCTCAGGGAGGAAGGAGATGATGAGCAGGTCATGGCCTAAGTGCCGTGACTCTTGCTGCTTTGACTGAAATGTAGTAGATTTTCCGGAATAAATGTTTCTTTATTTCCTGAATGTCCTTTGGATAATTTCCAGACTCTAAATGGTTGGTTGTTGTTGATTTTAAAATAATTTTCACCAGTTATGGTTGTGTTGCTGGGGAGAGGGTCCGTCTATGGAACTCCTCACATCACTCAGCTTTGGTTCCATGAGGTGGGACCCCATCTATGGTGTCAGGTCCTGGGGGGAGCTTTTACCTAATTGCTCATTGAGTGTTTTTGTTTTGTTTTTTTTTTTTTGAGGCAGAGTCTCACTCTGTTGCCCATGGCACGATCTTGGCTTACTGCAGCCTCTACCTCCCAGGTGCAAGTAATTCTCCTGCCTCAGCCTCCTGAGTAGCTGGGACTACAGGCACCTGCCACCACACCTGGCTAATTTTTGTATTTTTAGTGGAGGTGGGGTTTCACCACATTGGCCAGGCTGGTCTCAAACTCCTGACCTCAGGAGTTTGGGAGGCCCACCTCAGCCTCCCAAAGTGCTGGGATTACAGGCATGAGCCACTGTGCCCAGCTGCTCATTGACTTTTGTATCACATTTCCCCTTCCTGCTAGAATTGAGTAACGTTAGATCTTGAATTGATAGAACTTGAAACCAGGACTGGAACCGCTGTAAGCAGCAGTGATCAAGCAAGTGTCATCTTGGCCCTATGTAGCTTAGAGATCAGAAAATTTGGCACATTTACATTATATATAGGCACAGGGAAGAAAAAAGAAGAAAGAATTGAGACCATGAATCTTTGGAAAGGTACTCATAGAATAAAAATGACAGTAGTAAATACATTCCTTTTATTCTGGGGAAGTGACGGAAGCTTTTCCAAGTTCTTTTTGAAGCCTTGATTGTTATTTCATTTTCATGTAGTACATATTCAAGTACCTACCACTTGCCTGGCACTAGAGCATACTTTTTTTTTTTTTTGAGACAGAGTCTAGGTCTGTCGCCCAGGCTGCAGGGCAGTGGCATGATCTAGGCTCACTGCAACCTCTGCCTCCTGAGTTCAAGTAATTCTCCTGCCTTAGCCTCCCTAGTAGCTCGGACAACAGGTGCGGCCGTCACACCTGGCTAATTTTTGTATTTTTAGTAGAGACAGGGTTTTACCACTTTGGCCAGGCTGCTCTCGAGCTCCTGACCTCAAGTGATCCTCCCGTCTCAGCCTCCCGAAGTGCCTTAAAGGGGTGAGCCACCACACCTGGCCAAGAGCATACTTTTTTTATTGACATGTAATAATTGTACATATTTATGGGTACAATTTGATATTCCTACACATTTATACATTGTGTAATGATCACATCATGGTAATTAGCATACCCATCACCTTAAACATTTATCATTTCTTTGTTGTGAAAACATTCAAAACAGTCTCTTCTAGCGATTTGAAATACAGCATGGCCGGGCACGGTGCCTCAAGCCTGTAATCCCAGCACTTTGGGAGGCCGAGACGGGCAGATCACGAGGTCAGGAAATCGAGACCATCCTGGCTAACATGGTGAAACCCCGTCTCTACCAACATACACAAAAAACTAGCCGGGCGAGGTGGCGGGCGCCTGTAGTCCCAGCTACTCGGGAGGCTGAGGCAGGAGAATGGCGTAAACCCGGGAGGCAGAGCTTGCAGTGAGCTAAGATCCGGCCACTGCACTCCAGCCTGGGCAACAGAGCGAGACTCCGTCTCAAAAAAAAAAATAAATAAATAAAAGAAATACAGCATGCATTACTGTTAGCAGTAGTCACTCTACCGTGCCATAGAGTACCAGGATTTATTCCTCAGAGCATACTTTTATGTACTATACAGTTCTTGAGAGTTGGGGACAGCGGCAGCTAGTGCCTGTCCCTGTTGCAGATGCTGGAACTAGAAACACAGCAACCTCACCCATAGCCAGGATGTGCCCCCAATTCTCAGACTCCAGACAGGGCTGTTGTCTGATCTCTGTTGTCTGATCTTTCAGCCTTTTTTTAATCCCGCGGAACAGCTCACATACCAGAGTTCCTGCTTCCCACAGTGCAAACGAGAAAAGGTCAGATAGCCCAAGGGTGCCCTGACCTTTCTTATCAGGTAGTGATGGCAGGTTTCAGATACCTAAGACAACATCCAGAACAGGGGAGTAGAGTAAAGTTTAAACATGTGAAGGAAGGCCCGGTGCAGTAGCTCACGCCTGTAATCCCAGCACCCAGCACTTCAGGAGGCTGAGGTCTGCTTGCTTGAGCTCAGGAGTTCGAGAGCAGCCTGGCCAACATGGCAAAACCCCATCTCTACAAAAAAAAAAAAAAAATACAAAAATTAACCTGGCATGGTGGCACACATGTAGTCCCAGCTACTTGGGAGGCTGAAGTGGGAGGATCATTTGAGCCCAGGAGGCAGAGGTTGCAGTGAGTTGACATTGTGCCACTGTGCTCCAGCCTGGGGCACATAGTGAGGCCATGTCTCAAAAAATATATATGAGGGAGTAGGTATGGTTTCGTGATCAGCATCAACTCTCAAAAACCTTGCAAAAAAAAATTTTAAACCTTCCAGAAGGGAGTCTCTTGCACATATATTTGCCATAGTGACAGCAAGGAAGTGGGGAGGGGTCTACTTAGTCAAAAAGTTTAATATCAGAATTCAATTGTAATGTGATTGTTGGAAATCACTTTCCCTTAGAGAGAAAGTAACAAAATAATGGTTAGAAGTTTGAGCCAGTCAGTGGTTAACTTGATCTGTGCAGAGAAAGACGGTTTTATTAAGTAGAAATAAATGGGCCAAAAAACAGTTATTTGATCTAAGGTATGCCTAAAATACTCCAGTCTATGAGATATAAACTTCATATAGTCTGTGAAGTATAAGAATGTCTTTAGAAATTTCCCTCCCAGAAGTGGGGACCAGCCCTCCTTCTGGGTCTCACCCTTGTTGGGGCAGGCACACTGACTCCTGCTCCCTGCCACTTGGCAAGGGGCTGTAGCCCTTTGCAGACCCTGTATGTTTAATGAGCTCAGTTCAGGGCTGGGAAGATGGAGGACGCAATTTGGGGGTGTAATTAGTGTCTTGAAAGTGAGGCAGGCACCTGCCACAGCGTTGTGCACAGAAAAGGGAACAGTCAAATTAGTGGAATTAAAGCTGACAGGCGTGGCTCTTCATCCATCCTCTGTGGTAACCAATTTGAGCAAACCCCAGAGGTGACCAAGTGCTATGGAGCTGAACTCCAGAATGAGTGATCTTGACAACCACTGTAAATTCACCAAACTCCCTACAGGGCGCATCTGTGGATTCCCCAGCACCTGCATAGGGTGAGGCTCGGTACCTGCCTGTTGAAAGAATGCTTCAACCCCTCTGGTCCAGTTTCCCGTTAATTCCCTTTCTGAAAGTAATGTTGAGATCTAGGCAAGAGCTGCAGTGTTCTTGGCCAGAAACCTCCAGGTTTGACCTCCTATAACATTGCCTGCTGCCCGGATGACTTTGGTGGGTCTTTTCTTTCCTTTTCTTTTTTCTTTTTTCTTTTCTTTTGTTTTTTGAGAAGGCCCAGGCTGGAGTGCAGTTGCATGATCTCAGCATTTCAGCTCACTGCAACCTCCGCCTCCTGGATTCAAGCGATTCTCCTGCCTCACCTTCCCAAGTAGCTGGGATTACAAGTGCACGCCACCACACCTGGCTAATTTTTGTATTTTTAGTAGAGATGGGGTTTTGCCATGTTGACCAGGCTGGTCCTGAACTCCTGTCCTCAGGTGATCCACCCACCTCGGATCCCAAAATGCTGGGCTTACAGGCATGAGCCACCGCACCCGGCCTTTGGTGGGTTTCTTGCTTTATTTGATGATGATGTGTCTCTGGGCATGGAGGATTCTCACATGGCAAATATAGGTGAGAGCCAGTATGTCGGGGCTGGGACTGAGTGAGGAGGATGTGAGCGGATGCTGCCTGTGTTGACATGGTTCCCCACCACCTGCCTTTTCCTTGTCCCAGAGGGTGGCTCGTGTGCTTTGGAATCAGCTGAACAAAGAGACCCGGGAGCATCACGTCACCTGTGTAGAATTGTTCTACCGGCTGCACTGCCTGGCCCCGACTGCCAACATCTGCGAGGACATCATTTGCCACGCCCTCCTGGACCCTGACAAGGTGAGACTTTCTGGCCGCCACCTCCATCCTGCAGCACCCAGGCCCTTGTTGTACATGCGCTTGGCTGACTGACATCCATCCAGTCGAAGTCTTTCTGGGGCTGAGTGGACATCATGATTAATAAAATAAGCAGAGGTGTTCCAGGATTTCAATACTGGAAGGCCACTGGAAGCTTGAGCCATTCTTTTTACAGCCCTGAAAATGTGGTTTGTGACCATATTAAGGCTCACCAGGGAAACCTGCCCAAACTTGCTGTAAGGATTTGCATGGCTTCTGCAGGTGTTGGTGAAATAGGCAGTTGTAGGGAATTGATTGTCCCTGGAAGAACTTACTGAAGCAGGACGTGGTGGCTCACTATGGTGGCTCACTCCTGTAATCCCAGCATTTTGGGAGGCTGAGGTGGGAGAAATTGAGGCCGGGAGTTCAAGACCTGCCTGGGCAACCACAAATAAATAAGGCCAGGCACGATGATTCACGCCTGTAATTCTAGCACTTTGGGGGTCTGAGGCAGGCGGATCACCTGAGGTCAGGAGTTCGAGACCAGCCTGAGTAACATGGTGAAACCCTGTCTCTACTAAAAATACAAAATTAGCCGGGCATGGTGGCACATGCCTGTAATCCCAGCTACTCTGGAGGCTGAGGCAGGAGAATCACTCGAATCTGGGAGGTGGAGGTTGCAGTGAGCTGAGTTCGCACCACTGCACTCCAGCCTGGGCAACAGAGTGAGATCCATCTCTACCAAAAATAAATAAATAAATAAGGCCAGGTGTGGTGACTCACGCCTGTAATTCCAGCACTTTGGGAGGCTGAGGCAGGCAGATCCCCTAAGGTCAGGAGTTCGAGACCAGCCTGGGCAACATGGTGAAACCCTATCTCTACTAAAAATACAAAATTAGCCGGGTGTGGTGGCACACGCCTGTAATCCCAACTACTCGGGAGGCTGAGGAATCACTTGAATCTGGGAGGCAGAGGTTGCAGTGAGCAGAAATCGCTCCACTGCACTCTGGCTTGGGTGATAGAGCGAGACTCCGTCTCAAAAAATAAAAAATAAAAAATAATAAACCAATGTTTTAAAAATATATATTTTATTGAGAATTTATTGTCCTGGATCTCCTTTACAGTCTGTTGTGTGTCCTCATTCTTTAAGACACTTGGGGCTGACACTTGCAAGGAAGCCACGCTCCTTTGTGTTTTCCTTTGGCTACAGACCACAGGGGTGACCCTGGACTCCAATACTGAGCTCTGAGTGTGCTGCTGTGTTAAAGTGAACAATCAGAGAGAGAGGACACAGGTTCTCTTTTTCCTTCTGGCCAAATCAGTCAAAGGAGAATGCAGCATCTTTGCTGTGGTTACTGTCAGTTCTGCTGAAGACTTTGATCTGTTGTTTAAATGGGGTTTATGGTGACTGAAGACAGCGGTCAGTTATGAAACCAAGTTCCTCACTCCCATTTATTTCCTCATCAAGGGTACAAGGCTGGAAGCTCTGTTTAGATTTTCCGTGATCTGGCACCTGACAAGAGAGATCCAAGGCAGTCGAGTAACATCTCACAATCGCTCCTTTGACAGGTAAGGCGGTCTTCGTTATGATCTACCGTTAACTCTCAAGGAAACTCCACAGAGGTTCCTGCCCAACATGTGGGGCTGGGGAGGGAGAGGCGCATGCAGTTGAAAACATGACCCCTATGGCCGGGCACAGTGGCTCATGCCTGTAATTCCAGTACTTTGGGAGGCCAAGCCAGGTGGATCACTTGAGGCCAGGAGTTCAAGACCAGCCTGGCCAACATGGTGAAACCCCATCTCTACTAAATATATAAAAATTAGCTGGGCATGGGGGTGGGCACCTGTAATCCCAGCTGCTTGGGAGGCTGAGGCGGGAGAATCGCTTGAACCCAGGAGGTGGAGGTTGCAGTGAGCCAAGACTGCGCCACTCCACTCCACCTGGGTGACAAGAGCGAAACTCCATCTCAAAAAAAGAACACCTGACCCCTGCTCATGACCCCCCCCAAGCACAGCCAGTGGTTCCCATAAACAAGTGAATTTCGGCCAGACACATGTGAACACGTTAGGAATTTTCTTAATTTGTTTGGGATGTGAGGAATCCTGGCATACCCCAGAATCACCTGTGCAGCTTTTACAACATGCCCCTACGAGGGGACTTTGCAGGGAGGTCAGATGGCCTAAACCTCCCCTGGGGGAGTGACCACAATTGGTGTGTGTGCTTGTCCCGTCACTGACTCGTGCTGAAGAGGGGAACTTGATTGCAGCCCATGCTACTCCACATTGTTTTTCCCGAGT
Organism: Rhinopithecus bieti; assembly: GCF_001698545.2. Lineage (NCBI taxonomy): Eukaryota > Metazoa > Chordata > Mammalia > Primates > Cercopithecidae > Rhinopithecus > Rhinopithecus bieti. The sequence goes on from NW_016807866.1 coordinate 5,632,571, forward strand.
GCCTCTGAAACTCGAGGCATGAGGCCAGGCACTCAGCCTTAGAGACGCCAGCTGATTCTGATGCCTGGGGCCCAGGCCCGGACTCAGATATATAACCCATTTGGGGTTAGGCCTGAGCATTGGGATTTTAAATGCTCCCACTGGTGATTCCAACATGAAACCCAAGTGGAGTCCCCCTTGTCCTCATCCACTTGGGTCTGGAAGTCCAGCTTGGGTGAAGCTCCTGGGGGCCCTGTGTTGGGTGATGCCCTATGCCCAGTGTCCGCCATGGTGCCTGGCACATAGGGGTGGCTGCGAGCAGACTCACTGGTGTGTTTCCCACCGCAGGTCCTTGTTCGTCGTGCTGGACAGCCTGGCCTGCACGGATGGCGCCATCAGCGCAGCAGCCCAGGGCTGGCTGGTGCGTGCACTCTCCCTCGGGGACGTGGCTCGCATCCTCGAACCCGTGCTCCTGCTCCTGCTGCAGCCAAAAACCCAGAGAACCTCCATCCACTGCCTCAAGCAGGAGAACTTGGCCGGTGAGCAGCCTGCATGGGACCCGAGGGTGAGGGAGGAACGGGTCGGGGGACTGGACCTCAGTAGTGATAGTTGAGGGACTGAGGCTCACTAGGTAGTTTTATTAGAAGCAAATGGTGCTTTGTAAATTGTGAGGACTTGGACAATTTAAGGACCCAGTGATCTAGCACTTAGAACTATTAGTGAGTGGGTTTGCTGTTTTCACTGAAAAACCAGATTATTTTGTTATTAAGGAAAATTGGCCAGGCATAGTGGCTCACAACTGTAATCCCAGCACTTTGGGAGACTGAGGCAGGTGGATCACCGGAGGTCAGGAGTTCAAGACCAGCCTGGTCAACATGGTGAAACCCTGTCTCTACTAAAAATACAAAATTAGCTGGGCGTGGTGGTGCATGCCTGTAATCCCAGCTACTTGGGAGGCTGAGGCAGGAGAATCTCCTGAACCCGGGAGGTAGAGATTGCAGTGAGCTGAGATGGCACCACTGCACTCCAGCCTGGGTGACAGAGAGAGACTCTGTCATTCATAAATAAATAAATAAATAAATAAATAAATAAATAAAATAACTTTTATTTGTGAACCTTCAACTACAAGGTAAGTAGTTTATTTTCTCTCTGTGCTCTAAGATTCTTTTAGACTATAAAATCCTGTTAGTCAGATTATCAGAAATGAAGAAGAAATAAACCTTTCAGTTCAGAGAACTTCCAGAGGCATCTTTAACACAAATGTAAAAGAACATAGGTAGAAATTAGGAAAGAAAAGAAAAACTAAGCCTGATGAGTCAATTAAACGTCAATGATTAATACTGAATGCATTTTATGAACTAACATTACTTCCTACAATAGCTGTATTTAATGACTGCACAATTTTCTAAGGGATGGTTTGCAAACTTTGAGTGAGTTTGTTTAGCTTGAGGCAGAAATTTAAAAATAATAACAATAATAAGTACTGCATTCATTCACTCCAAGAAAAGTAACAGACAAGCTATAAGAAGGTTGTAGTGCCCTAGTCTAAGAAGTAAAAGCCAAGGCCCAGAATGTGGCAAAACAAGGGTTAAAAAGTAAAGAAGGGCCAGGCGGTGGCTCACCCCTGTAATCCTGGCACTTTGGGAAGCCAAGGTGGGTGGATCACGGGGTCAGGCCTGTGACCGTGACTGTGACCGTCCTGGCTAACACGGTGAAACCCCGTCTTTACTAAAAATACAAAAACTAAGCTGGGCGTGGTGGTCGGTGCCTGTAATTCCAACTACTCAGGAGGCTGAGGCAGGAGAATGGCATGAACCCGGGAAGCAGAGGTTGCAGTGAGCTGAGATCGCACCACTGCACTCCAGCCTGGGCCACAGAGTGAGACTCCATCTCAAAAAAAAAAAAAAAAGAAGAAGAAAAGAAAGAAAAGAAAAGAATAGCAAGTTTTCCTCTGCCTAGCAAGCTCACTTCAAGGATAGTTATAAGCTAACGCTGTTCGAGAAGTTGAAACCAAAGGAATAGACTCCAGACACCCCAACTCCAGAACAAGGGGTGTAGTAGAAAAGAAAGGACAAATGTCTGTATTTAGCCAGTTTTTGTTTTTTCTTTCGACGCAGCTACAAGGCCACCAGCTATGCAAGGCCACAAGTTATGCCAAGTCATCAGTTATGCTATAGATTACATGACCTGTCATATGATTAACTACTTTTGTTTTGCTTCTGTAAGCCTGCTTATAAAAACCCCGCCACTCTGTTCAATGCTCAGTTTTTTGGATGTGAATCCACTGAGCCAGTGCATAGCATAAAATAAACATCCTCCTGTTTTCCCATATCAGTCTCTCTAGTCCTCAGTTTCCCACAACAAGCTTGCTGGGTTATAAATATCCTGTATTTATCTCAATCTTTTTGTGTGTGTGTGAGACAGAGTCTCACTCTGTCACCCAAGCTGGAGTGCGGTGGCAGGATCTCAGCTCACTGCAGCCTCCACCTCCTGGGTTCAAGTGATTCTCCTGCTTCAGCCTCCTGAGTAGCTGGGATTACAGGCATGTACCACCATGCCCGGCTAATTTTTTTTTTTTTTTTTTGTATTTTTAGTAGAGACAGGGTTTCACCATGTTGGTCAAGCTGGTCTCGAACTCCTGACCCCCAATGATCTGCCCACCTCGGCCTCCTAAATTGCTGGGATTACAGACATGAGCCACCTCGCCTGGCTATCTCAATCTTATCTTACAGAGAAAAGCAGCCCATCAGCTAAGTACGCAGAGGTATATTAAATGGCTTCCTGTCTTTATAAGGCTCCTGGCCTAAACCTCTAACCTCTGGTTTTCCTTTAGGGGAAAAGCTGGCTGCCCTATCAAATAGGCCCTATCAAAGTTTATTGTTCCACATTGTAAGAAAGTAAAACTGAAGTGTAAACAAAGAACCTTCTTGAAAGTTTGGCTACTATTCATGGCAGCTACATTTTTTAGTATTTCTTTTCTATTTTAAGAGGAAAGCTCTATCTCCATAGTTCCTTGGGCTTTATTATTATTATTATTATTATTATTATTATTATTATTATTGAGACAGGGTCTCACTCTGTCACTCAGACTGGAGTGCAGTGGCACAGTC
>NW_016807866.1:5635797-5643961 GCF_001698545.2 Rhinopithecus bieti
CTTTACTATTTTAAGAGGAAAGCTCTATCTCCATAGTTCCTTGGGCTTTATTATTATTATTATTATTATTATTATTATTATTATTATTTATTTTTTGAAGAAGAAGAAGAAGAACAGTCTCACTCTGTCGCCCAGGCTGGAGTGCAGTGGCGTGATCCCAAGTCACTGCAATCTCTGCCTCCCAGGTTCAAGCAATTCTCCTGCCTCAGCATCCTGAGTAGCTGGGATTACAGGCGCTGGCCACCACAGCCAGCTAACTTTTTGTATTTTTAGTAGAAACGGGGTTTCACCATGTTAGCCAGCTTGGGTCTTGAACTCCTGACCTCAGGTGATCCGTCTGCCTCAACCTCCCAAAGCGCTGGGATTACAGGCGTGAGTTACCACGCCCAGCCTTAATTTTTGTATTTTTAGGAGAGAGGGGGGTTTTGCCGTGTTGGCTAGGCTGGTCTTGAACTCCTGAGCTCAAGTGTTCCGCCTGCCTCAGCCTCCCGAAGTGCTGGAATTACAGGTGTGAGCCACTGCGCCTAGTCTTCCTTGGTCTTTAAAAGTCTCCCAGCACTACCTTGCTGCTTCCTCTAATCTGTTTCCTGCTGACCACAGAAATAGTCTGCCACCTCCAAGTAGGAGAGAACATCTTTGATCTGCCATTTTCTTTCTCTGAAAAAAATAAGTGTCCTGCTTACCCTACCCTACTTCTGTAATCCTGTAGAAATCTATTTTTAAAATACTGCTATGCACTTCAAGCAGCTCATCAATTTCTGATATTCTTCTTTCATTTTTGATCTTGCTTAATATCCATGACATAGATTTTTTTAAAGCTCTTTTGTGTGCCTTTATCTTGTTTGATCATCCTAAAAACCTTATGAGAATGACAGATTTTTTTTTTTTTTGAGATAGAATCTCGCTCTTTGACCCAGGCTGGAGTGCAGTGGCGCAATCTTGGTTCATTGCAACCTCTGCCTCCCGGGTTCAAGCCATTCTCCTGCCTCAGCCTCCTGAGTAGCTGGGATTACAGGCACGTGCCTCCACACTCAGCTAATTTTTGTATTTTTAGTTGAGATGGGGTTTCACCATGTTGGCCAGACTGGTCTCAAACTCCTGGCCTCAAGTGATCTGCCCACCTCAGCCTCCCAAAGTGCTGGAATTACAGGTATGAGCCTCCATGCCCGATTTATGGCATGGATTTATTGAACACTGCTTATTAAAACTGTTTAGTAATATCAAAGACTTTTGACTCACTTCTTTTTTTAAAAAAAATAGGCAGTGGTCAGTGGCCTATTTGACTTCTCCTAAAAGAGACTTGAATATTTAAAAGTGTCATATGTTTTCTGATTATAGCAGTAGTAACATGCTTATTTTAAAATGGAAATAATGAGGACATAAAAACCTAAATGGAAGCCCTTTGTAATGCTAGTTGATAGAACTAGGGATTGTTCATGGTTTGGTAGGTAGTCTTCCAGACTTTCCTAGTGGCTGTGTGTTGTACATATTCTCTCCTAATTGGGCTCATTCTATACAATACTCTTTTGCTGCTTGATTTTTTTTCCTTTCTTTCTAGAGACAGGGGTCTCACTCGGTTGCCCAAGCTGGAGTGCAGTGACTCACTGCACTCTGCATCATAGCTCACTGCAGTCTCAAACTCCTGGGCTCAAGAGACCCTCCAGCCTCAGCCTCCCGAGTAGCTGGGACTACCAGTGTGTGTCACCATACCTAGATAACTTTTAAATTTTTTGTAGAGGTAGTGTTTTTCCATGTTGCCCAGGCTGGTTTGGAACTCTTGGGCTCAAGCAATCCTCCTACCTTGGCCTCCCAAACAATCCTCCTACCTTGACCTCCCACAGTATTGGGATTACAGGCATAATCCACTGTACCTGGCTTGATTTTTTCTTTCTTTTTTTTCTTTGAGACAGAGTCTCGCTCTTTTGAGACAGAGTCTTGCCCAGTCTGGAGTGTAGTGGTGTGATTTCAGCTCACCTCAACTTCTGTCGTTCAGGTTCAAGTGATTCTCCTGTGTTAGCCTCCCACGCTGGGACTACAGGCACGCACCACCACGTCCAGCTAATTTTTGTATTTTTAGTAGATGGGGTTTCTCCATGTTAGCCAGGCTGGTCTCAAACTCCTGACCTCCAGTGATCTGCCCGCCTAGGCTCCCAAAGTGCTGGGATTATAGGCATGAGCCACTGCGCCACCACGCCCAGCCTCCAGTTTGTCTTTATACACACATGACATTTTAGTGAATATCCATATCCTTATGGCTTTGAAAGTCTTCTGCTGACATTTCTGCAGGATACATTTCTGTTTTTTTGTTTTTTGAGATGGAGTTTTGCTCTTGTTGCCCAGGCTGGAGTTCACTGGCACAATTTCAGCTCACTGCAACCTCTGCCTCCTAGGTTCAAACGATTCTCCTGCCTCAGCCTCCTGAGTAGCTGGGATTACAGGGGACCACCACCACGCCCAGCTAACCTTTTGTATTTTTAGTGGAGATAGGGTTTCACCATTTTGGCCAGGCTGGTCTCAAACTCCTGACCTCAGGTGATCCACCTGCCTTGGCCTCCCAGTTGCTGGGATTACAGGTGTGAGCCACCATGCCCTGCCAGGATACATTTCTTGAAAGGGAATTCCTAGGAAAAAATAATACGTATTTTTAAAAATTGCTGCCCCCAAAGAGTTATGATACTTAAGTTTACTATAACAATGTAACGGCCGGGCGCGGTGGCTCAAGCCTGTAATCCCAGCACTTTGGGAGGCCGAGACGGGTGGATCACGAGGTCAGGAGATCGAGACCATCCTGGCTAACACAGTGAAACCCCATCTCTACTAAAATACAAAAAAAAACAAAACAATATAACTAAAGGATCCCATCCTTGAACGTTCTGTAAAACCTATCCACCTTCCTTTGTCTGCTTTTGTCTGTAGTATAACCCAGACTCTGGTGGTGGTTCATGTGAGAGTTTTAGGAAGATTAATCTTTCTGTCTGGCTTTAAGACAAAGACCGCCCTACAGCTAATGTGTCACAGCTGAGCCTTCTGTTCTAAAGTCATTTGTCATCTTGTCATTTTCAGATGACTGGCACCGTTGGTTTAACAGGAAGAAAACCTCTTTCAGAGACGCACATGCAGGGCCCGAGCCTCAGGAGAGCGGCTCTGAAGAGCACCTGCCTCTGAGCCAGTTCACCACGGTGGACCGTGAAGCCATTTGGGCCGAAGTGGAGAAGGAGCCCGAGAAGTACCCGCCACAAGGTGTGCTGAGCGAGGAAGAGCTGCCCTACTACGTGGAGCTTCCGGACAGGACAGCCCACAGCGCCCCAGACAGCAGCGAGCACACTGAGTCTGCAGACACGAGCTCCGGCCACACGGACAGCGAGAACATGTCCTCCTTCTCCTCCCCTTCCCACGACCCGCAGGAGCTGAGCAATGAAGAGAACTGCTGTGCGCCCATCCCCATGGGGGGCAGGGCACACCCCAAGCGCTCGGCCCTGCTGGCGGCCTTCCAATCAGAAAGCTTAAAGGCTGGGGCCAAGTTAAGCCTGGTACGGGTGGACTCGGACAAGACGCAGGCTTCTGAGTCATTCTCCAGCGATGAGGAGGCCGACTTGGAGCTCCAGGCCCTCACTACGTCCAGGCTGCTGAAGCAGCAGCGGGAAAGGCAGGAGGCCGTCGAGGCCTTGTTCAAGCACATCCTGCTCTACCTGCAGCCCTACGACTCTCGGCGGGTCCTCTATGCCTTCTCGGTGCTGGAGGCTGTGCTCAAAACCAACCCTAAGGAGTTCATCGAGGCCGTGTCCAGGACTAGCATGGACACCAGCTCCACCGCGCACCTCAACCTCATCTCCAACCTCCTGGCTCGCCACCAGGAGGCCCTCATTGGCCAGAGTTTCTACGGAAAGCTCCAGACCCAGGCCCCCAATGTGTGCCCCCACTCTCTGCTCCTGGAGCTGCTCACCTACCTCTGCCTGAGCTTCCTGCGCTCCTACTACCCCTGCTATTTGAAGGTCACGCACCGAGACATTCTCGGCAACCGGGACGTGCAGGTCAAAAGTGTCGAGGTTTTGATCAGGATCATGATGCAGCTGGTCTCGGTGGCCAAGTCTTCGGAAGGGAAGAACGTGGAATTCATCCACAGCTTGCTGCAGAGGTGCAAAGTTCAGGAGTTTGTCCTGCTCTCCCTGTCGGCGTCCATGTACACGAGCCAGAAGCGCTACGGGCTGGCCACCGCCCACCACGGCAGGGCCCTGCCGGAGGACAGCCTCTTTGAGGAGAGTCTCATCAACTTGGGTCAGGACCAGATCTGGAGTGAGCACCCACTGCAGATTGAGCTGCTGAAGCTGCTGCAGGTGCTGATTGTCTTGGAGCACCACCTAGGCCGGGCCCACGAGGACGGGGAAAACCAGCCCGACCTGTCCCGGGAGTGGCAGAGAGCCCTGAACTTCCAGCAGGCCATCAGCGCCTTGCAGTACGTGCAGCCCCACCCCCTCACCTCCCAGGGGCTGCTGGTCTCCGCGGTGGTGAGGGGTCTGCAGCCCGCCTACGGCTACGGCATGCATCCCGCCTGGGTGAGCTTGGTCACGCATTCCTTGCCCTACTTCGGAAAGTCCCTGGGCTGGACAGTGACACCCTTTGTTGTCCAGATTTGCAAAAACTTGGATGACTTGGTCAAGCAGTATGAAAGCGAATCTGTGAAGCTCTCTGTCAGGTGCGTTGTGCTCTTTGTGACGTGTTTATTGCTTTAGTGATGGTTTTTATAACGAATGACTGTTTTGCCACAGATGTCGATTGGAGGATAATTTCATCCCACCGAGAAGCCTGTTTAGCATTGTCAAGAAGGGTAGCAAGCAACTAGATGTTCTGATCCTTTGTTTTATTTTGTGTTGTTTTATGTTATGTTATGCTATGTTATGTTATGTTATGTTATGTTATATTTGAGACGGAGTCTCTGTCACCCAGGCTGGAGTGCAGTGGCGTGATCTCAGCTTACTGCAACCTCTGCCTCCCAGGTTCAAACAATTCTCCTGTCTCAGCCTCCCAAGTAGCTGGGAGTACAGGCGCCTGCTGCCACACCTGGCTAATTTTTTGTATTTTAGTAGAGATGGGGTTCCACCGTGTTGCCCAGGCTGGTCTTGAACTCCTGAGCTCAGGCAATCCACCTGCCTTGGCCTCCCAAAGTGCTGAGGCACTAGAGTGAGCCACTGTGTCCAGCCCTGATCCTTTATTTTAAATCCACACAGGTATCCAGTCTAGCTCAGTGTTGCAGGGCATGTCAGCTGCCCTCTACTGTTTTTGCAAAACAGAAATAAAAATGTGAGTCATCACAGAAATTCTAAAACGTTGAAACTATTTTTCCAAAGTGACTATATGAATGTAAAATCGCACAAAGGATGGTTAACATTATTATAATGATATTCCATGACAAGAGCTCCAGTTTATTTGAGATGGTGATCTCTCCCTAGTTCCTGTGTTTATATGTAGGATTAGAAACCCTTATGGCCTCATTCTTTAAAAGTTCTCAAACCAATTTCTCTTTTCTTCACCACAGCACAACCTCCAAGAGGGAAAATATTTCTCCAGATTATCCACTCACCCTTTTAGAAGGTCTGACAACCATTAGTCATTTTTGTCTTTTGGAACAAGCCAACCAAAACAAAAAGGTAAATTTTTTTTTCCCTGAGTTCAAGGCAATTTTCATGTATTGTTTTGTTTTTGGTTTATGACTGTTTCAAATAAGTAACATATGTATGTAATGTATATAACTAATGTGCATATGGAAGTAATGCAAATGCATATGCAAATATTACACAATTCATGTACATATGTATGCAAATGCATGTGTGTTAGCAATGCAAGTGTGTATGCAAATGTGTGTATATAATTAACACAAATTCATGTGTATAAGTAATGTATGTATGTCAGCCATGCAAACAGAGTTTTCTACCTGCTGGCAATCCCTGTGCCAGTCCTTTGCCCATTGTTCCATCAGTAGCCTATGAGATAACATATAAGCCACTTGTTTGATTTTAGGCTTATAGTCATCTTTTTCCACATATTTTTTATTTTCTGTCATAGCGTTCGTGAAATCTGAGTTGGCAGACGTTTTAGCTGTTGGTTATTCTACCCTGTCTGGGATTAAGTCTTAGAATACATCTAACACTTTGGTTGAGTGGTTGAAAAGTTCCTAATGTGGAACATCAGACTCACAGCTGTCTCTGTGAAAGAGAACCATGGGTTGAAATGCACAGGGAAGCTTATTGGTCCCAGACCACCATACGTATGAGTTGCTTAGACGAGAGTGCAACAGCACAGACTTAATCCCGCCAGCACTGCTGCCCTCGTGGGAAGAAAAACCATTCCATAGACAAAGCTGGGCTCATGTATTCATTTTAATTTTTAGACCATGGCCGCAGGTGATCCTGCCAACTTGAGGAATGCCAGAAATGCCATCTTGGAAGAGCTGCCTCGAACTGTTAACACCATGGCCCTTCTCTGGAATGTTCTCAGAAAGGAGGAGACTCAAAAGAGACCTGTCGATCTCCTAGGGGCCACAAAGGGATCCTCTTCCGTTTACTTTAAAACCACCAAAGTAAGAGGATGTCTCTGCAGTTCTGTCAATTACTTGGTCTTGTATTGTTCCACCCAAAATAAATATGTATAGGAAAGGGTGCATAATAAACAGATGTGCTCAATGAAACCCAGGTCAGAGGTCAGAAGTAGAAATCTCTAGTTCGTTTGTTATCAGTAAGTTTCCTATACCTGAAATGGAGGAGTCCAAGTGGTTTCAGCCTGTTTTCTTCTAATTTTCCATTCACCTTATTTTGTAGTTAAAAATAAAGTCTTGGCTGGGCACAGTGGCTCACACCTATAATCCCAGCACTTTGGGAGGCCCAGGTGGATGGATCACCTGAGGTCGGGAGTTCAAGAACAGCCTGGCCAACATGGTGAAACCCTGTCTCTACTAAAAATACAAAAATTAGCCATGTGCACTAGCACGTGTCTGTAATCCCAGCTACTCAGGAGGCCGAGGCAGGAGAATCACTGGAACCTTGTGAGCCAAGATCACACCACTGCACTCCAGCCTGGGCAACAGAGCAAAACCCCATCTCAAAAATAATAATAATGATTAATAAATAAAATCTCTAGAGCTAGGCACGGTGGCTCATGCTTGTAATTCTAGCACTTTAGGAGGCCAAGATGGGTGGATTGCTTGAGCTCAGGAGTTCGAGACCAGCCTGGCCAACATGGCAAAACCCTATCTCTACAAAAAATACAAAAATTAGCTGGATATGGTGGCAGACACCTGTAGTCCCAGCTGCTCAGGAGGCCGAGGCAAGAGGATTGCTTGAGCCCAGGAGATGGAGGTTGAAGTGAGCTGAGATCATGCCAGTGCACTCCACCCTGGGCGACAGTGAGACCCTGTCTCAAAAAAAATAGTCTCCAGTGGTTCAAGGCGGGGGTACCTAGGTCCTCACCTCTAAATGATTTAGAGACCCAAGTCTCGAGTCTCTAAAGCATTTCTGCTGGACAGCTCATCTCTGTTCTGCTTTTAGTGGTACCTGTCAAACATGACCCCATCAGTGTGGAATGTCAGAGTGCCTTTCAGTTCTTAAACCGAAAATGCACAACCATGAATATTTATATTATAGTTTAGTCTTCTTCCATTTTCAGTGTCTGCCTCAGAAGGCCGTAGGCGCAGGACTCAGTCGCTCACCATCTGTGTTACTGTGTGTGGTGTCTCAGAATTATCTGCCACATCTGACATCAGTTGAGTGCCCCCAGGTGCCATCTGTGGCCTCAGGGATGAGCCTCGCCATCCTGCATTTAGGTACCATGGTGCACAGGTGGCCTCCAGACATTCTGTCGATTCCAAGGGTGCTCTAGAAGGGAATTCTGTATTTCAAGCTTCTACAAGAACCTGCTCTTAAAAAGATTCAGAAAACCTTTTTTCTCACTCAGAAAAAAAGGATTTTCTAAACCTTTTTTCTCACTCAGAAAGAAAAGATTTTCTAAACCTTTTTTAGAGGAGCTTCCTGTAGCACTCAGCCTCTCTGAGCCTCCATTTCCTCTTCTGTTAAACCAGGCTGTGGCTAGCATCCTATCCTCATGGGTTGATGGAAAGAGTAATTACAATAAAGGCTAATGCTCATTAGGCACTTAAGTCTTAGCCCTCCCTGAG
>NW_016807866.1:5644589-5648855 GCF_001698545.2 Rhinopithecus bieti
AGCTGGCCATCCATCTCTCCACCTTGGCCGCTCACTGCTCCTTCCCCTCGGCATGACACGCCACCATCACACATCCAACTCCTTCCGGAAAGGGTTCTGATTCCTCCCTTTGCTGGGATCCACCTGTCAGGGAAGCACCTCAGCACAGCGTTGGGCACGAACATGGCAGGGTCCTTGATCTCGGGAATGGACAGCAGGTGCTGGTTCAATGTCTAGGATGCCGTAGCCCCAATATTACCCCGCAGTAACTTTTTTTTTCCTATTTTCTAGACCATAAGACAAAAAATTTTAGACTTCTTAAACCCGTTGACGGCCCATTTCGGGGTTCAGTTGACAGCAGCTGTTGCGGCAGTGTGGAGCAGAAAGAAAGCCCAGCGTCACAGTAAGATGAAGGTAAAGTTTAAAAAGTTAGAGGAGCGGTTAAACTTACTGTGACAAAGAAATACCACACAATCATGTGGAATCAAAGGTGACATTGGAGGCCAGCATGGGAAACTATTGAGTTGATTTAATCATTTTATCTTATTTTATTTATTGATTGATTTGAGGTGGAGTCTCTCTCTTGTCACCCAGGCTGGAGTGCAGTGGTGCGATCTTGGCTTGCTGCAACCTCCACCTCCTGGGTTCAAGTGATTCTCCTGCCTCAGCCTCCCAAGTAACTGGAATGGTAGGTGCCCACCACCATGCCCAGCTAATTTTTGTATTTTTTAGTAGAGACAGGGTTTCACCATGTTGGCCAAGCTGGTCTCGTACTCCTGACGTCATGATCCGCCCACCTTGGCCTCCCAAGGTGCTGGGATTACAGGCGTGAGCCCAAAGATTAATTTCAGTTTGCATTTTGCCCATTCTTGATCCACTTGACTGGTCCACCATGAAGTCCTGCAGGGGTTGGCCTACCTTTTTCAACCTCAGTCCTCTTCCTTTGTTCCCTCCCACCCCTGCTCCATCTCCTGCTCAGGGTCTGCTGCTGCACCTCCTGGACACTCCCCCAGTGCTCAGCCTCCGTGGCTGACATGGGCGCCTGTTCTCTGAGGAAGAGTCAGTGGTCGGTGTCCGATGCCACCCTCCTGAGCGCCTGTGGGCTCCTTCCCTGGTGAGGAGCCTGGCGCTAGTTGTTTTTCTTCCAAATGCCCGTGACCTGGGTGTGCAGACTTATGTCATCAAAAATATGCCTCCCATACCAGGGCTTTCCTTCCAAGGCCAGCAAATGGGAGGCTGGTTTATCTGTTTTTCCTTCCTGTCTTCGTATTTTTGATTCCACTGCTTGTTTCCTTCAAATTTAGTATGTATGTTTCTAAAATGCTTTCTACTAAATTCAAACATACCACTATTACAGCCCCATCAGGGACTGCACTTTTTATTCCTAATTTGTATCAAATTATGTTGTTCCCATGGGTGGAGCCTTTACTTAGTTCAATAGGAAATGTTTGTTTAAGAGATTAAAACAGATTGGGCGTGGTGGCTCACACCTGTAATCCCAGCACTTTGGGAGACCCAGGCGGGCAGATCACCTGAGATCAGGAGTTTGAGACCAGCCTGGCAACATGGCGAAACCCTGTCTCTACTAAAAATACAAAAATTAGCCAGGCATGTTGGTGGGCACCTGCAATCCCAGCTACTCAGGAGGCTGAGGCAGGAGAATCGCTTAAACCTGGGAGGCAGAGGTTGCAGTGAGCCGAGATCACGCCACTGCACTCCAGCCTGGGTGACAGAGCAAGACTCAAAAAAAAAAAAAAAAAGAGATGAAAGCAGATTGATTTCTCCAGGGACGGCTACTATAGAATACTTTTTGTACATCATCCTTATTTAAGCTTTCAAGGAATTTTTTTTTTTTCTTGGCAGATTATCCCAGCGGCGAGTGCATCCCAGCTGACCCTTGTCGACTTGGTGTGTGCACTCAGCACCCTGCAGACTGACACGTTGCTGCACCTGGTGAAGGAGGTGGTGAAGAGGCCACCCCAAGTCAAAGGGGGTGATGAGGTGAGGATCCTGGGGAATCCTCTGGGCTTCTGTAGATGAGTGGGTGGCATTCGTCATAACTCTACTTCCTTAGAAATTGTGTTTGGGAGGGAAAGATAGGTAACAAGAGTGAGTGGGACTGCTTGGGGTAGTGAAGTGGAGGTGCTGTTTGCTGTGCTTTGGGGGAGACCTATGAAGATTTGGTGCTCCTTTTTTAAGGTGGGAACTGCCCGAGGTCAGGGGCTGTCATCCTTGTACCCTGCTGCTGGGGACACTGCCTGGTACACGCCGTCTGGGCACTAAATGGAATAAAATCTTTAGAAAGGGGAAAGGGCACCTGCCTCCAGGAACTTGCAGCTGTAAAGATGTCAAAGATGAACAAAACCAGGCTCTAGTGAAAGGTGTGATTCAGTAACCACTGCGGTAAGGGAAAGTGCTAGGTTCAGTGTAGATTTGTGTGGAGATGACTGGGAAAGGATGAGGGAGGAGGGAGGGGAAGGAGCAGGGGTTTAAAGAGAGTTGGAGAAGTAGAAAATTACAAAAGAGCAGGCAGGGAGGCTGCTCAGTCCATAGATGTGATTAGGCCATCTGGGTTTGCTAACTGGGGCTTATCCAAATGAGGTTCCTACCCCCCCACAGAGGCTGGGAGATCAAGACTCTGTCTTTCTCAGTGATTCTATTTCAAAGGGATGGCTCCGAGGTCCTTGAGAAACACATTCCTAGGCTGTGGGAGACACATACACATCTCAAAGGGACAGAGAAAGTATTTGTCATTGTAAACTTAAAATGCTCTGAGAAAGGGAGGTCAGGGCCCTCTCTGCAGGTGTTGGCAGGAACAAACAGTAAATTCTTTGGCAACCTTGAGCTTTCTTGGGCAGGTGTTTGAAGAGGACTGGTGTCCCCATCCTAGGGATCCATGCTGGTGTTGTTTGCTCAAGTCCCTTGGTGTGGGAGTGGACAGAACCATTTGTCAAGTAGAGGGCTCAGAGGAGCCTAGCTAGAGTCAGCTCAAGGAGAGAGTCTTTGTCAAGGGCAAATTAAAATTTGCGTTTTTTTTTTTTTTTTTTTGAGACAGAGTCTCACTCTGTCACCCAGGCTGGAGTGCAGTGGTGTGATCTCAACTCACTGCAACCTCCACCTCCTGGGCTCAAGTGATTCTTGTGCCTCAGCCTCCCGAGCAGCTGGGAGTACAGGTGCATGCCACCACTCCTGGCTAATTTTTGGTTTTGTTTGGTTTTGTTTTGTTTTTTCGAGATGAAGTCTCACTTTGTCACCCAGGCTGCAGTGCAGTGGCACAATCACAGCTCACCATAGCCTCGACCTCCCCAGGCTCAAGTGATCTTCCCAAGTAGCTGAGACCACACGTGCACACCACCACGCCTGACTAATTTTTATATTTTTTGTAGTGAGTGACGGGGTTTGCCATGTTGCCCAGACTGGTCTGGAACTCCTAGGCTCAAGCAATCCTCCCGCCTCGGCCTCCCAAAGTGCTGGGATTACAGGCGAGAGCCACCATGCCTGGCTGCATAATTTTTTATAAAGGTAGAAAATAAATGTCAGAGAACATAAGTCATGATAGACACTCTGAGAAAGAGATTTCATCTGGCTGCTGTGAAACAGAAACCTTCAGGGTGATGTCATTGAACCAAGAAGTTCCTTGTAATTTTTCTGCTCAATTTCATTACAGCAGCCTGGAGGGCCCATGTCGGCTAGAGAGCTTCTTCAGTTATACACAGTGGATTTAAAACAGGGCAAGCTGTGTGGTTTAATATTTGCATTCCCTTAGAGTCCTCTGTTTTTGTTTTTACCAAAGCAGACTTCATCATTGAAAGCAGCAGAGCTGTTTTGCTCTTAATTTAATAAAAACAGGCCGGGCGCAGTGGCTCAAGCCTGTAATCCCAGCACTTTGGGAGGCTGAGACGAGCGGATCACGAGGTCAGGAGATCGAGACCATCCTGGCTAACATGGTGAAACCCCGTCTCTACTAAAATACAAAACTAGCCGGGCGAGGTGGCGGGCGCCTGTAGTCCCAGCTACTCGGGAGGCTGAGGCAGGAGAATGGCGTAAACCCAGGAGGCGGAGCTTGCAGTGAGCCGAGATCCGGCCACTGCACCCCAGCCTGGGCGACAGAACGAGACTCCGCCTCAAAACAAAACAAAACAAAAAAAATTAAAAAAAAAAATTTTAATAAAACCAGGGATTTCAAACAAAAAAAAAGAATAGGCCGGGCGCGGTGGCTCAAGCCTGTAATCCCAGCACTTTGGGAGGCCGAGACGGGCGGATCACGAGGTCAGGAGATCGAGACCA
>NW_016807866.1:5649171-5697620 GCF_001698545.2 Rhinopithecus bieti
ATTCCTCAAGAAAATGGTAGAGACCTGGACAGTTAGAGGGAGAAAAAAGTGTCATGATTAAACAATACAAATATTTTCATTTTGAAAAAATAAAAATCATTCAATATTCTGAGCTACCAATCACTCTAAATAAAGCAGGGAAGAATGAGAATGCCATCACTAAAAAAAAAAACAAAAAAAAAAACAAAGAATAATAAAAAAAAGAAACAATAAAAAACCAGGGATTTATTTCAATCTTGAAATAATTACCTTCTGTCAAACAATTTAAACTCATACAGTTAGCAAAAATTTAAGAATAATCTAAATGAAAATTAAGGGGGCTGGGCATGGTGGCTCATGCCTGTAATCCTAGCACCTTAGTCCAGGAGCTCAAGACCAGCCTGGGCAACGTAGGGAGACACTGTCTCTACAATAAATTAAAAAATTAGCTGGGGGTGGTAGTGCACACTTGTAGCCCCAGCTACGTGAGAGGCTGAGGCAGGTGGATCAGTTGAGCACACGAGTATGAGGTTGTAGTGAGCTATGATGGAGCCATTGCACTCCAGCCTGGGTGACAGAGTGAGACCCTGTCTACAAAAAAGAAAATTTGTGCAATGGAAAAGTGATTATTAAAAAATATAGCTTTACTTGAACAGATACTTGTGTGCCGATGTTCATAGCAGCATTATTCACAGCAGCCAAAAGGCAGAAGCAATCCATGTGTGTATCAGTGGGTGCGCAGAAAACAAAGTGAGATCTGTGCATGTAGTGGGTTAGTACTCAGCTTTAACAGGAATGAAATTCTGACATGTGCTACAACATGGATGTCAGATCCTTAACATGGATGAACCTTTTTTTTTTTTTTGAGACGGAGTCTCGCTCTTTTGCCCAGGCTGGAGTGCAGTGGCCCAATCTTGGCTCACTGCCTGCAAGCTCTGCCTCCTGGGTTCATGCCATTCTCCTGCCTCAGCCTCCCGAGTAGCTGGGAGTACAGATGCCTGCCACTGCGCCCGGCTAATTTGTTGTACTTTTAGTAGAGACAGGGTTTCACTGTGTTGGCCAGGATGGTCTCGATCTCCTGACCTCGTGATCCACCCACCTTGGCCTCCTAAAGTGCTGGGATTATAGGCATGAGCCCCTGCGCCCGGCGACATGGATGAACCTTGAAGACATTAAGTTGAATGAAGTAAGCCAGTCACAAGAGGACTAACACAGTTGGTTTTTGGGTGGTGTTCCTTCACATTACTTGAATTTCTACAAATACCTGCAATTTCTAGTCTTTCCTGGGCTATAAAGGAACTGGATTTTATCTAGCTGATTGGTTTTTGGCGGTTCAAATAACAAAACTACATTTTGTGGTTAGTTAATTAATAGCTGCAAATAGCTTTTACAAGCAAGGAGTGGGGGAAACGTGTGTTTTGGAACTTGTTTCCAAGTAGTTCCAGCCACAGGGTTTTTGGGCAAACTCTCTGGGCTGGGTTTGAAGTAATCTTCTAAACTAAGAATTAGAATTTTTTGGCTGGGCACGGTGGCTCTACTTGGGAGGCTGAGGCATGAGGATCGCTTGAACCCGGGAGGCAGAGGTTGCAGTGAGCTGAGATTGCGCTAGTGTACTCCAACCTGGACAACAGAGCAAGACTCTTGTGTCAAAGAGAGAGACAGAAAGAGAGAGAGAGAAAGGGAGGGAGGGAGAGAAGAGAAGAGAGAAAGAAGCAAAAGAAGAATTAGAATTTTGTCTTGTCTCTTGGTAATCATATGCATTCATTGGAGTCAACACTGGCCCTAGCTCTGTTTGGGGAAGTTCAGTTACAATACTGATTTTCCCTAAATGCTTCCTGATGCCTGGAATGGAAAAGGGATACACAGGGTGGGAGATCACTGTAGAAGTCTAAGGGGGCGCGAATGATTTGGGGGCTCCTAGGACACATTTTAATTGTTCATGATGGGCACTATCACGTCTGTTGTTCTATCTGAAAGATTCTTTAGTCGAAAACCTTTGCTTTGTTAGGCTATAGATCTGTTTCAACTTTGTATCTGAATTCTTTTTAGCCTTATTTCCTACCAACTTGGAGTAATTGATTTTACTTTCATTTTCAGAAATCGCCCCTAGTGGACATTCCTGTGTTGCAATTTTGCTATGCTTTTCTCCAAAGGTAATACAGTCTCCCGTCCTCCAAAAACTTCCTTAAATACAGATACTATGGCAGTGAGCATGCATAATATCTCTGGTTTTATTTCTAGACTACTAGAGAGCCATAGTTCAGAAAATATCTTAAAGTTGTCATAATTTCTTCCCGAGATATTGATCTATACTTTTCCTTCTCCAAAAAGTTAACATCTTAAAATCTGTGCACTGTATCTCGAACACTTTAAATGAGCAAAGCTTTATGTGAGGCCTATTCAACTTTAAAAGGCTCAGATTTGCATTAAATTGATACAGAAAAAGAAAAAAAAACACAGATAGGGAAGTGTTCAAGACCTCTTTTAGAAAAAGGAGAAATGGGCAGGGCACGGTGACTCACGCCTGCAATCCCAACACTTTGGGAGGCCGAGGCAGGCCAATCACTTGAAGCCAGGCGTTTGAGACCAGCCTAGCCAACATGGTGAAACCCCGTTTCTACTAAAAATACAAAAATTAGTTGGGCATGGTGGCACGCACCTGTAATCCCAGCTACTCAGGAGGCTGAGGCAAGAGAATTGCGTGAACCCAGGAGGTGGAGGTTGCAGTGAGCCGAGACCGCACCACTGCTCTCCAGCCTGGGTGACACAGCAAAGCTCTGTCTCAAAAAAAAAAAAAGGAGAAATGATTCTTTCTGGTGACGTTCTCAGTGTGCCTTCCCGTCTTTGATGCAGAGAAGTTTCTGCTTTGATTTGCTAAGTTAATATAGATATTAGGTATCTTAGCTAACAGCATTAAAGAGGATTCCCCAGGTTTTTCCCCATGGATGAAAAATAAGCTTTACTGGACCTCATTCAGATCTTACAATGGCCGCATCCCAGGCGCAGCTCTGTGTTGCTGTAAATGAGGGTGAGGGGGCTGGGTGTGGTGGCTCATGCCTATAATCACGGCACTTTGGGAGACTGAAGTGGGTGGGTCACTTGAGGCCAGGAGTTTGAGAGCAGCCTGGCCAGTGTGGTAAAACCCCATATCTACTAAAACCACAAAAAAAAATTAGCCGGGGCTTGGTGGTGTCGTGCCTGTAGTCCCAGCTACTCAGGAAGCTGAGGCAGGTGAATCACTTGAACCCAGGAGGCAGAGGTTGATGTGAGCTGAGATCACGCCACTATACTGCAGTCTGGGGGACAGAATGAGACTCTATCTCAAAAAAAAAAAAAAAGGGCGGGGGGTTGAGGGAGGTATAGACCACTTCTCAGGGAAACCTCAGTATCCCTACATAGCCATCAGGAGTCTCACCATAAATAACTCCGACAACCAGGCACAGGCTCCTTGATTCACACAGTTAACATTCCGTGGTTATTCCCACTCACCACATTCTGAAGTTGCAGGACGGTAAATCGAGGCCTCCTGGTAGATGACCAGGATGGGGTTAAATTCAGACCACTTCCCCGGTGAGCATCATTGTCGTTCTTTCCTCCAGGAGTTAAAGATGAGCTGATCACTTCCCTCCGATGACAGCTAATATATGTTATGTTGCTGGCGAATGTTGACTGTAGGGGCCTAAGGGATAGCCGAGCTTTCCCAGCAGCTGCAGGTTAGATTTGGTCATCCTCCTTTTGCCGAGGAGGAACCACCTAGGTCACACAGTAGGTAGTAAGTTGGAGAACCAGGACTTGGACCTGGGACACTCTGACTGCAGTCTGAGCTTTCATTTCCTGAGCTGTGCTGTCTCGCTTTGGAGCAGTCGTCTCAGAATCCTCATTCTGAGAGCTACAGAGCAGGGTAGGCCAGTTTCCTGGTGAGTGTCCCGGGACCTAATGCTTTGCAGCCTTCCGACAGGTGATGCTCTGTTACCAGCCACTTTAGGGAAGCAGAATATCAGCTCTCGAAAGGCCTGAGAGATCAGCCAGGCACAGTGACTCACGCCTGTAATCCCAGCACTTTGGGAGGCTGAGGCAAGTGGATTTACCTGAGTCCAGGAGTTCAAGACCAGCCTGGCCAACGTGATGAAACCCCATCTCTACTAAAACTACAAAAAAAATTTAGCCTGGTGTGGTGGCAGGTGCCTGTAATCCCAGCTCGGGAGGCTGAAGAATGAGAATCACTTGAGCTTGGTGGGGCAGAGGTTACAGTGAGCCGAGATTACGCCACTGCACTCCAGCCTGGGCGACAGAGCAAGACTCTGTCTTTAAAAAAAAGGAAAGGCCTGAGAGATCAAAGTTGATCATCTAGTTTAAGGCTTTTATTTTATAGACAAGGAAACCAGGCAGCAGTAGGATTTCAGGTTCCCAAATTCTACTGCTGTAGTATCTCACCTGCCAGCAGTAGGATTTCAGGTTCCCAGACTCCAAGTGCTTGCCAGAATACCAAAGTTTAGCTTGTATATATTGTAATTTTTTAAAAAGAAAAAGGTCGGTGGGGTGTGCTGTTTACCCTTTGCTTTCCAACCACCAGGATCTTAAATGTGCTTGTAAATAAATGTTGTATTTTGCCTTGTTCATGGTTAAGTGTTTTTCCTATCTTTAAAAAAAACAGGCTTCCAGTACCAGCCTTGCAAGAGAACTTTTCTTCACTGTTGGGAGTATTGAAGGAGTCTGTACAGTTGAATCTAGCCCCACCTGGGTATTTTCTGCTTCTCAGGTATCATGTCACCACATTGTCATTGTGTAATATTTTCTTTTGGCACATATTTTATTTCTGCAGCATTTTTAATCTGAAGCTGACTGTCTCCCAACAGCATGCTGAATGACTTTGTAACAAGAACTCCCAACCTGGAAAACAAGAAGGATCTAAAAGACCTGCAGGTTTGTATACGAAAGAGGTTCAGCCAAATGATATTACCCAAGCAGTGCTGTCCTCCTTTGGGGGATATCAGATAGCAGATAGGCAAGAGACGTTGGACAGAATCTGAGGTTAGCTTTGCACTTGTTCTCAAGTCTTACTTCCCCGCTCGCTGTCTCTGGAGAGTTCAGTCAGACCTGGGGCCCAGGTTTTCTCATGAAGGTTCTTGTGTAATGCTTGAGCAATTGATTGTGGAACTGACAGCTGCACCCCTCACCCTCCACGCTGTATGCAGATGTATGTGGACCTCACTGTGAAACATAAGTGGAATAAGAAATCTATCTCCTGCCAGACACGGTGGCACACACTTGTAATCCCAGCACTTTGGGAGGCTGAGGCAGGCAGATTGCTTAAGCTCAGGAGTTCGAGACCAATCTGGGTAACATAGTGAGACCTCATCTCTACAAAAATACAAAAATTAGCCTAATGTGGTAGCTACACCTACATTCCCAGCTACTCAGGAGGCTGAGGATCCCTTGAGCCTGGGAGGATGAGGCTGCAGTGAGCTGTGATCGTGCCACTGGACTTCAGCCTGGCAACAGAGAGAGACCCTGTCTCAAAAAAATTAAAAAAAAAAGGAAGCTATCTCCATACATGGATATTTCTTTTTTTTTTTCTTTTTTTGGGGGGGTGGGGGGTTGGATGGAATCTCACTCCGTCACCCAGGCTAGAGTGCAGTGACACGGTCTCAGCTTACCAAAACCTCCACCTCCTGGGTTCAAGCGATTCTCCTGCCTCAGCCTCCCAAGTAGCCGAGATTACAGACACACGCCACTACGCCCGGCTAATTTTTTGCATTTTTAATAGAGACAGGGTTTCTCCATGTTGGCTGGTCTGGTCTCAGACTCCTGACCTCAGGTGATCCTCCTGCCTCAGCCTCCCAAAGTTCTGGGATTACAGGCATGAGCTACCACGCCCAGCCTCCATACATGGATTTCTTTCCTTAAACGCCTTATCTCCCATTATAACAGTAATATATGCTCATAAAAGTTTGTTTAATACTGAAAAATAAAACTCATCCATAGGAGAAGGAGAACTCAGAGTGGAGTGCCAACTAATAAATATGGAAGTTATGATGAAGTTGGGATAATCGCTGTTTTGCAAACCATTATAGACGTTGATTCAGATGGCTTTTCTATCATATTTATAGCCTTGGCGATACTACTGCTAATCTTTATGATCCCTGGCATTTGTGAAAGGTATATCCAGAAATAGCCTCAGGTCCGCAGTTCTGAACCACAAGAGTACTGTATAAAGCACAGTAGGCCGGGCACGGTGGCTCACACCTGCAATCCCAGCACTTTGGGAGGCCGAGGCGGGCGGATCACCTGAGGTCAGGGGTTCGAGAGCAGCCTGGCCAACATGGTGAAACCCCACCTCTACTAAAAATACAAAAATTAGCCACACGTGGTGGCACACGCCTGTAATCCCACCTACTCGGGAGGCTGAGGCAGGAGAATCACTTGAACCTGGGAGGCAGAGGTTGCAGTGAACCAAGATCTCACCACTATATTCCAGCCTGGGTGACAAGCATGAAACTTGGTCTCAAAAAAAAAAAAAACACCATAAAGCATAATTAGAAAATTCCGGTGCCTCCTCCTTTGGCCTTGGCTTGTAGCCAGAGAAGAAAATGTCATTACAGTGCCGATGCTGCCCGTCCAGGTGCCGGGACAGCACTTGCTCACCTAAGCCCTCCCTGCATTTGTGGCCTGTTGCCTGTAGCAGGCCCCTCTCTCTTCAGCCTGCCTGGAGAGGGCTCTGGCCACAGACATTCCCTCCGTTGTTGCAGCTGGCACGCCTCTTCTCTGCTCATTTTGGTTGAGGGGACCAGGTGGCATCTGCTTCTTTCTGTCTCATGACACCTGGCATCCCCAACACTAATTCCTTCCTACTATTTTGAGCCACACCCTATACTTCTTCCCCACTGAGGATATAGAAAAAAAACAAAGTGTGATTTTCCTACCACAGTCTCATAACATAGAATACTTCAGTGACCTCGTAACCAAACTGTGTGGGAATTTCTACCCACCAGCAACCAAGCTAGTAGTTCTGCAGTGGACACTAGATAGGCGTCGTCCAATTCCATTCAATTCTGGCATTCTCCACCTAGAGATATCTTCAGATCCCGCAGGTTGAGGGCGCAGTCCCACAACACTGCCCCACCCCTTCAGATGCCAAACACAAGCCCCAAGTGTTTTCATCTGTGCTTCTGACAGACCAGCTCTAAATTGGAGTTCCCCCATTCACTCCTTGGGTTCTGTTAATTAGCTGGAGTGGCTCATGGAACTCAGGGAACACATTGAACAGTTTATTTTATTATTTATTTATTTATTTATTTTGAGACGGAGTCTTGGTCTTGTTGCCGAGGCTGGAGTGCAATGGCACGATCTCAGCTAACTGCAACCTCCGCCTCCCAGGTTCAAGCGATTCTCCTGCCTCAGCCTCCCGAGTAGCTGGGATTACAGGCGCCTGTCACCATGCCCAGCTAATTTTTGTATTTTTAGTAGAGACAGAGTTTCGCCATGTTGGCCAGGCTGGTCTTGAACTTCTGACCTTATGACTTGGCCACCTCAGCCTCCCAAAGTGCTGGGATTACAGGCATGAGTCACCGCACCAGGCTGACCAGTTTATTATAAAGGAGATTAGAAAGGATACAGATGAATTGATGATTAGGCAAGGGACGTGGGAAGGGGCACGGAGCTTCCATGCCCTCCTTGGGCACCACCCTCTAGGAACCTCCACATGTTTAGCCATCCAGAAGCTCATTCGAACCCAGTTACTTTGGAGTTTGTGGAAGCTTCATTACATAGGCATGATGGATTAAATCATTGGTCATTGCTGATCAATTTAACCTTTAACCCCTCTCCTCTTCCTGGAGGTTGGGGAGCTGAAGTTATCTGGGGATCCACAGCCACAGCCATCTCAGTAGCATACAAAAAGACACATATTACTTTGGAGAATCCAAGGAATTTAGGAGTTATAGCTGGGAAATGGGGAGAAAGGCCAAAAACATTTCCACAATATCACACCCATCCATTCAGTGCTTTCATCAGTCCTTACAGGAACTCCTCTAAGCCCCTAAACCCTTTTCCTGACTTTCCTCTGCCCTTCACACCCAGCCCTGCCTAAGTTAGCCAATTAGCCAGTTCCCTCAAGTGCACCCACCCAGCAGGTAAGTGTGCCCTGCTTCACGCCTCAACACAACTGCTGAGACTGGGAATCTTGTGGCACAGTTGAGATCAGGATTATAAAATTCTCAGATGTCAAGAATTATAGCCACTCTTAGCTGGTGACACTTGATGACACTGACTGAGAAGCCAGCTTCAAGTTTGTCTCTCTAGCTACTAACCAGATTCTTTACTGATCATACTCCTGAGAGTAGATGACTCCTCACTTTACCCCACTGAGTCAGTTTAACTTATTGACCTTTATTTCTTGTTATATTATTGAAAGATGCATTTCTAGGAAGAACCCGTGGTCCTAGATAAACCAGAAAGCCAATCCACTGAATACAATTTATGGCTTTTTCATCACGTGCTGCGATGACTTGCAATCTCTGTATATTTTACCTACATTGGCCAGTATAGTAGCCATTAGCCACAGATGGCTGTTGAGCACTTGAAGTGTGTCTAGTCTACAGTCTGGGCAACATAGGGAGACCTCATCTCTACAAGAAATTTAAAAATTATCCAGATGTGGTGCCATGCGCCTGTAGTCCCAGCTACCCAGGAGCCTGAGGATGGCTTGAGCCCAGGAGGTCGAGGCTGCAGTCAGTCTTTTTTATTTTTATATTTTGAGATGGAGTCTTGCTCTGTTATTGGGGGAACCCACCCCCGGTATTTCAACATAGGTTCTTCTGTTTTCCATAAGTGTTGGCCAGCTGATAAATAGAGACAGTATAAAGAGAGGAATTTTACAGCTGGGCCACCGGGGGTGACATCACATATCGGTAGGACTGTGATGCCCACCCGAGCCTCAAAACCAGCCAGTTTTTATTAAGGGTTTCTTTTTTTTTTTTTTTTTTTGAGACGGAGTCTCGCTCTGTCACCCAGGCTGGAGTGCAGTGGCCGGATCTCAGCTCACTGCAAGCTCCGCCTCCCAGGCTCACGCCATTCTCCTGCCTCAGCCTCCCGAGTAGCTGGGACTACAGGCGCCTGCCACCTCGCCTGGCTAGTTTTTTGTAGTTTTAGTAGAGACGGGGTTTCACCGTGTTAGCCAGGATGGTCTCGATCTCCTGACCTCATGATCCACCTGTCTCGGCCTCCCAAAGTGCTGGGATTACAGGCTTGAGCCACCGCGCCTGGCCTATTAAGGGTTTCAAAAAGGGAGGGGGTGTAAGAACAGGGAGTAGGTACAAAGATCACATGCTCCAAAGGGCAAAAAGCAGAACTACTTAAGGAGTCATAACGAGTCACTGCTTCTGAGGTAACAGGACAAAGGGCAAAGGAAAAAGCAGTAACACTGACTTAGGTAGATACCTTAATCAAAGGCCAACAGGCAAAGGGCAAAAGCAGAAACTAGTGATAGGGTCTCGATGATATCTCCAAGCGCTGCTGTACTTAAATCTTGATAACATCTTCAACAGAAAACAGGGTTCCAAAAGCAGAGAACCGGTCTGACCACAAATTTACCACAGAAGGTGGAGTTTTTCCCCCACCCTAGATAAGCCCTAGGAGAGATACTGCAGGAGACCAGGGCGTATCTCAGTCCTTATCTCACCGCATATAGGCAGACACTCACCAGAGCGGTATACATAAGGCGTGATTATGGAGAGGCACGTCATCCCCGGAACAAAACATTGCCTTCTACAACCAGAGTATTGAATATTAATATTCCTTGGCTAGAAGAAAAAAGCATTTAGCAATACCTACAACATCCTACATAGTACTCCATGATTATAATATGAAGCTACTCTGCAAGAAGAAAAATATAGCTTGTTTATATGCATGGTACCCTTTGTCTTCCCTTGTTGCCTAAAATCACTGCTATTCTGTTCTTTTCAAGGTGCACTGATTTCATATTGTTCAAACACACATGTTTTACAATCAATTTGTACAGTTAACACAGTTATCACAGTGGTCCTGAGGAGACGTCCATCCTCAGCTTACAAAGATAACAGGATTAAGACAGGCATAAGAAATTATACAAGTATTATTTGGGAACTGATAAATGTCCATATTAAAATGAAATCTTCACGATTTATGTCCCTCTGCCACGGCTCCAGCCAGTCCCTCTGTTCGGGGTCCCTGACTTCGCGCAACACTCTGTCACCAGGCTGGAGTGTGGTGGTGCTATCTTGGCCACCAGGTTCAAGCATTTCTCCTGCCTCAGCCTCCCAAGTAGCTGGGAGTACAGGCACACCCCACCACGCCTAGCTAATTTTTGTATTTTTAGTAAAGACAGGGTTTCACCATGTTGGCCATGATGGTCTCGATCTCTTGACCTTGTGATCCACCTGCCTCAACCTCCCAAACTGCTGGAATTACAGGCATGAGCCACCATGCCCAGCTGCAGTAAGTCTTGATTGCACCACTGCACTCCAGCCTGGTTGACAGAGAAAGACCCTGTCCTGCCCACCACCTCCCCCCCCAAAAAAAAAAATGTGGTAGTCTGAATTGAATGTACTGACAGCAAAATACTCATTGGATTTCAGACTTAGGGCACACACAAAAGAGAATGCAAAATCTCATTAATAGTTTTGTTTTCCTTTTGAGACAAAGTTTTGCTCCTGTTGCCCAGGCTGGAATGCAATGGCACGATCTAGGCTCACTGCAACCTCCACCTCCCGGGTTCAAGCAATTCTCCTGCCTCGGCCTCCAAAGTAGTTGGGATTACAGGCGTGCACCACCACACCCACCTAATTTTGTATTTTTGCTAGAGACAGGGTTTCACCATGTTGGTCAGGCTGGTCTCAAACGCCTGACCTCAGGTGATCCGCCCGCCTCAGCCTCCCAAAGTGCTGGGATTATAGGCATGAGCCACCATGCCCAGGCTATTAATAATTTTTATATTGAGTGCATGTTGATAATATTTTGTATATATTGGGTTAAATAAAATATATTATTAATTTTTTTTTTTGAAACGGATTCTCACTCTGTCATCCAGGCTGGAGTGCAATGGCATGATCTCGGCTCACTGCAGCCTCCACGTCCCGGGATCAAGCGATTCTCTTATCTAAGCCTCCCGAGTAGGTGGGACTGCAGGCATGTGGCATTGTGCCCAGCTAATTTTTGTATTTTTTTTTAGTAGACTCAGGGTTTCACCATGTTGGCCAGGATGGTCTCGAACTCCTGACCTCAAGTGATCCCCCTGCCTCAGCCTCAGCCTCCCAAAGTGCTGGGATTACAGGCATGAGCCACCACACCCAGCCTATATTATTAATTTAACTGTTTATTTTTACCTTTAATGTGGCTCCTAGAAAGCTTAATGTTACATATATGCTCACAGTTGCCTGCATTTTATTTCTATTGGACAGTGCTGTTTTAGGCACTTAACATTCTTTTCCTTAATTAACTTCCTTTCCCCGTCGTCCTGATTCTTCTCAGGAAATCACTCAGAAAATCCTAGAAGCTGTGGGGAACATTGCCGGCTCTTCCTTGGAGCAAACCAGCTGGCTAAGCAGAAATCTGGAAGTGAAGGCCCAACCTCAGGCCTCTCTAGAAGAATCTGATGCTGAGGAGGACCTGTATGGTAGGTGGAGACGGGTCAGCAGATGGTGCTTCTGGTCAGCGGGTGGTTCTGGCTTTTCCTTAAGAGAGATCTTGAGTGTTCTCACCACAAAAAGAAAGTATTTAAGGTAGGCTCGATGCCGTGGCTCACTCCTGTAATCCCAGCCCTTTGGGAGACCAAAGCGGGAGGATCGCTTGAGGCCAGGAGTTCGAGACCAGCCTGGCCAACATGGCAAAACCCCGTCTCTACTAAAAATACAAAAATTAGCCAGGCATGGTGGCACATGCCTGTAGTCCCAGTTATTCGGGAAGATGAGGCAGGAGAATTGCTTAAACCTGGGAGGTGGAGGCTGCAGTGAGCTGAAATCACACCACTGCACTCCAACCTGGGCGACAGGGTGAGACTCTTCTCAAATAAATAAATAAATAAATAAATAAATAAATAAAAGTTGAATGTTAACAGACGGGAGTACCTGAGTCATATGGACACAATTGGTATGAAAGGTGGGAGCTGATGGCTCACATTCATGCAGTGCTTTTGGGGACAGTAAATGGTGACCCATCCATCATACTTAACACACAAATGCCTCTTTCTGTTCACAGATGCTGCTGCAGCTTCAGCAATGGTGTCTTCATCCGCCCCTTCCGTGTACAGCGTGCAAGCCCTCTCTCTCCTGGCAGAGGTAAATACACACCTGACTTGTCATCCTTTATGGAAATGAGTGCTGTCACAAGTTGTTGCAAAGACATTTGTTCATTCTCAGGTGCCAGTGAGCGTGGGCTGCACCCTCCCAGGTGAGCTCGTCCATCAGGCAGCATTGGCCTCAAGCTGCACCGTGGAGAGTCTTGCTCTGTTGCCAGGCTGGAGGGCAGTGGTGCAATCTCGGCTCACTGCACCCTCCGCCTCCCGGGTTCAAGTGATTCCCCTGCCTCAGCCTCCTGAGTAGCTGGGACGACAGGTGTGCACCACCACACCCGGCTAATTTTTTGTATTTTAGTAGAGATGGGGTTTCACTGTGTTGGCCAGGATGGTCTCAATCTCCTGACCTTGTGATCCACCCACCTTGGACTCCCAAAGTGCTGGGATTACAGGGGTGAGCCACCGCACCCACCCATGACTGCACTTCTTATTGTCACTTGCTTCCAAGGGTTTCTGATTTCTTTTCCTTTTTTTTCTTTCTGTTTTCTTTTTTTGAGATGGAGTCTCGCTCTGGAGCCTGCACTCAGGCTAGAGTGCAGTGGCGTGATCTCGGCTCACTGCAACCTCTGCCTCCTGGGTTCAAGCAGTTCTCCTGCCTCAGCCTCCTGAGTAGCTGGGATCACAGGACCTGGCTAATTTTTGTATTTTTAGTAGAGATGAGGTTTCACCATGTTGGCCAGACTGGTCTCAAACTCCCAACCTCAAGTGATCTGCCCACCTCAGCCTCCCAAAGTGCTGGGATTACAGGTGTAAGCCACTGCGCCCAGCCAGTTTGTTTTCTTAGGGTCTTGTTCTTTTAGGTACTGGCTTCCCTCCTGGACATGGTTTATCGAAGTGACGAGAAGGAGAAAGCTGTGCCGTTAATCTCCCGTCTGCTTTACTATGTTTTTCCATACTTACGCAACCACAGGTAACGTCATCGTCGCCATTTCTTCCCACCCATACGCAGAAAAATATGTCTTGAGAAATGAATCAAGTGGTTTTCCTTGCACAGTCCTTGACCTTGACCCTCCTCTCTTCCCACTCCCACTCAGTGCCTACAATGCTCCCAGCTTCCGGGCTGGCGCTCAGCTGCTGAGCTCCCTGAGTGGCTATGCCTACACAAAACGAGCCTGGCGGAAGGAGGTCCTGGAGCTGTTTCTCGACCCTGCTTTCTTTCAGATGGATACTTCTTGTGTTCAGTAAGAGATGCTGTCCTGATAACAATGTGCTCTGGATCATCAGGTGGAAACAGTGTTTTGGTTTACATAATTCTCATTCCTGAAATAGAAGCAGAGCCATAGCGTCAACCCAGATAACAGGACATCCCTGTCACAGGCTCGCATGTTGACCATGTGTTCATGGGAAAGGGATTAAGTCTTTTAAAGTACAAAGAGGAATTTCACTTAATTCAGAGAGCATGTTATTTCTTGGCTGGGCACGGTGGCTCACACCTACAATCCCAGCATTTTGGGAGGCTAAGGTGGGTGGATCACCTGAGCCCAGGAGTTCCAGACCAGCCTGGCCAACATGGCAAAACCCTGTCTCTACTAAAAAATTCAAAAATTAGCCAGGCGTGGCAGCGCACGCCTGTAGTCCCAGCTACTCGGGAGGCTGAGGTATGAGAATTGCTTGAACCTGGGAGGTGAAGTTTGCAGTGAGTCAAGATCCCACCACTGCACTCCAGCCTGGGCAACAAGAGTAAAACTCCATCTCAAATAAATAAACAGCATAACCTGGGGTTCCAGTGATATTTGTTCTGTCTAATACTGCTTTGTCTTGTAATCGGCCAGTGTTAAGATGGTAGAGCCCACTGGGTGACCCTGGGGGTATCTTTACCCCACTTCTCGGCTGATACTCCACAAGTTCTTACTGAGATCTTGCAGCAGCCAGGCAGATGAGACTCAGATGCAAGATGTGCTCCTGGGCCTTTTCCTGAGATCAAGAAAATCACTCAGGGCTGGGCATGGTGGCTCATACCTGTAATCCAACATTTGGGGAGGCGTAGGCAGGAGGATTGCTTGAGCCCAGGACTTGGAGACCAGCCTGGGCAACAAAGTGAAACCCCATCTCTACAAAAAAAAAAAAAAAAAAGAAAAAAATTAGCCAGGCATGCTGCTACATGGAAGCTACATGGAAGCCTGAGGCAGGAGGATCACTTGAGCCCAGGAGATTGAGGCTGCAGTAGGCTGTGATTGTGCCACTGCACTCCATCCTGGGCGACAGCGCAAGACCCTGGGCCCTGTCTGAAAATAACCAGAAAGAAAGAAAGCTACTCCTTTATTAATGACAGGAAGACTCGCGATAGAGGGTAGAGATTGGGAACCTTTTTGTATGGCATGAAAGCATGGCCACCCCCAGAGGGCTGCTGGTGGTCCTATGACCTCCCTCCATGTGATCTTGTTGCTCTGCTGGGGTAGCCCATTTGGAAAGAAGAGCTAAGGGTGGTATTTGTCTTCACTGCCCCACTCTTTTCATCAACACAACTGTGTGAATATCATCCTGTATGAACATATTTAAGAATAACCCTTGAAAAAGCCAGAGTGCCTTGTCAATTTGTTTCTTTGTGGTAAACTGGAAAAAGTCATTATTCATTCCCTATGTTAGGGTTATAAATGAAAAGCTTTAGCGTAGCTTTCTTTTATATGTAAACTATTTATTTCTATCACTAACTTCTTTTCAGAAAGCAGTTTATTTGTTTGTTTGTTTGTTTGTTTTTGAGATGGAGTTTCGCTCTTGTTGCCCAGGCTAGAGTGCAATGGCACAATCTCGGCTTACCGCAACCTCCGCCTCCCAGGCTCAAGCGATTCTCCTGCCTCAGCCTCCCGAATAGCTGGGATTACAGGCATGCGCCACCATGCCCTGCTACTTTTGTATTTTTAGTAGAGATGGGGTTTCTCCATGTTGCTCAGGCTGGTCTCGAACTCCCAGCCTCAGGAGATCCACCCACCTCGGCCTCCCAAAGTGCTGGGATTATAGGCATGAACCACTGCACCTGGCACAGAAAGCAGTTTTTAATATATCTTAAGAGGGTATGTTATTTTCTTCATGTTTTGAATCAAACTATCATCCACTGCAAATTTAATTGATTTTGCTTTCTTTAATATCCAGTTGGAAGTCCATTATTGACCATCTTTTGACTCATGAGAAAACAATGTTTAAGGATTTAATGAGTAAGTTCTGTGTTACTTTTGCGTAACTCACACTTGATAGGATCAATGCCAATAGAACCAGTGTTTATCATGTCTTTCCGAACCCTACTCACCTTTTATGGTGCTGTCTAAGCCGCAAAGACTGTAATGTGATGTTCATAATATGGCAGAACTAAATAAATGAGTCTTTTCCAGTTGCAATTTATTGACAAGAACGCCGTGACAACCTTTTTCATAGTTTTGTAGTGGAGCAATACTGCTGAAAGCATCTAGCTCCACATCTTGACATTTGTGCTGAAAGTAATTTCCATAATTTACTAGGAGGACTTTTCTACACCTCAGATCCCTTCTCATGCACTATCATTAAGTATCATTAAAGAAATAAGTATTGGCTGGGCACAGTGGCTCACGCCTGTAATCCCAGCACTTGGAGTGGCTGAGGTGGGCAGATCATTTGAGCCCAGGGGTTCAAGATCAGCCTGGACAACATAGTGAAAGCCCATCTCTACAAAAAGCCGGGCACGGTGGCACACACCTGTAGTCCCATCTACTTGGGAGACTGAGGCAGGAGGATCACTTCAACCCAGGAGGTCAAGGCTGCAATGAGCTGATCCCACCACTGCACTCCAGCCTGGGCAACAGAATGAGATCGTGTCTCAAATAAGAAATAAAAAGAGAAATAAGTATTTTTAAAAATATACATGGGAACAATAATCTCATGTCCTTACTTAATAAAGATCATTATTTTTCACCAGGGAATATAGAATTACACTAGTATAAATTTCCTGTCACTTACCTCCAATTGTGGTTTTCTCACTAAGTAAAACATATTTGCTGTATTTATTCTAGACATGCAGAGCAGTTCTTTGAAACTATTCTCAAGTTTTGAACAGAAAGCCATGCTGTTAAAGCGCCAAGCTTTTGCTGTCTTCAGTGGAGAACTTGATCAATACCACCTGTACCTTCCACTGATACAAGGTAAGACAGCTGTCTTAGTCTGTTACATGCTGCTATAACAGAATACCTGAGACTGGGGAATTTGTAAAAACAAATTCATTGCCTCACAGTTCTGGAGGCTGAGAAGTCCTATATTCAGGGCTGGCATCTGGCAAGGGCCTTCTTGCTGCAACATCCCATGGCAGAAGGTGGAAAGGCAAAAGAGCAAGATGGGGCTGAACCTGCCCTTTTATTACAGTACCAATCCCATCCATGATGTGGCCTAATCACCTCTTAAAGGCCGCACTTCCCAGTAATACTACATTTACAATAAAATTTCAGCATGCATTTTGGACAGGACAAACATTCAAACCACAGCAACAGCTGACCTGCCCTCACCCCACCACATACAGATAGACCCATGAGGGGCTGAGATGATTAAGTACTAGGGGGTCTACTGCGTGCTTTGGCATGATTACCACGTGTTAAAACAAGTATTCTGCAGAGTTATAGAACTTCAGAAGTATATTGGTAAATCTGAAACTTTATTTTAAAATCAATGATAGGCCAGGTACAGTGGTTCATGCCTGTAATCCCAGCACTTTGGGAGGCTCAGGTGGGTGGATGACTTGAAGTCAGGAGTTCGAGACCAGCCTGACCAACATGGTGAAACCCTATCTCTACTAAAAATACAAAATTAGCCAGGCGTGGTGGCACACACCTGTAATTGCAGCTACCTGGGAGGCTGAGGCAGGAGAATCACTTGAACCCAGGAGACCAAGGTTGCAGTGAGCCAAGATTGTGCCACTGCACTCCAGCCTGGGCAACAAGAGCAAAACTCTGTCTCTAAATACTTAATAAAATCAATTACAGTGTTATTAATTTTTAATTTTAAGTTTTTAAAAGTCTGACTACAGTTTAGGAATAATACTTCCTCAGCAGTATCTCTTGCTAGAGTCCTCCTGCAGTCAAGATACTTGGTGTTTATAGTATTCCCTTAATCAGCACCTTCAGTTGAGGCCAGGGAAGGGGCAAGATTTTGGAGAAGGATCTAATTTTTCCTTAACAATTTTTTTTCTTCATCCCCACTATATTCTTTGACTGCATCAAAAATAATTTATTGCTGGCTGGGCACAGTGGCTCACACCTGTAATCCCAGCACTTTCAGAGGCCAAGGCGGGTGGATCACTTGAGGTCAGGAATTTGACATCAGCCTGCCCAATGTGGTGAAACCCCGTCTCTACTAAAAATACAAAAATTAGCCTGGTGTGGTGACTCACGCCTGTAATCCCAGCTACTGGGGAGGCTGAAGCAGGAGAATCACTTGAACCCGGTAGGCAGAGGTTGCGCTGAGCCGAGATCATGCCACTGCACTCCAGCCTGGGCGAGAGAGAGAGAATCCATCACACAAAAATAATAATAATAATAAATTGTTATTATTATTGCCGACATCATCGTATCGTACGTGATTGTCAGGGTTGTTTTGTTTTTTTCCTTCTCATAAAATGTTCAGGTGGCAAAGTTGACATTCTGTTTTGTTTTTGTTTTCATTTTGAGCCAGGGTCTCCCTGTATCACCCAGGCTGGAGTGCAGTGGCGCAATCTCGCCTCATTGCAACCTCTGCCTCCCAGGTTCAAGTGATTCGCCTGCCTCAGCCTCCCAGGTTCAAGTGATTCTCTTGCCTCAGCCTCCCAGGTAGTTGAGATCACAGACACCCACCACCATGCCCGGCTAATTTTTGTGTTTTTTAGTAGAGACGGGGTTTTCCCATGTTGGCCAGGCTGGTCTCAAACTCCTGATCTCAGGTGATCCGCCCGCCTTGGCCTCCCAAAGTGCTGGGATTACAGGCGTGAGCCACCGTGCCTGGCTGGGAAAGAAGAATTTCTAAATAAATACGCTTCATTTTGGATAGCTCAAGTGCTGTATTTCTAAAAATACTACATGTTTTAAAAAAAATAAGCCTTTTGCCCCATTTTCATTTTTGATGAACTGACAGTTTACAGAACACTTTCCTACATGTTGTTGTCCCCAGGACGTCCGTTGGTAGGCCCAGCCCCACTGAGTCCTGGGTTGATGGCACTCAGAGTGTCCTCTGGCAGAGTTGGAGGAAACTGAACTTGCCTGGAGATGCCCTGTGGAGGGATGATGCCCACATCTGCCTCAGAGAGGTAGATGCATCCAGAAGCTCCCAAGATGTGTCCCATAGTAAATAGTCTGGGCCCAATTAAAAGAGGCAGGAGGCTGGGCACAGTGGCCTGTAATCCCAGCACCTTGCTGTAATCCCAGCACCTTGGGAGGCCGAGGTGGGCCTCGGCCCACCTTGAGGTCAGGAGTTCAAGACCAGCCTGGCCAACATGGTGAAACCCCACCTCTACTAAAAATACAAGAAATTAGCCAAGCATGGTGGCAGGTGTCTGTAATCCTAGCTACTCAGGAGGCTGAGGCAGGAGAATTGCTTGTACCCTGGAGGTGGAGGGTGCAATGAACCGAGATCACGCCACTGCACTCCAGCCTGGGTGACAGAGTGAGGGAGACTCCATCTCAAAAAAAAAAAAAGAGAGAGAGAAGCAGGAGTGGAGAATTTCTAACGCTTCTCTCCTGGAATACCGTTTGGGGTCCTTTTCCCCGGACACTGTCGCACCATCAAGTAGCAGAGGAGGAGATGGTGCACGGGTGGGAGCTGAGCAGCTCTGTACATCTCGGCTCCGAGTGACAGCAGTCTCATGTCTTCGGCGGCTGGGAAGGTGTAGGTGAAAGGGTACGAAGGTGCAATTATATAGGATCAGTAAGTCTAGAGAAGGCATGTACAACATGAGGACTGTCATTAATAACACTGCATGTGTACTGGGAATTTGCCAAGAGAATAGATTTTAGGTGCTCTTACCACAAAAAAGAAAGGTCAAAGCCAGGCACGGTGGCTCGTGCCTGTAATCCCAGCACTTTGGGAAGCCAAGGAGGGCAGATCATCTGAGGTCAGGAGTTCGAGACCAGCGTGGCCAACATGGTGAAACCCCATCTCTACTGAAAATACCAAAAATTAGCTGGGTGTGGTGGCAGGCGCCTATAATCCCAGCTACTCGGGAGGCTGAAGCATGAGAATCGTTTGAACCCAGGAGGCAGAGGCTGCAGTGAGCTGAGATCGCACCACTGTACTCCAGCATGAGTGACAAAGCAAGATTCCATCTCAAAAAAAAAACAAAAAAAAAAAGAAAAAAGAAGGAAAAAAAAAAAACTGACCGAGCATAGCAGCTCACGCCTGTAATCCCAGCACTTTGGGAGTCTGAGGCAGGTGGATCATCTGAAGTCAGGAGTTCAAGACCAGCCTGGCCAACATGGTGAAACCCTGTCTCTACTAAAAATACAAAAAATTAGCTGGGCGTAGTGACAGACACCTGTAATCCCAACTACTGTGGATGCTGAGGCAGGATAATTGCTTAAACCCGGGAGGCGGAGGTTGCAGTGAGCGAAGACTGCTCCGCTGCCCTGTAGTCTGGGCAACACAGTGAGACTCCATCTCAAAAAAAAAAAAGTTTATTACTAATATACTAATGTTCTAATGTACTACAACTGATCGTAGCTAGCATGCCTACCATTTAGCTGTTTGCTGTAGCAATTTGTTACATTCCTAGGAAACCTTAAGCTATGAAAGAAAAAAAAAAGTCTCATTCTACAAACAACCATTTCAGGGGAGAAGCAGGGAAGTATTAGGGGCTAGAGTGTTATTTGAAACACTTTTCCCTCCATAGGAATTAAAGTTTTTGTCATGGCCATCAAGGTTAAACCTTACTGAATAAATCTATTATATTTACTTGCTCCACTGTCCACCTACCACCCCCAAAATACGGTGTTGTCTGCCAGCCAGTCCATATGATTGTGTAAATCCATCCCTCACCATGGGCTGCTTGGTTTCTGCGTCTCCTCATTCATATTCTTAAAAGAACATTCAAGTGGCCGTTGGTCATCCAGTGGATTTCTGGTGACAGATGTTCATGTCTTTCTACTCAGCTATGGCAGGGGGACAGCCCACGGGAATCATTTCCTTTGAGGTTTGGCAAGAGCCATGAACTGCTGTATTTCACAAAGAAGAGGGCTGCGGTAGACTAGTTGCACAAAAGCATCACCAACATTCTTTTGTTTTTTGAAATGGAGTCTCGCTCTGTCACCCCGGCTGGAGTGCAGTGGTGTGATCTCGGCTCACTGCAACCTCGACCTCCCAGGTTAAAGCGATTCTCCTGCCTCACCCTCCCAAGTAGCTGGGACTACAGGTACCCACCACCATGCCTGACTAATTTTTGTATTTTTAGTAGAGACGGGGTTTCACCATATTGGCCAGGCTGGTCTCGATCTCCTTACCTTGTTATCTGCCTGCCTCGGCCTCCCAAAGTGCTGGGATTACAGGCGCGAGCCACTGAGCCTGGCCTGTAACACTCATTCCTTACACTGAGTTGTTACCAGAATGTCAGAACAGTCACAATTTTATTTTTCTTTGATAAGAACCCTCAAACTGCGTATTTGTGTGACATCTTTAAAATCTTCTTTCCTTAGAACGCCTGACAGACAATCTCAGAGTTGGACAGACATCCATAGTTGCTGCTCAGATGTTTCTTTTTTTCAGAGTTTTGCTGCTAAGAATATCTCCTCAACATTTGACTTCATTGTGGCCAATAATGGTCTCTGAATTGGTGAGTACAAGTATTGTAAGTTTGAAAGCAAGGTTGGAGCTTTTTAAAATGCTTTCTCAGTAACATATAACATACTATTTCATATATATCCCATTTTATCTAAAAATTATTTTTAATCGGGTTGGTAGCACATGGTTAGCTCTTGGTTAAATAGAGAATATTTTACCCTATGATCATATTTGATCTCTCACCCTGTCAGTAATTCCAACTAACTTGTACCATTGGATAATATTTACTAGTTTTTTTATATACTATAAATTTGGGCCGGGCGTGGTAGCTTATGCCTATAATCCCAGCACTTTGGGAGGCCAAAGTGGATGGATCACTTGAGCTCAGGAGTTCGAGACGAACCTGGGCAACATGATGAAACTCCCTTGTCTACAAAAAAATACAAAAATTAGTTAGACATGGTGGGAAGTGACATCTGCAGAAGGTTGAGGCTGCAGTGAGCCATGATTGTACCATTGTGCTCCAGACTGGGTGACAGAGTAAGACCCCATCTTATTCATTCATTCATAAATTAATCGATTTTTAAAAACAAATAAGTAAAAAAAAAATTGGGGTAGGTTTAGTCTCTCTCAGATAGTAACTTGAATGCTTTTTTTTTCAGATTCAGACATTCACACAGCTTGAAGAAGATCTGAAAGACGAAGATGAGTCATTGAGGTAAGCAGTACAAGATCTGTGCACAGGCGGAAAAGATGGTCACGATTAAAGGCCATCACTTTAGATGTAGGGTTATCTAATGTTAAATGCTGTTTTCTTGAAGCACTTGTGAAAGGACCAGCTATTCCAAACATTTCTTTAAAGGAAAATTATTCTGAGGGACATGTCATAGGTGAATGGACTATAACAGCTCGGAAGGAATTTATAACAAGCGTTTCTTTGCAAATTTACAGAAGCAGCAACAAAGTAAACAGAACGAAAGGTTCAGTCTCGGATGCAAATGGACCCTCAGTGGGGGAGATACCCCAGAGTGAACTCATCTTGTATTTATCAGCTTGCAAATTCTTGGACACAGCGCTTTCTTTTCCACCTGACAAGATGCCATTATTTCAAATGTAAGTCAGACAGGATCATGTGTCCTTTTCTGAAGCAGGAGATTTTGTTTTTTTCCTTTTAAGCACTTTCACTTGCTTTTCATAGACAGTTTATGGGAAACCACCATCTGGGTTTCTAGTGACAGCTGAGCCAGCTCGGAATACCGAGTTTCAGATTACTTGCAACATCTGTGGCTCTGCGAATGTGGCTAACAGGAGCGTTTGAGTGTGTTTCTATGGGGGGTGTGTGTGTGTGGTTTTTGCTACCGAATGCTTATAAAACAGGGCTTACCCACTGGTGGTCCTCACCGCCTTTGTGTAGACCTTTTTGTCTGTTCAGTTAGATAAGAATGCGTTTATTTGGAGCCTGCCATCTCCGATTCACTTTGCCCCTTAGGCTTATGTTTCCTGCAGGCTTAGCACAGCTGCTCATTTGTTTAATTTCATGATCAGCCCCAGAGGCTATTTCTCTCTCTCCTACCCCCACAAAGAGAGTAAGCATATAGAAATGTTTGTGGTTAAAGAGTGGGTTCTCTTAAATGCACACTGCTAAGTGAAAGAAGCCAGTCTGAAAAGGCTATACACTGTATGATTCCAACCATGTGACGTTCTGGAAAAGGCAAAACTATGGAGGCAGTAAAAAGAATCAGTGGTCACCAGGGGTTGGGGATAGGGAGGCAGGGATGGATGGGTGAAGCACAGAGGATTTTTAGGGCAGTGAAATTATTGCATACGGAGCTATAATGGTAGATCCATGTCATTGTCCATTTCTCCAAACCCATACAATGTACACCACCAAGAGTGAACCCTGATGTAAACTCTGGACTTGGGGGGATAATGGTGAGACAGTAGAGGTTCTCCAGTTTTAACAAATGTACCGCTGTGGTGCAGGATGTCAATAATATGGCAGGCTTGTATGTGTGTAGGGATGGGATATACGGGAACTGTACTTTCTGCTCCATTTTCCTGTGAACCTAAAGCTGTTCCACAAAAGAAAGTCTTTTAGTTTTTAAAAAGCAGGTTCGGGCCGGATGTGGTGTCTCACACCTGTAATACTAGCACTTTAGGAGGCTGAGGCGGGTGGATCACCTGAGGTTGGGAGTTTGAGACCAGCCTGACGAATATGGCGAAACCCTGTCTCTACTAGAAACACAAAAATTAGGCCCGGTACGGTGGCTCATGCCTGTCATCCCAGTACTTTGGGAGGCTAAGGTGGGTAGATCACCCGAGGTCAGGAGTTTGAGACCAGCCCGACCAATATGGAGAAACCTCGTCTCTACTAAAAATACAAAATTAGCCAGGCGTGGGGTCATATGCCTGTAATCCCAGCTACTCGGGAGACTGAGGCAGGAGAATTGCTTGAAACCGAAGGCGGAGTTTGCGGTGAACCAAGATGGTACCACTGCACTCCAGTTTGGGAGAAAGAGCGAAACTCCGTCTCAAAAAACAAACAAAAAAAAGTGGAGGCTGGGCACAGTGGCTCACGCCTGTAATCCCAGCACTTTAGGAGGCTGAGGCAGAGAACTGCTTGAACCCGGGAGGCAGAGGTTGCAGTGAGCCAAGATTGCACCACTGCACTCCAACCTGGGCAACAGAGCGAGACTCTGTCTCAAAAAAAAAAAAAAACTGGGTTCTGATATATGCGAATGTGCATAGCAGCGTTATTTATAATAGGC
This sequence comes from Rhinopithecus bieti, assembly GCF_001698545.2. Taxonomy (NCBI): domain Eukaryota; kingdom Metazoa; phylum Chordata; class Mammalia; order Primates; family Cercopithecidae; genus Rhinopithecus; species Rhinopithecus bieti. The sequence continues at coordinate 5,672,944 of NW_016807866.1, forward strand.
AAAAAGTGGAGACAACCCAAACGGCCATCAGCTGATGAACAGATAGATAACGTGACATATCCATTCTGTGGAATACGGTTCAAAAGTGAAAAGAATTGAAGAACGGAGACACGCTGGAACCTGGATGAACCTGGAAAATATGATGCTAAGTGAAAGCCGAAACAAGGGAACACATAGTGTATGATTCTGCTCATATGGAATGTCCACGATGAGACAGAGTGTGGATTAGTGGGTGCCTAGGTCTCAAGGGCATAGGGGGTTGGGGTGGTGATGGCTGAGTGGGGCAGGATTTTTTTTGGGGGTAATGAAATACTCTAGAATTGATTGTGATAATAGACGTGCAACTCTATGAATATAATAAAAGGCATTGAGTTGTCCATATTACATAGATACAGTATGTGAGTGATATCTTAATAAAACTAATTTTAATGACACTGAAGGGCTCTTACCAGCAGTCCTGACCTTCCGTTTGTTCCCCGCAGTTATAGGTGGGCATTTATTCCAGAAGTGGACACAGAGGACCCTGCCTTCCTGTCGGATATAGAGGAGAATCACCAAGAATGCAAACCCCACACTGTCAAGATTCTAGAACTTCTAAAACTAAAGTTTGCGGTAAGTGCTTTTCTTTTCTCTTTTTTTTTTTTTTTTTTTTTTTTTTTTTTTTTTGAGGCAGAGTTTCACTCGGCCACCCAGGTTGGAGTGCAATGGTGTGGTCTTGGCTTACTGCAACCTCCACCTCCCAGGTTCAAGTGATTCTCCTGCTTCAGCTTCCTGAGTAGCTGGGATTACAGGAATGTGCCACCACACCTGGCTAATTTCGTTTTTGTTTTGTTTTATTTTGTTTTGAGATAGAATCTCACTCTGTTGCCCAGGCTGGAGTGCAGTGGCGCAATCTCAGGTCACTGCAACCTCAGCCTCCTGGTTTCAAGCGATTCTCCTGTCAGCCTCTGGAATAGCTGGAACTACAGGCACATGCCACCATGTCTGGCTAATTTTTGTTTTTTTGTTTTGGGGTTTTTTTTTTTTTTTTTGAGACGAAGTCTCACTCTGTTGCCCAGACTGGAGTGCAGTGGGGGGATCTCAGTTTACTGCAACCTCCACCTCCCAGGTTCTAGCAATTCTCGCACCTCAGCTTCCCGAGTAGTTGGAACTACAGGCACGCGCCACCACACTTGGGGCTAATTTTTGTATTTTTAGTAGAGACAGGTTTTCACCATATTGGTCAGGCTGGTCTCGAACTCCTGACCTCAGGTGATCCGCCTGCCTCAGCCTCCTGAAGTGCTGGGATTACAGGTGACAGCCACTGTGCCCATCCTGCTTTTCTTTTTAAAAATTATATTCATGAGGCTGGTAATCCCAGCACTTTGGGAGGCCGAGGCGGGCAGGTCACCGAAGGTCAGGAGTTCGAGACCAACCTGGCGAACATGGTGAAACTCCATCTTTACAAAAATACAAAAATTAGCTGAGCATGGTGACGGGTACCTGTAATCCCAGCTACTCAGGAAGCTGAAGCAGGAGAATTGCTTGAATCCTGGAGGCAGAGGTTGCAGTGAGCCGAGATCACGCCGCTGCACTCCAGCCTGGGCGACAGAGCAAGACTCTGTCTCAAAAAAAAAAAGGACCTTATTTCTTAGGTTTTGCCACATGCATGTGCTTCCCGGCCATCTCAAGTCCTCAGTAAAAGCGTATCATTGCTCTGGGTTTGTTTCTTCTGCAGGAAATCAGTAGCTCTGATGAGATCACCATGAAGACTGAGTTCCCGCTTCTGCGCCAACATTCTGTTTCCAGCATCAGGCAGTTGATGCCATTCTTCATGACTCTAAACTGTGCATTTAAAACCCAAAGACAGCTGCCTGCTGATACCCCAGGAGCTCCATTCTTGGACTTTCCTGTCACAGATAGCTCAAGGGTCTTAAAGCAACTGGAAGAATGCATCGAATATGATTTTCTGGAACATCCAGAATGTTAACCATGTGAGAGAGAATATGTTTAATCCACGTATTGGTACTTTACTGAAAACCAGGTTATATTCTAAAGAAGAAAGAAGGCAGGATAGCGCTTTTAAACAAGCCTATTTCCATTTTGAAAGTAGATTTCAGGCTAGGTGCGGTGGCTTACACCTGTAATCTCAGCACTTTGAGAGGCCAAGGCAGGTAGATCACATGAGGTCAGGAGTTCGAGACCAGCCTGACCAACATGGTGAGACCCTGTCTCTACTAAAAATACAAAAATTAGTCGGGTGTGGTGGCGGTGCCTGTAATCCCAGCTGCTTGGGAGGCTAAGGCACAAGAATTGCTTGATCCCAGGAGGTGGAGGCTGCAGTGAGCTGAGATCGCACCACTGCAGCACTCCAGCTGGGTGACAGAATGAGACCATCTCAAAAAAAAAAAAAAAAAGAAAGTAGATTTCAGCCAATTTGCTATTCAGCAACAGGACACACCTCCCTTAATGCCTTGTAATATATTTGAATCTGATTCTGCGTTTCTTCCTCAATTTATGTAATGAAAATAAAATTAATGTATCATCTGACAGTAGCACAAAATTTGTAATGTGAAGTATGAAGATAATGAAGAAGTTGTTTTCTTTGTTGAAGCAGTTATATGGGTCTTAGTATATTTCTCTAAAATTTAAACTTATTAAAAGAATGTTATTTTTAACCTTTCACACAAATGTCCTTTGAAGTGCTTATTTTGGTACTCCATTTTAAAACTAAAATACATTGTTTTCCGAGGACAATAATTGCCCCTTACCCATTCAGCAGAGGTAAGGTAACCTCAATGTATTCAAAGATAACCTCAATGAATTCAACCCTCACACATTAAAAATTACATGTTTCCTGGGCACGGTGGTTCATGCCTGTAATTCCAGCACTTTGGGAGGCCAAGGTGGGCAGATCACCTGAGGTCAGGAGTTCAAGACCAGCCTGACCAACATGGAGAAATCCCGTCTCTACTAAAAATACAAAATTAGCTGGGCATGGTGGTGCATGCCTGTAATCCCAGCTACTCAGGAGGCTGAGGCCGAAGAATCTCTTGAACCCGGGAGGTGGAGGTTGCCATGAACAAAGATCGTGCCATTGCCACTTCCAGCCTGGCAACAAGGGTGAAATCCATCTCAAAAAAAAAAAAAAAAATCAACGTTTGCACAGTTTAACAAACATTAGTACAGGGTTTTAAATTTCTGACAGCACGTTCTGTTCTGTTCTTTTTTTTTTTCTTTTTTCCCCGTAAACGTTTAAAATATATTTCTAAACAGAATGGGCCGATTCAGTCACAGTAACTGTTGCTCTCCATAGCAGAGCAACCCACAAAGACAGAACTGACTTTTTTCCCATAATCAGGGGTGAAAAATATACAACTTGTTTCTGAACCAAAACCACAATTTCTGCAGTTTAAAATGTTTCACTGCTAATATGGCCCTGGTAGAAATTATGTAGTTTCCTTTCTTTAAAAAAAAAAAAATTTAAAAATTTCCTAAGACACTAAATCCTCAATCTGGAATGTAGATTCTGATCACAAAGCAGCTCAGTTAACCTAAAAAACAAAAAATTCCCATCACCTGTCTCAGGGGAGCCTGAAAGGAGAGGTGTGGGGAGCCCCAGCTTTGGTATGGAGAGTCACGGCCCCTTGAACCAGACAGAGACCGTGAGTAGCCATAGCTGGTGCTTCTTTCAGGATAAACTCGGATGTAGGAAGTTTCACCCTCATGAGAGCAGAATTTGGTGTCATCCAGTTTACGCAGGGCATATTCCATGTCTTCTTTTCTGGGATACTCAACCATCCCCACTCCATCCTTCTGCACATCAGCGTAACAGACATCCGGGCTTCTCGCATGTGATCCTTCAGGTCCTGCCAACTGCCTGATGGAGGAAGTCCATTTCTTCCATAAATAACATCCTGTGCATCTCCGGGGTCCTCGAAGCGCCCGAAGGCGAAGGGCACAAGACCGTGCCGGTACTTGAGCTCGATCTCGCGGTTGCGGCTGTACTTGTAGCACAGGTCCTCCAGGTCCGTCTCGCGCACGTCGGTCGGAAGGATCCCCACGTAGATGCGCCCGTAGATGCGCCGGTCGCCCTCCCAGAGGCGCTGTCCGCCCAGCCCGACACCCACCCGCACAGCCAGACGCCGCGGGCCTGCCGCAGCCCGCATCAGCCTGCATCGCTGCTGCCGCCGCCTCAGCATGGTCCCACCCGCAGCGTCTTTTTTTTTTTATTTATTTTTTTTTTATTTTTTATTTATTTATTTTTTTTGAGACAGAGCCTTGCTCTGTCACCTGGGCTGGATGCAGTGACGCGATCTCGGCTCACCGCAACCTCCGCCTCCTGCATTCAAGCCATTCTCCTGCCTCTGGCTCCTGAGTAGCTGGGATTACAGCTATGTACAGCGATGTCTGCAAAGATAGGGATTTAACAGCACTCATATCTTCATGTTCATAAAACAGTCCTACACGCGTGATGTACGTCTAAATCTTTCCTTTTGTCACAGGATATAGCACAGTAGTTAAGGATATAGCCTCCGCAGTGCCTGGGTTTGACTCAGCCATGTACTGGTCTGCGCATACTTTGTGTCTCAGTTTCGTCATCTTTAAGGTAGGAGTATCAATGGTAACTACCTCTTACAGTGGTAGCAACTAACCAGCTCTGCCACTCCTGTGATCTTTAAGCAGTTTTTATCACACACCCAGCAGTAAAAATTAAGTTTCTCTCCAGCCCCAATATCTATAAGCTATGTGTTACATTAATTTACATGGGTTCCAACATGTGTATTTTATAAAACAGAGGATGAGGATTTTAAAAGTATGAGGACTGGGGCCGGGTGCAGTGGCTCACACCTGTAATCCCAGCACTTTAGGAGGCCAATGCAGGCGGATCACGAGGTCAAGCTATGGAGACCATCCTGGCCAACATGGTGAAACTCCATCTCCACTAAAAAAACAATTATCTGGGAGTGGTGGCACGTGCCTGTAGTCCCAGCTACTCAGGAGGCTGAGGTAGGAGAATCACTTGAACCTGGGAGATGGAGGTTGCAGTGAGCAGAGATCACACCACTGCACTCCAGCCTGGCAACAAGGCAAGATTCCATCTCAAAAAAAAAAAAAAAAAATATGAGGACGGGCCAGTCATGGTGGCTCATGCCTGTAATTCTAGCTTTGGGAGGCCGGGGCAGGAGGATTACTGGAGTCCAAGAGTTTGAGACCAGCCTGGGCAACATGGCAAAACCCTGTCTCTATAAAAAATACCAAAAAAATTAGCCAGGTGTGGTGGTGCAAGCCTGTAGTCTCAGCCACTTGGGAAGCTAAGGCAGGCAGATTAAGCCCCGAAGGCAAAGGTTGCACTGAGCCGTAATCACCCCACTGCACTCCAGCCTGGGTGACAGAGCGAGGTTCTGTTTCAAAAACCAGAAAAAATAAAGACAAACAAAATTACCAGTTTGTTCTTTTTAGTTTTTAGAGATAGAGTCTTGCTGTGTCACCCATGCTGGAGTACAGTGGCATGATTATAGCTCACTGCAGCCTCGAACTCTTGGGCTCAAAGCGATCCTCCTGCCTCAGCCTCCTGAGTAGCTGGGACTACAGGTGCACACTACCATGTCCAGTCAACTTTTTGATTGTTAGTAGAGATGGGTGTATTAGTCTGTTTTCACACTGCTATAAAGAACTACCTGAGCATGGGTAATTTATAAAGAAAAGAGATTTAATCGACTCACAATTCTCCATGGCTGGGGAAGCCGCAGGAAACTTACAATTATGGCAGAAGGCAAAGGGGCATATATAGCAAGGCACATCTTACAAGGCACATCTTACATAGCGGCAGGAGACAGAGTGAAGGGGGGAACTGTCACACACTTTAAACCATCAGATCTCATAAGAACTCACCATCATGAGAACAGCGTGGGGAAAACTGCCCCTTGATTCAGTCACCTCCCACCAGGTCCCTCCCGCAACAGCAACACTTGGGGATTACAATTCTATATGAGATTTGGATGGGGACAGAGCCAAACCATATCACAGGGATCTCTCTATGTTGTCCAGGTCAGTCTCCTGGGCTCAAGAAATCCTCCTGCCTTGGCATCCCAAAGTCTGAGGTGTGAGCCACCACATATGGCCTGATATTTTTTTCTTAGCCCCCAACAATGAGCTTCTGCACCCTCTTTGGAGACAACTGCTGTAACTCAGTTTGTCCCAGAAGTAGGCCATATGTGGCCGTAGGACCAAAGAGTCGCTACACCGAGGGCAGGCAGTGTTTTGGAAGGGCTGGTGTTTGCCAAGGGTGGCTGTGGCAAACAATGAGAACAGACTGGGAATTCTCACTGAGCAGGGAGTTGAACACACGGAGCTTCAGGGAGTGCTGGTGTGGGCATAGCCCGTGTGTATGTGGGCAAGAAATGAGCCCTACCGTAGCAGCCAGGGTGGTGCTCAGGACTTCATGTGCATGATTTCATTACCACCCCTCAGAAAGTAGGGACCCTTAGCCCATTCTACAAAGCCAGCAGAACTAAGGCTCAGAGAAGCAGGGTGAAGAATCGAAACCTAGGTCTCTCACTAGCGCTCTATGTTGTCAACCGCAGTGCTGAGAAAGTTAAACAGGAACCATTGAGCTGGGGCTGTCTGGTCATGTGTGGAAGAGACAGTTTCTGAAACTGCCCCACCCGGTTACGACTTCCTGCTAAACCAGCTCCTGCCAAGCCCACAGCAGAGATGGGAGATCATACACAGAGAGGAGGTTCCCCGCTTACAAGGTGTGATGAGGTGTGTTTTAAAGGAGAGCAAGCTTTACTTTCCAGTATTTGCACACAATGCCCAATTGAAAATTAGTAGAAGTAGCTGGAATCATGGAGATCATTGATGAAGACTGTAAAGTTTTAAACAACTGTCTTGCGGGACAGATAGTCTTCTGTGCTATTGGTCTTAAATGCTCTGAGGTAAAAAGAATGCAGCTGTCGGCCGGGCATGGTGGCTCACGCCTGTAATCCTAGCACTTTGGGAGGCCGAGGCAGGAGGATCACAAGGTCAGGAGTTCCAGACCAGCCTGGCCAATATGACGAAACCCCATCTCTACAAAAATTAGCCAGGTGTGGTGGTGTGTGCCTAAAATCCCAGCTACTCAGGAGGCTGAGGCAGGAGAATTGCTTGAACCTGGGAGGTGGAGGTTGCGGTGAGCCAAGATTGCACCACTGCACTCCAGCCTGGGCAACAGAGCAAGACTCCATCTCAAAAAAAAAAAAAAAAAAAAAAAGTTAACAATAGTAAAAGTTGTATGTATCTTTTACTACAGTGAAAAAAATTAAAAACAAAACACTGTGGGCTGAAAGTGGGGGCAGGGGAGACAAGTGTGATTGTTCTGCAGCTGGAGAGAGCCAGGGCTCCCCCTTCTCTGAGGAGCAAGCACCTGTCCCATCCTCAGAGGTGTTTTTTACCCCTAAGTCAACCAGAAGCAGATGAGAAGTAGCAAATTAAGCAGAAGCTTGCCCTTCAATGTTTTGGCTATAGAAATGGAAGTCGCTTGACATTTTACCCTAAACTGATGTTATAATAATGACTTTTGGGAACAGATGGCTCTTCTTTCTAGCCTCCTTCCTGGTGGCCACTTATTTGTCTCTTCTGCCTCCTTCAACCACTCAGCATTATCATCTCTTGCATTTCATAACATATGCCATTCCATCTGCTTGATATTATTTTATCCTCCTCCTCCACCTGGCAGAGTCCTAGTTAAGTCATTTGTTGGTTTATTTAACAAATAGATGGGAGCCAGTCTGAGATCTGGTTTTGAGAAGCTTCCTGCTCTCTTTCTGTACTTCCTCAGGTACAGGGAGGAACTTTGTCACAGGTGGCCTTATGATTGCACCTAAAAACGTAGTTGCCCACTGCTGGCTGTGAGGCAGGAGTACTTTTTGAAACAAACAGGGTCTATATCTTCAGTTCGTAGCAGTGTCTGGCATATATAGGTGCCCGGTACGTGACTAAATAAACATGAAGATTGATGTATCTGTCCAAGGTGGTGCTAGAAGGAAGAGGGAAGGTACTAAACCAAATGTTTAATCAATTCATTTGTAGGACTAGACAGGTGGGGGGCTCAGAGAACAGTGGGTTTTCTGCCCCAAACTTAGACATTTCATCATCTTAATAATCATCTCCCCAAGGCAGATGCTATTTCACTAATCACCCACCTTTTGCTCACGAGGATGCTCTTCCTGGCATGCTTTTTTTTTTTTTTTTTTTGAGACAGGTTCTTTCTCTGTTGCCCAGGCTGGAGTGCAGCAGCGTGATCTCGGCTCACTGCAACCTCCGTCTCCCGGATTCAAGTGATTCTTGTGCCTCAGCTTCCTGAGTAGCTGAGACTACAGGCATGCACCAGCACGCCTGGCTAAATTTTGTACTTTTAGTAGAGACGGGGTTTCACCATGTTGCCCAGGCTGATCTCGAACTCCTGACCTCAAGTGATGTGCCCACCTCGGCCTCCCAAAGTGCTGGGATTACAGGCATGAGCCACCATGACTGGCTCTTTTTTTTTTCTTTTGAAACAAAGTCTCGCTTTGGCTTTGTTGCCCAGGCTGAAGTGCAGTGTCGTGATCATGGCTCACTGCAGCCTCAACCTCCCAGGTTCAGCCTCCTGTGGAACTGGGACCACAGGCGTGTGCCACCATGCCCAGCGAATGTTTTATTTTATTTCATTTTATTTTGAGATGGAGTCTGGCTCTGTTGCCCAGGCTGGAGTGCAGTGGCTCAATCTTGGCTCACTGCAACCTCCACCCCCTGGATTCAACAATTTTCCGCCTCAGCTCCCAGAGTAGCTGGGATTACAGGCATCCGCCACCACGCCGAGCTAATTTTTCTATTTTTAGTAGAGGCAAGATTTCACCATATTGGTCAGGCTGGTCTCAAATTCCTGACCTCAGGTGATCTGCCCGCCTCGGCCTCCCAGAGTGCTGGGATTACAGGCATGAGCCACTATGCCTGTCCTGTTTTTTATTTTTTGAAGAGACTGGATCTCCCTATATTGCCCAGGCTGGTCTCAAATTCCCGGGCTCAAGCAATCCTCCCACCTCAATCTCCTAAAGTGCTGGAATTACAGGTGTGAGCCACCACACCAAGCTCCCTGACATGCTTTTTACCTCTTCCCTGCTGGTTCCAGGACTACCCAGCTTCGGTCCAACCCCACTAAAGCATCTCTGTGAAGACCACCCATGCTGTCTTCACTAGGCTTGTCCATAATTGTCACTGGACCCTTTGACAAGCAAACAGAACTCGGTGAACAGCTGCACTTCTTGCAGCTCTTTGTGTTATATGAATGGTACTGCGTTAAATAAGAAGGACTCAATCAAATATTGTTCCATGTTTCTCCTCGTATTATGTTTTGTTTGTTTCCATCTTATCCAAGAGAACAATCTAAATTTCATGGCTGGATGTGGTGGCTCACGCCTGTAATCCCTACACGTTGGGAGAGATCACTTGAGGTCAGGAGTTCGAGACCAGCCTGGCCTACATGGTGAAACCCTGTCTCTACAAAAAATACAAAAATTAACCGGCTGCAGTGATGCATGCCTGTAATCCTAGCTACTTGGGAGGCTGAGGCAGGAGAATCGCTTTAACCCAGGGGGGCAGAGGCTGCAATGAGCCCAGGTCGCACTACTGCATTCCAGTCTGGGTGAAAGAATGATACTCTGTCTCAAAAAAATAATAATAATAATAAATAAAATAAATTGTGTCAGGAAACAGACAAGTTGTTTAATGTTTTGGGAGGGGTAGTTCTTGTGGCCAGCTGAAGACGATGATTGGCCTAATAGCAATCGATTAGGTTAATACTGTTTGAAATGCTTGTTCCCCGGTGCCATAAAGAACTAGCACTTGAACATAAATTTAATTTACTCAGCAAGGCCATGTTTACTTCCTGCAGAAAGGGTACAGTCACCAGCAGTTTTGCCACACGAGTACACCGAACAAAGGAGACAGGGTCACTTATACTGCTGTGTCCGGTTTCCATTGGCTGAAATGGGACCTCACATTCTGTATCTGTCCCGATTGGCTAGCAACTTAGAACTTTTTAAAAGAGGCAAAGGTAGAGGAGAACAAAGGAAAGAGGAAGGCCAGGCGCAGTGGCTCACGCCTGTAATCCCTGAATTTTGGGAGGCTGAGGTGGGCAGATCACGAGGTCAGGAGATTGAGACCATCCTGGCTAACATGGGAAAACCCCGTCTCTACTAAAAATACAAAAAAAATTAGCCGGGCCTGGTGGCGGGCGCCTGTAATCCCAGCTACTCTGGAGGCTCAGGCAGGAGAATGGTGGGAATCCAGGAGGCGGAGCTTGCAGTGAGCTGAGATCGCGCCACTGCATTCCAGCCTGGGCGACAGAGCAAGAAAAGAAAGGAGGAAGTAACTTGTGGAATGCTGAGAAAGGTAAAAACACCTTCAAATAAGGAAGAGGAGCAGGCTATGACCTAATGCTTGTTTGGACAAGTATAAGCATGCCCAGGCAAATATTTAGGCTAATTTGTGGGAGCGAAGAACATAAAGTACATTGATTATCGCGGCTAGCAGATATTTGAGAATGTTAGCACAGGTCTTTGAATAAATTTTGCTTCTAAGAGAAGTTACTATTTATTCCTAATTAAATGGGGAGGAAAGTCTTTGAAGAGGAACCTCTGCTTTACTTTTTACAATTTGTACACATGAAGCTAGGCAGGCACCATGACACACCTGTAGTCCCAGTTACTCAGGAGGCTGAAGCAGGAAGATTGATTGAGACCAGGAGTTTGAGACAAGCCTTGGCAATGTAGCAAGACCACATCTGTACAAAAAATCAGAAAATCAGCTGGGCATGGTGGCACAAACCTGTAGTCCCAGCTACGCAGGAGGCTGAGGCAGAAAGATAACTTGAGCCCAGGAGTTCAAGGCTGAGGTGACTTATGATCGAGCCACTGCACTCCAGCCTGGGCAACAGAGTAAGACCCTGTCTCAAAAAAAGAAAAAAAAAAAAAAAATCTGCATAATCAATATCACAAGCAAGGTAAAAGATAAATGGCAAACAGAGAAAAATATTTCAGACTCCTATCACAAAGAGCTTATTTCTCCAATACTTGAAGAATGCCTACCAAAAGAAAAAAAGAAAAAGAAAAATGGGCAATGGATATAAATAGGGAGTTTACCAAAAAATACAATTGGCCTTTACACATGTAAAAATATGCTGAAATTTACAATGTTAGAAACAAATTAAAATTGTTCTGAGATACTATTCACTGATCATCTGCAGGTATCAATAAGGGAAAACAGGATACCCCATATATTGCAGGTGGGAATATAAATTGATTCAACCTCTCTGGAAGAAATTTGTCAATTTCTATCAAAATCACAAATGCATGTACCTTTTGACCCAGCAAATCTATTTCCAGGAATTTATCTGATATATGTGCATATGTGCAAAATGACTTATGTACAAGTTATACATTAAAGTAGTACTGGCCAGGTACGGTGGCTCACACCTGTAATCTCAGTGCTTGGGAGGCTGAGGCAGGTGGATCACAAATGAGTCAGGAGTTCAAGACCAGCCTGGCCATCATGGTGAAACCCGTATATACTAAAAATACAAAAATTAGCCAGACATGGTGGCATGTCCTTGTAATCCCAGCTACTCAGGAGGCTGAGGCAGGAGAATCTCTGAACCCGGGGGGTCGGAGGTTGCAGTGAGCTGAGACCGTGCCCCTGTACTCCAACCTGGTGACTGAGTGAGACCCTGTTTCAAAATAAATCAATAAATAAAATATAAAGTAGTACTGATAATAACGTAAGTTTGGAGACAAACTCTGTGTTCTCCAGTAGGAGACTGGCTAAATAAATTGTGATACATCAATTTAATGGAATGTTATGAAGCTGCAAAATACTGGGAGGAAGCTCTTTTTTTTTTTTTTTTTTTTTCCTGAGATGGAGCCTCGCTCTGGAGACTGGAGAGCAGTGGCACGATCTTGGCTCACTGCAACCTCTGCCTCCCAGGTTCAAGCAATTCTCCTGACTCAGCTTCCTGAGTAGCTAGGGTTATAGACGTGTGCCACCACGCCCGGGTAGTTTTTGTATTTTTAGTAGAGACAGGATTTCACCATGTTGGCCAGGCTGGTCTTGAACTCCTGACCTCTGGTGATCCGCCTGCCAAAGTGCTGGTATTACAGGTGTGAGCACCGGCCAGAGGAACTTCTCAATAGCCTTGTCTTTTGGCACACATGGGGCACAGTTTGTGCAGTGAATTGGCTGCATGTGGCCGCTGCCCCTTTTGGCAGGACCATTATTTGTTTCCTTTGTATCTTTAGTAGAGGCTGGGTTTCACCATTTTGGCCAGCCTAGTCTGAAACTCCTGACCTCAAGTGATCTGCCACCTCAGACTCCCAAAGTCCTTCTCTTTGTCATCTTGGAGGCGAGGACCCAAGAGAACAAATAGGGATTTGTTTGTTTTTCCTTTTTTTTTTTTTTTTTTTGAGACGGAGTCTCACTCTCTGTTGCCCGGGCATGGATGCAGTGGCTGGATCTCAGCTCACTGCAAGCTCCGCCTCCCGGGTTTACCGCCATTTCCTGCCTCAGCTCCCAGTAAGCTGGACTACAGGCGCCAGCCACCTCGCCTCAGCTCAGCTTTTTTTGTATTTTTTAGTAGACGACAGGGTTTCACCGTGTTAGCCAGGATGGTCTCGCAACTCCTGACCTTGTGATCGCCGTCTCGGCCTCCCAAAGTGCTGGGATTCAGGCTTGAGCACCGCGCCCGACCGGTTTTTTTTTTTTTTTTTTTAATTTTGTTTTGGGTTTTGTTTTGTTTTGAGACAGGGTCTCACCCTATTGCCCAGACTGGAGTGCAGTGGCAGGATCAAGGATCACTGGAGCCTCAACCTCTCTGGGCTTAATCGATCCTCCCACCTCAACCTTCCAAGTAGCTGGGACCACAGACGTGCACCACCACACCCAGCTGATTTTTAAAATATTTTGTAGAGACAGGGTTTTACTATGTTGCCCAGGCTGCTCTCAAACTCCTGGAATCAAGTGATCCTCCCACCTCAGCCTCCCAAAGTGGCAGGATTACAGGATTACAGGCATGAGCCACCATACCTGGAGTAGTTTTTATAATTTAAAAAAATCCTGGCTGGGCACGGTGGCTCACCCCTGTAATCCCAGCACTTTGGGAGGCCGAGGTGGGCAGATCACGAGGTCAGGAGATTGAGACCTTCCTGGCTAACACAGTGAAACCCCGACTCTACTAAAAATACAAAAAAAAAATAAGCCGGGCGTCGTGGCAGGCGCCTGTAGTCCCAGCTACTTGGGAGGCTGAGGCAGGAGAATGGCCTGAACCTGGGAGGCAGAGCTTGCAGTGAGCCAGGATCTCGCCACTGCACTCCAACCTGGGCAACAGAGCGAGACTCAGTCTCAAAAAAAAAAATCATTTTATACCAACCTCTTATAAGTTTAACCTCTACTTGATTGCCATCTGCTTCTCTTATATAAGTAAAACTTGGGAATGTAGAATTAATTTCACAGTATGTTATTATTGTGTTAAAAAAAAAAGTGGGGAAGTGGGACGGGCAAGAATTTGCATGTATAGGTATGTATTTGCTTAGACATGAATAGACTATTTTCTATTCCTATTGCTGCTGTAACAGATTACTGCAAATGTAGTGGTTTAAGACCACAGAATTCCGGGCTCGGTGGCTCACATCTGTAATCCCAACACTTTGGGAGGCTGAGGCAGGCAAATCACAAGGTCAGGAGTTCAAGACCAGCCTGGCCAACATGGTGAAATCCTGTATCTACTAAAAATACAAAAAATTAGCTGGGCATAGTGGCAGGTGCCTGTAATCCCAGCTACTTGGGAGGCTGAGGCAGGAGAATTGCTTGGACCCTGGAGGGGAGGTTGTAGTGAGCCGAGATCATGCCACTGCACTCCAGCCCAGGTGACAGAGTGAGACTCTGTTTCAAAAAACAAACAAACAAAACAACAACAACAACAACAACAACAAAACAAAAAAACCCAAGACTATAGAAATGTATTCTCTTCCAGTTCTGGAGGCCAGACGTCCAAAATGAGTTTCACTAGGCTGAAACCAAGGTGTCTACAGGGTCTTGATCCCTCTGGAGGCCCTAAGGACTCTAGGATGCAGTCACTTCCCTTTCTAGCTTTCAGAGCTGCATTACCTACATTCCTTGGGTCAAGGCCCCTTCTCCATTTTGAAAGCTAGAAGTGCAGCATCTTCTCGTCTCTCTCTGCTTCAGCAGTCAAATAACCTTCTGTTGGCTCATGCCTATAATCCCATCACTTTGGTAGGCTGAGGCAGGCAGATCGCCTGAGGTCAGGAGTTTGAGACCAGCCTGGCCAACATGGTGAAACCCTGTTTGTACTAAAAATACAAAAAATTAGCTGGGCATCGTGGTTTGTGCTATTAGTCCCAGTTACTCAGGAGGCTGAGGCAGGAGAATCACTTGAACCTGGGAGGCAGAGGTTGCAGTGAACTGAGATCATGCCATTGCATTCCAACCTGGGTGACAGAGTGAGATTTCATCTGAAAAATAAAAAATAAAAATTAGCTGGGTGTTGTGGCACATGCCTATAATCCCAGCACTTTGTGAGGCCGAGACGGGCGGATCACGAGGTCAGGAAATCGAGACCATCCTGGCTAACACAGTGAAACCCTGTCTCTACTAAAAATACAAAAATATTAGCTGGGCATAGTGGTGGGGACCTGTAGTCCCAGCTACTCGGGAGGCTGAGGCAGGAGAATGGCTTGAACCCGGGGGCGGAGCTTGCAGTGAGTCGAGATCTTGCCACTGCACTCCAGCCTGGGTGACAGAGCGAGACTCCGTCTCAAAAAACAAAAACAAAAACAAAAAAAAGACTCTAGCACCTTTTAAAGGTCTGAATAGGAAACATTGGTCATCTTTGTCTCTAAGGGTGGCCAGTATAAAGACTTCAAAAGAACCTTGGTTTCCACAATCTTTTTTTCTTTTTTTGTGAGATAGAGCCTCGCTCTGTTGACCAGGCTGGAGTGCAGTAGGGCGATCGCGGCTCAGTGCAACCTCCACCTGCTGGGTTCAACTGATTCTCCTGCCTCAGCCTCCTGAGTAGCTGGGATTATAGGTGCCCACCACTATGCCTGGCTTTTTTTTTTTTTTTTTTTTTTTTGGTATTTTTAGTAGAGGTGGAGTTTCACCATGTTGGCCAGGCTGGTCTCGAACTCTTGACCTCAAATGATCCACACACCTCGGCCTCCCAAAGTGCTGGGATTACAGGCATGAACCTCCACACCTAGCCTCCACAATCTTTTATCTTAACCTAAACATTTCCTTTCTGTTGATCCCAGGTCTTTGGACAAACTCAACCAATTGTCAACCAGAAAATGTTTAAATTTACCTGTAGCCTGGAACCCTTCCCACCACCCTGCCCCCCAACTTAGAGCTGTCCTGACTTTCTGGATAAAACCAATGTATTTCTTTTTTTTTTGAGATAAAGTTTCGCTCTTGTCGGGATCTCGGTTCACTGAAACCTCTGCCTCCTGGGTTCAAGAGATTCTCCAGCCTCAGCCTCCCGAGTTTGCCCGGCTAATTTTTGTATTTTTAGTAGAGATGGGGTTTCACTATATTGGCCAGGCTGGTCTCAAACTCCTGACCTCAGGTGTTCCACCCACCTTGGCCTCCCAAAGTGCTAGGATTATAGGCGTGAGCCACCACACCCAGCTGACCAATGTATTTCTCAAATGTATTTGATTGATTTATCATGCCTTCCACCTTGGGCGCATGTTCTCAGTACCTCCTGAGCGTGAGGCCTGTGTCATGGGCCATGATCACTTGCATTTGGCTCAGAATAAATCTCTTCACATATTTTACAGTTTGATTCTTTTCGTCGACAGTTGAAAATTTGAGACTGGGGTTTTTTGTTGTTGTTGTTTTTTTTTTTGAGACAGAGTCTCGCACTATCATCTGGGCTGGAGTGCAGTGGTGTGATCTTGGCTCACTGCAACCTCCCCCTGGAGACTGGGGTTTTTTAAGGATAATTTGGTGGATGGGGGCCAGGAAGTGGGGAGTGCTGATTAGTCAGGTTGAAGATGAAATATAGGGGATGGAAGCTGTCCTCTCCTGCAGAGTTGGCTCCTGGGTGGGGACCACAACACCAGTTGAGCCAGTTTATCTTTTTTGTTTTGTTTTTCTTTTTCTTTTCTTTTTTTTTTTTTTTTTTTTTTGGAGACAGAGTCCCATTCTGTCGCCCAGGCTGGAGTACAGTGGCATGATCTCAGCTCACTGCAACCTCCATCTCCCAGGCGATGCTCCTGCCTCAGCATCTCCAGTAGCTGGGGTTACAGCCCGGCCAAAAGGTGCTAGAGTCTTAATCTTTTCAAGATTGGAAGGGTGGGGAAGAAAGAGATCCAGCTATGTTAATAGAGATTTTTTACAGATGCAAATTTCCCCGCATAAAGGATGGCTTTGCAGGGCCATTGCAAAATATGACACAGAAACATGTTTTGGATTAAAATGTTTCTTGTCACCTAATGTTATGCCAGAGTCAGATTGGAAAGTAAGTTACAATATATAGGGTTAAATAAAACCTGTGTGATGAGAATTTATGGTTTGTAAGGCATGAATCCCCAGATCCCTTAGATAGCAATTTTATCAAGATAAGAAAAACATTAGAGTTTAAACTAGGTGTGGTGGGTCACACCTGTAATCCCAGCACTTTGGGAGGCCAACGCAGGCAGATCACCTGAGGTCAGGAGTTCCAAGACCAGCCTGGACAACATGGCAAAACCGAATCTCTACTAAAAATACAAAAATCAGCTGGGCGTGGTGGAGTGTGCCTGTAATCCCAGCTGCTCAGGAAGCTGAGGCAGGATAATCACTTGAACCTGGGAGGCAGAGTTTGCAGTGAGCTGCACTCCAGCCTGGGAAACAGAGTGAGACTCCCTGTCGGAAAAAAAAAAAAAAAAAGAATGGCCAGGCGCGGTGGCTCAAGCCTGTAATCCCAGCACTTTGGGAGGCCGTAGACGGGCGGATCACGAGGTCAGGAGATCGAGACCATCCTGGCTAACACGGTGAAACCCCGTCTCTACTAAAAAATACAAAAAACTAGCCGGGCCAGGTGGCGGGCGCCTGTAGTCCCAGCTACTCGGTGAGGCTGAGGCAGGAGAATCGCGTAAACCCGGGAGGCGGAGCTTGCAGTGAGCTGAGATCCGGCCACTGCACTCCAAGCTGGGCGACAGAGCGAGACTCCGTCTAAAAAAAAAAAAAAAAAAAAAGAAAAAAAACTGCAGAGCTTAGTCCTCACAACTTTTGGGGAGACTGATTTGAGTAATAATAAAACTGCATTCAGCCAGCTCTGTGTGAATTAAACCCTTTTTCTATTGCAATCCCTCTGTCTTGATAAATCGGTTCTATCCCCGGCAGTTGGCAAAATAAACCCGTTGGGCAGTTACAATTCCTTTTTGCCGTATATGTTTACATTCACAGGTTCCAGAGATTAGGATGTGGCTATCTTTGGCTATTCTGCCTATTAAATAAAATCTATGGTGTGGGCGAGGTGGCTCGTGCCTGTAATGACAGCACTTCGGAGACTGAGGTGGGAAGATCACCTGAGGTCAGGATTTCAAGACCAGCATGGCTAACATGGCAAAACCCCATCTCTACTAAAACTACAGAAATTAACCGGGTTTGGTGGTACGCATCTGTAGTCCCAGCTACTCAGGAGGCTGAGGTAGGAGAATCCTTTGAACCCAGGTGATGGAGGTTGCAGTGAACCGAGATTGCGCCACTGCACTCCAGCCTGGGCAGCAGAACAAGACTCCATCTCAAAAAAACAAACAAATAAATAAAAATAAATAAGTAAATAAATAAAATATATGGGAAGACATTTATTTGGACGCAACACTGGCATTAGACCCAACAAACTAAAACAAAATGGAGTCACTCATGCCAAAGTTGCACGTCACCAAACAAAACTAAGTTGTTAATTTGACGCAAATGGGCCAGTGTTAGCGTAATAAGGAAGGTCCCCTCTGTTTTTTACAAGGAAGGTAACCTGAAGTAACCAGATATTAACCAATCTGCTTTTTGTATTTGCTGTTTTCTTGTTCCTGCTCAAGTTACCTTCCAAACCCAACTGTTCTGCCCAACAGAGCACCTGTGTTTTTAGATGAGATGCTCCCCATTCATGACTCACAAAAAAAGCCAATTCTATCATTAAACTAAATTTCTTGAAATGTGGTCATTTGAGAAACCTAACAAAATTGTTCAAATTGGCCGTCAATCTGTTTGACACAGTGGTGGTGGTCTTTAATAGTGTCTTTGCGATCTGTTGTGACAAGAGTTTCCAGGATTCTCTTGGCAGACTTGGAATCAGTCATCTTAGATGTCTTGTTCTTTTTTTCTTCCTGGGAAAAACAAACAAACAAATAAACAGTAGGAAAATGGTATTTTGAGATTACAATCCTAATTCTTTTTATTTAGTTAGTTATTTTTTGAGACAGAGTCTCGCTCTGTTGCCCAGGCTGGAGTGCAGTGGTGCAATCTCAGCTCACTGCAACCTCCACTTCCCAGGTTCAAGCAATTCTCCTGGCTCAGCCTCCCAAGTAGCTGGGATTACAGGCACCCACCACCATGCCTGACTAATTTTTTGTATTTTTAGTAGGGACAGTGTTTCGCCATGTTGGCCAGTGTGGTCTTGAACTCCTGACCTCAGGAGATCCACCCGCTACGATCTCCCAAAGTGCTGGGATTATAGGTGTGAGCCACCACACCCCGCCTACAATCCTAATTTTATATGTGCTCATTGCTGCTAGGTTGGTCATTGTTTCTAGGCCTTTTCAGTGAAGAGCTAACAGCTAGAAAACAGACTTTTTTTTTTTTTTCTTGAGACAGAGTCTCCGTTTTTTACCCAGGCTGGAGTGTACTCGCACAATCAGGGCTCAGTGCAGTATTGACCTCCTGGGCTCAATCAGTCTTCCCACCGTAGCCTCCCAAGTAGCTGGGACCACAAGTGCATGCAACCACACCCAGCCAATTTTTTTTTATTTTTGTTGAGACAAGGTCTTGCTATGTTGCCCAGGCTGGTCTCAATCTCCTAGCCTCAAGCAACCCACCTGCCTCAGCCTCTTAAAGTGCTGGAGGGGACCCGGTGGCTCACGCCTGTAATCCCAGCACTTGAGGAGGTTGAGGGCAGTGGGTCGCTTTGAGCCTGGAAGTTTGAGACCAGCCTAGGCAACATGGCAAAATCCCATCTCTACAAAAATAAAAATTAAAAAAAAAATACAAAAATTAGCTGGGTGTGGTAGCGCCCTGTAGTCCCAGCTACTTGGGAGGCTGAGAAGTGAGAGGATCACTTAAGCATAGGAGGTTGAGGCAGCAGTGAGCCGTGATCGCACCACTGCACTCCAGCGTTGGTGAGAGTGAAGACTGTGTCTCAAAACAAAAAACAAAAACAACCCCACCCCCAGAAAAACTCTCATGAATTCATAGTGATATTTCTGATTCACAGCAAATTCAGATTTGACTTCTTGTTCTTTAGACTTACAAGTAAATTTGAATTTGTCTGATATGAGCAGCACAGGTGTGTGACTGACTGAGCAGCTCCTATGGTCAGGAAGCCCCCATAAGCCTTGATGCCTCCAGTTCACAGTCAAAACTGCTGGCTGGGTATTTACTTGACTCTCTATATATTATGTTTATACAGTATGTCTTTTTTTTTTTTTGAGACAGAGCCTCGCTCTTTCACGCAGGCTGGAGTGCAGTGGCGTGATCTCAGCTCACTGCAACCTCTGCCTCCCGGGTTCAAGCGATTCTCCTGCCTCAGCCTCTTGAGTAGATAGGACTACAGGCATGTGCCACCACGCCCGGCTAATTTTTGTATTTTTTTTTTTTTTTTTTTTGTAGAGAAAAAATACACCACGTTGCCCAGGCTGGTCTTGAACTCCTGGTCTCAAGTGATCCGCCCACCTCAGCCTCCCAAAGTGCTGGGATTATGGGTGTGACCCACTGCGCCCGGCCCTTACATCTTTTACATCCCTGATTCTGATTTCTTCCTACAAGTAAACATATATATATATATTTAAAATTCATCATCGTCTTTATGTTAATATACTTCCAGACATTTTATTTGTCTAGTGTTTGTTCTTTGGAAGATTCCTAAAAAAGAATCATAGGAACAATATTTCTTGAGTTATTGAATATTGATGACAGTTTGGGGCCTTTATCTTGAATCTCACTTTGGCTAATTATAAAATTCTTGGCCCATATGTTCTTTCCTTCAGTATATTAAAAAACATATACTATTGAGTTTTCTTTTGGCCTAAAGCACTGCTGGCAAAGTTTGATGATAGTTTAATTTTTTTCCTTTACAAATAACTTGGTTATTTTGCCTGGATTTGTAAGAAATTAAAGTCCAATAATTTTACTAGAGTAAGCCTTGGTATTGGTGGTTCTAGGTCAGTTTCTTCAGACATTTACTGTGTCTTTTTTTTTTTTTTTTTTCCGAGATGGAGTCTTGCTCTGTCACCAGGCTGGAGTGCAGTGGCATGCTCTGGCTCACTGCAACCTCTGCCTCCCAGGTTCAGTGATTCCCCTGCCTCAGCCTCCTCAGTAGGTGGGATTACAGGCACGTGCCACAATGCCTGGCTAATTTTTTGTATTTTAGTAGAGACAGGGGTTTCACCATGTTGACCAGGATGGTTTCGATCTCCTGATGTCGTGATTCGCCCGCCTCGGCCTCCCAAAGTTCTGGGCGTGAGCACCTACTCCCGGCCTTTTTTTTTTTTTAATAGAGATGGAGTCTTACCGTGTTGTTGCACAGGCTGGTCTCAAACTCCTAGGCTCAAGCAATTCAACAGCCTTGACCTTCCAAAGTCTTGGGATTATGGGTGTGAGCCACTGCACCCAGTCAGCTTTGCCTTTTTTTTTTTTTTTTTTTTGAGACAGAGTCTCCCGCTGTTGCCTAGGCTGGAGTACAGTGGCGCCGTCTCGGCTCACTGCAATCTCCGCCTCCCAGGTTCAAGTGATTCTCCTGCCTCAGCCTCCCGAGTAGCTGGGATTACAGGTGTCCACCACCACGCCTGGCTAATTTTCGTATTTTCAGTAGAGATAGGGTTTCACCATGTTGGCCAGGCTGGTCTCGAACTCCTGACCTCATGATCCACCTGCCTCGGCCTCCCAAACTGCTGGGATTACACGCATGAGCCACCTCGCCTAGCCCACACCTCATTTTTATATGAAATTAGCTTTCCTGACATTTATAGATGTCTTTTTGCCTTTGACCCTATTGATTCCCTGCTGCTCAGTTGGTTGTCTTCCCAGTACTTTCACCCCATGTGGGGCTTTGTCCTGGAAAGGCACACTGGTTGGTTTATTTTTCAGAATCCGAGTGGGCCAGACTCCTCCCGCTCCCTGAGTCCTAGCTACAGTCTGGTGATTCTCATTCATTGATATAGGTGCCATCTTGCTGCTGTTCTTGTTTTGTTTTTTTTTTTTTTTTTAATATACTTTAGGTTCTGGGATACATGTGTAGAACATGCAGGTTTGTTACATAGGTATACATGTGTCATGGTGGTTTGCTGCACCCAACAACCTGCCATCTACATTAGGTATTTCTCCTAATGCTATTCCTCCCCTATCCCCCCACCCCCTGATAGGCCCTGGTGTGTGATGTTCCCCTCCCTGTGTCCATGTGTTCTCATTGTTCAACTCCCACTTACGAGTGGGAACGTGAGATGTTTGGTTTTCTGTTCCTGTGTTAGTTTGCTGAGAATGATGGTTTCCAGCTTCATCCATGTCCCTACAAAAGACATGAACTCATCCTTTTTCATGGCTGCATAGTATTCCATGATGTATATGTGCCACATTTTCTTTATCCAGTCTATCATTGATGGGTATTTGGGTTGGTTCCAAGTCTTTACTATTGTGAACAGCACTGCAATAAACATATATGTGCATGTGTCTTTATAGTAGAATGATGTATACTCCTTTGGATATAGAATACCCAGTAATGGGATTGCTGGATCAAATGGTATTTCTGGTTCTAGATCCTTGAGGAATCGCCACACTGTCTTCCACAATGGTTGAACTAATTTATACTCCCACCAACAGTGTAAAAGCATTCCCTATTTTCCACATCCTCTCTAGCATCTCTTGTTTCCAGACTTTTTAATGCTTGCCATTCTTACTGGCATGACATGGTATCTCATTGTGGTTTTGATTTGAATTTCTCCAATAACCGGTGATGAAGAGCTTTTTTTCATATGTTTGTTGGCTGCATAAATGTCTTCTCTTGAGAAGTGNCAGCACTGCAATAAACATATATGTGCATGTGTCTTTATAGTAGAATGATGTATACTCCTTTGGATATAGAATACCCAGTAATGGGATTGCTGGATCAAATGGTATTTCTGGTTCTAGATCCTTGAGGAATCGCCACACTGTCTTCCACAATGGTTGAACTAATTTATACTCCCACCAACAGTGTAAAAGCATTCCCTATTTTCCACATCCTCTCTAGCATCTCTTGTTTCCAGACTTTTAATGCTTGCCATTCTTACTGGCATGACATGGTATCTCATTGTGGTTTTGATTTGAATTTCTCCAATAACCGGTGATGAAGAGCTTTTTTTCATATGTTTGTTGGCTGCATAAATGTCTTCTCTTGAGAAGTGTCTGTTCATATCCTTCACCCACTTTTTGATGGGGTTTTTTTTCTTTTAAATTTGTTTAAGTTCTTTGTAGATTCTGGATATTAGCATTTTGTCAGATGGATAGATTGCAAAAATTTTCTCGCATTCTCTGGGTTGCCTGTTCACTCTGATGATAGTTTCTTTTGCTGTGCAGAAGCTCTTTAGTTTAATTACATTTGTCAATTTTGGCTTTTGTTGCCATTGCTTTTGGTGTTTTAGTCATGAATTCTTTGCCCATGCCTATGTCCTGAATGGTATTGCCTAGATTTTCTTCTAGGGTTTTTATGATTTTAGGTGTTGCATTTAAGTCTTTAATCCATCTTGAGTTAATTTTTATATAAGGCATAAGGAAGGGATCCAGTTTCAGTTTTCTGCATATGGCTAGCCAGTTCTCCCAGTACCATTTATTAAATAGGGAATCCTTTCCCCACTGCTTGTTTTTGTCAGGTTTATCAAAGTTCAGATGATTGTAGATGTGTGGCGTTATTTCTGAGGTCTTTGTTCTGTTCCATTGGTTTATCTATCTGTTTTGGTACCAGTACCATGCTGTTTTGGTTATGCTAACCCTGTAATATAGTTTGAAGTCAGGTAGCATAACGCCTCCACCTTTGTTCTTTTTGCTTAGGATTGTCTTGGCTATATGGGCTCTTTTTTGATTCCATGCGAAATTTAAACTAGTTTTTTCTAATTCTGTGAAGAAAGTCAATGGTACTTGATGGGGATAGCATTGAATCTATACATTACTTTGGGCAGTATGGCCATTTTCACGATATTGATTCTTCCTATCCATGAGCATGGAATGTTTTTCCATGTGTTTGTGTCCTCTCTTATTTCCTTGAGCAGTGGTTTGTAGTTCTCCCTGAAAAGGTCCTTCACATCCCTAGTAAGCTGTATTCCTATGTATTGTATTATCTTTGTAGCTATTGTGAATGGGATTTCACTCATGATTTGGCTCTCTGTTTGTCTATTATTGGTGTATAGGAATATTTGTGATTTTTGCACATTGATTTTATGCCCTGAGACTTTGCTGAGGTTGCTTATCAGCTTAAGGAGATTTTGGGCTGAGACTATGGGGTTTTCTAAATATACAATCATGTCATCTGCAAAGAGACAATTTGACTTCCTCTCTTCCTATCTGAATATGCTTTATTTCTTCCCTTGCGCGATTGCCCTGGTCAGAACTTCCAATACTGTGTTGAATAGGAGTGGTGAGAGAGGGCATCCTTGTCTTGTGCCAGTTTTCAAAGGGAATGCTTCCAGCTTTTGCCCATTCAGTATATGGCTGTGGGTTTGTCATAAATAGCTCTTATTATTTTGAGATACGTTCCATCAATACCTAGTTTATTGAGAGTTTTTAGCATGAAGGGGTGTTGAATTTTATTGAAGGCCTTTTCTCTATTGAGATAATCATGTGGTTTTTGTCATTGGTTCTGTTTATGTAATGGATTATGTCTCTTGATTTGCATATGTTGAACCAGTCTTGCATCCCAGGGATGCAGCCGACTTGATTGTGGTGGATAAGCTTTTTCAAGTGCTGCTGGATTCAGTTTGCCAGTACTTTATTGAGGATTTTTGCATCGATGTTCATTAGAGATATTGGCCCGAAGTTTTCTTTTTTTTTGTTGTGTCTCTGCCAGGGTTTGGTATCAGGATGATGCTGGCCTCACAAAATGAGTTAGGGAGGAGTCTCTCTTTTTCTATTGTTTGGAATAGTTTCAGAAGGAATGGTACCAGCTCCTCTTTGTACCTGTGGTAGAGTTCAGCTGTGACTCTCTCTGGTACTGGGCTTTTTTTGGTTGGTAGGCTATAAATTACTGCCTCAATTTCAGAACTGGTCTATTCAGGGATTCGACTTCTTCCTGGTTTAGTCTTGAAAGGGAGTATGTGTCCAGGAATTTATCCATTTCTTCTAGATTTTCTAGTTTATTTGCATAGAGGTGTTTATAGTATTCTCTCATGGTAGTTTGTGTTTCTGTGGGATCAATGGTGATATCCCCTTTATCATTTTTTATTGTG
>NW_016807866.1:5700295-5722830 GCF_001698545.2 Rhinopithecus bieti
CTTATGAAACTTAGTTTGACTGGATATGAAATTCTGGGTTGAAAATTCTTTTCTTTAAGAGTGTTAAATATTGGCCCCCACTCTCTTCTGGGTTGTAGAGTTTCTGCAGAGAGATTCACTGTTAGTCTGATGGGCTTCCCTTTGTGGGTAACCCGACCTTTCTCTCTGGCTGCCCTTAACACTTTTTCCTTCATTTCAACCTTGGTGAAACTAACGATTATGTGTCTTGGAGTTGCTCTTCTTGAGGAGTATCTTTGAGTATCTCTGTATTTCCTGAATTTGAATGTTGGCCTGCCTTGCTAGGTTGAGGAAGTCCTCCTGGATAATATCCTGAAGAGTGTTTTCCAAGTTGATTCCATTCTCCCCTCATTTTCAGGTATACCAATCAAACATAGGTTTGGTCTTTTCACATAGTCCCATATTTCTTAGAGGCTTTGTTCGTTCCTTTTCATTCTTTTTTCTCTAATCTTGTCTTCACGCTTTATTTCATTAAGTTGATCTTCAATCTCTGATATCCTTTCTTGCGCTTGATTGATTTGGCCTATGACACTTGTGTATGCTTCACGAAGTTCTTGTGCTGTGTTTTTCAGCTCCATCAGGTCATGTTATGGTCTTCTCTAAACTGGTTTTTCTAGTTAGCAATTCATCTAACCTTTTTTCAAGGTTCTTAGCTTCCTTGCATTGGGTTAGAACATGCTCCTTTAGCTCAGAGGAGTTTGTCATTACCCACCTTCTGAAGCCTATTTCTGTCAATTTGTCAAAGTCATTCTCCGTCCAGTTTTATTCCCTTGCTGGCGAGGAGTTGTGATCCTTTGGAGAAGAAGAGGCGTTCTGGTTTTTGGAATTTTCAGCCTTTTTGTGCACTGGTTTCTCCTCATCTTCTTGGATTTATCTACCTTTGCTCTTTGATGTTGGTGACTTTCAGATGGGGTTTCTGTGTGGATGTCCTTTTTGTTTACGTTCATGCTATTCCTATCTGTTTGTCAGTTTTCCTTCTAATAGGCCCCTCTGCTGCAGGTCTGCTGGAGTTTGCTGGAGGTCCACTCCAAACCCTGTTTGCCTTGGTATCACCAGCAGAGGCTGCAGAACAGCAAAGATTGCTGCCTATTCCTTCCTCTGGAAGCTTCGTCCCAGAGGGGCACCCACCAGATGCCAGCGGGAGCTCTCCTGTATGAGGTGTCTGTCAACCCCTGCTGGGAGGTGTCTCCTAGTCAGGTGGCAGAAGGGTCAGGGACCCACTCGAGGAGGAAGTCTGTCCTTTAGCAGAGCTCCAGCACCATGCTGGGAGATCCACTGCTTTCTTCAGAGCTGGCAGGCAGGGATGTTTAATTCTGTTGAAGCTGTGCCCACAGCCGCCCCTTCCCCCAGGTGCTCTGTCCCAAGGAGATGGGAGTTTTATCTGCAAGCCCCTGACTGGGATTGCTGCCTTTCTTTCAGAGATGCCCTGCCCAGAAAGGAGGAATCTAGAGAGGCAGTCTGGCTATGGAGCCTTTGCTGAGCTGCAGTGGGCTCCCCGAGTTCGAACTTCCCTACAGCTTTGTTTACACTGTGAGGGGAAAACCGCCTACTCAAGCCTCGTAATGGTGGACGCCTCGCCCCTCACTAAACTTAAGCATCCCAGGTCAACTTCAGATTGCTGTGCTGGCAGCGAGAATTTCAAGCCAGTGGATCTTAGCTTGCCGTGCTCTGTGGGGGTGGGATCTGTTGAGCTAGACCACCTGGCTCCCTGGGTTCAGCCCCCTTTCCAGGGGAGTGAACGGTTCTGTCTTGCTGGCATCCCAGGCGCCAATAGGGTATGAAAAAACACTCCACAGCTAGCTCAGTGTCTGCTCAAATGGACACCCAAATTTGTGCTTGAAACCCAGGGTCCTGGTGGTGTAGGCACCCAGGGGAATCTCCTGGTCTGCAGGTAGCGAAGACTGTGGGAAAAGCATAGTATCTGGGCCGGAGTGCACCATTCCTCAGGGCACAGTTCCTCCCAGCTTCTCTTGGGTAGGGGAGAGAGTTCCCCGGCCTCTTGCACTTCCCAGGTGCGGTGACGCCCCACCCTGCTTCTGATCACTGTCTGTGGGCCGCACCCACTGTCCAAGCAGTCCCAATGAGATGAGCCGGGTACCTCAGCTGGAAATGCAGCAATCACCTGCCTTCTGCGTTGGTCTCGCTGGGCGACAAGCTGCAGACCAGAGCTGTTCCTATTCAGCCATCTTGCCACTCCCCCCTCTTTTGTTCTTAAATGGACACACTCATGCATGTTGTTCCACTTGCTCCTGTCTTGGGGTTGATGAGGATACCTTTTAACGGTTTTTAAAATTTTTTTATTTTTGAGATGGAGTCTCACTCTGTTGCCCAGGCTGGAGTGCAGTGGCTCTCAGCTCACTGCAACCTCTGCCTACCAGGTTCAAGTGATTCTCCTGCCTCAGCCTCCCAAGTAGTTGGGATTACAGATGCCTGCCTCCTCGCCTGGCTAATGGTTTTTTGTATTTTTAGTAGAGATAGCGTTTCACCATGTTTTTTAGACACCATCCACGAAATTTGGTTTGCTATTCTAATTGTTCCATGTGTTTTGTTATTGCTATTGTTTGTTTGTTTGAGACAGGGGTCTCCCTCTGTCATCCTGCCTGGAGTACAATGATGTGTTCTCAGTTCACTGCAGCCTCAACCTCCTAGGCTCAAGGGATCCTCCCACCTCAGCCTCCTGAGGAGCTAGGACTACAGGGGTGCACCACGACGCCAGGAAAATTTTTGTATTTTTTTTTTTTTTTTGTAGAGATGGGGTCTTGCCTTGTTGCCCAGGCTGGTCTCTTGGGCTTGAGTGATCGGCCCATCTCAGCCTCCCAAAGTGCTGGGGTTACAGGCTTGAGACATGATGCCCAGCCCTCTATGTGTGTTTATGGAGGGATTTATGTAGTGGAATTTTTGGGGTGGCTCAAAACCATGCCCCACAGTATCTTTCCAGAATCCTCTTAACCTTAGGAAAATTTGAAGACATATTCACTTGTACAACAGGTTGTGCAGACCAGTCTGTTGTACAATAGTCATCAATTCATCACTATCCTACTGCACTCTCTGCCTCCAATGCCAGGCTCTAATTACACTTGTCCCATTTCAGTTCCTCAAACATGAGCAGCCCTTTCCAAATCTCTAGTCCTCTGCTGCTGTTTCTCTGGAATTGCAGAGTGGTGACTCCCTGGAATGCTGTCCCTCTGAATTCTTTGGAAATTCCTCTCTATCCTGGTTACTTACTTCCTTGGTCAGGCACAATGGCTCACGGCTATAATTCCAGCACTTTGGGAGGCCAAAGAAGGTGGATCGCTTGAACCCAGAAGTTCAAGGCCAGCATGGGCAACACAGCAAGACCCCTTTCTCTATAGAAAATATTTTAAAAATCAGCCGGGTGTGGTGGCACACACCTGTTGTCTCAACTACTTGGGAGACTAAGGCGGGAGGATTGCTTGAACCCAAGAGTTCAAGGTTGCAGTGAGCTATGATTGTGCCACTCTACTACAGGGTGGGCAACAGGTCTCTAGAAAGAAAAAAAATTCCTTTCTCTTTTGTTTCTGTTTGCTTTTTGAGACAGAGTCTCACTCTGTTGCTCAGACTGAGTGCAGTGGTGAGATCATGGCTCATTACAGCCTCAGCCTCCCAGGGTCAAGTAGTCCTCCTGACCTCAGCCTCCCAAGTAACTGGGACCACAGGCATGCATCACCAAGCACAGTTAATTTTTTTTTTTTTTTTTTTTTGAGATGGAGTTCCGCTCTTGTTGCCCAGGCTGGAGTGCAGTGGCGCGATCTCAGCTCACCGCAACCTCTACCTCCTGGGTTCAAGAGATTCTCCTGCCTCAGCCTCCCCAGTAGCTGGGCGTACAAGCATGTGGCACCACGCCTGGCTAATTTTGTATTTTTAGTAGAGACGGGGTTTCTCCATGTTCGTCAGGCTAGTCTCAAACTCCCGACCTCAAGTCATCTGCCCACCTTAGCCACCCAAAGTGCTGGGATTACATGTGTGAGCCACCACACCCTGCCAGCTAATTCAATTTTTTTTTTTGTAAAGATGAGGTCTCCTCGTGTTGCCCAGGCTCGTCTCGAACTCCTGGGTTCAAGAGATCCTCAATTTAGCCTCTCAAAGTGCTGAGACTGCAGGCATGAGCCACTGCACCCAGCCAATTTATCTTTTTAAAAAGAGAGTAATTTGCCGGGCGCGGTGCTCAAGCCTGTAATCCCAGGCACTTTGGGAGGCCGAGACGGGTGGATCATGAGGCAGGAGAATCGAGACCATCCTGGCTAACACGTAACCCGTTCTCTACGCTAAATAAAATACAAAAAACTAGCTGGCGAGGGCGGCGCCTGTATCCCAGCTAGTGGAGCTGACTGCGAGAATGCGTAAACCGGGACGCGGACTTGCATGAGCTGAGATCCGCCATCTGCACTCCAGCTGGGCGATAAGAGTGGAGACTCCGCTCAAAAAAAAAAAAAAAAAAAAAAAAAAGAGGTAATTTTTTTGAGACAGTCTCGCTCTGTCGCCCAGGCTGGAGTACAGTGGCGCGACCTGGGCTCACTGCAACCTCCCTGTCCTGGATTCACACAATTCTCCTGCCTCAGCCTCCCTAGTAGCTGGGATTACAGGCGCCCACCACCATGCCCAGCTAATTTTTGTATTTTTAGTAGAGATGGGGTTTCACCATGTTGGCCAGGCTGGTCTTGAACCCTATCAAGTGAACCCCCAGCCTTGACCTCCCAATGTGTTGGGATTATAGGCGTGAGCCACTGCGACTGGACTTATGCCTTTAGGACTCTTATTTATTTTGAGACAGAGTTTCACTCGTTGCCCAGGCTGGAGTGCAATGGTGCAATCTCAGCTCATTGTAACCTCCGCCTCCTGGGTGCAAACATTCTCCTGCCTCAGCCTCCCGAGTAGCTGGGATCACAGGCATGCGCCATCACGCCCAGCTAATTTTGTATTTTTAGTGGAGATGGGATTTCTTCATGTTGGTCAAGCTGATCTCGAACTTCTGACCTCAGGTGATCCGCCCGCCTCGCCCTTCCAAAGTGCTGGGATTACAGGCGTGAGCCACCGCGCCCGGCCCTAGAACTCTTTTTTTTTTTTTTTTTTTTAAATCATGAGTTAGGTTGATAATTTTCAGGGCAAATCCAAACAGTCTCCATTAATTTCTGTCTTTATTTCGTTAAGGTTTCACATGAACACTGGAGGATATAGTATGGCTTTTTTCAGCGCAAAAATTCACATCCTACTAGGTCAAGTGACGAGTTCACCTGTCTCGGGTATACCGCACCTCGCGCCAGGCTTCAAAAGCTAGATCCCCGAGTCTCGAGGTCCAGCTGGGCGTGGAGACGGGTACGGGCCCGCAGCGCCTAGCGCATGCGCCCTAGGCCCGCAGGGCCCCGCGCTGGAAGCTCAGCTCCCAGTGTACCCTGCTTTAACCAGCCAGGCAATTCACCTTCTTTCCCGAAGCTCCCAATTCGGCATTGCCTGGAGGCGGAAGTGGGTGGGAGAGGCCAGACGTGCGCCCCTCCCCGGAAGTGGGCGGGACCCAAGGGCTCTACAGTCGTTCCGCCGCCGCCCAGTCGGGTTGCGGCGGAGGCCGGTCCTGGCTTTGTAGCTAGCTCAAGATGGCGGCGCAGCCACCCCGCGGGATACGCCTCAGCGCGGTGAGCAGCCGCGAGGGGTGGAGCGGGCCGTGTCCCAGGAGGGCGGGCAGGCGGGCAAGCGAGGGTGGGCCGGCAGTGGGCGGTGGCGGCTTGTGGGGCCGGCGAGGCGGCGGGGGCTGCGGCGGGGCCCGGGGAGGGGCGGCCATCTCGCTCCCGTCGGCGGAGCGGCTAGGCTGTGGGCCGGGCTGCATTCCGTCGCCTCTGCATTGTGTTTCTGTTTTGCTTCGGGGAGGGCCAGGGTCGCGGCCCCTCCTTCCAGCTCCCTTCTAGTCTACCCGCAGCTGTCGTCCGCGGGCGAGGCCTCGGCGGGAGACCGGACTGCTCCGGGGGCCGCGGGGCCCCTGACTCTTCTGCCCGCTGGGCGCCGTGGTGGGAAAGGAGCGGGTTCCGCGTCCAGAAACGCCGGCGGCCTCGACCTCCCGGGGGTGGGGACTGGGCGCCGGGCCTGCCCACGGGCGAGTGGAGTCGGGATGAGTGTGCTTGATACCTGTCAGTGCCCGCAGCTTCCTCGGCAGTGGAAGCCCTGGGGCCCAGACCCTAGATCGCCGAGCTCGAACTCTCCGCTATCCCACGTTGCGTCTGTTTTGGGGCGTTTCGAGTTCTTGGAAACCCTGCGAACATTTCCTGTATCTTAAATCGTAGGGAGCGGTCACACAGGATAACTTGAAATCTCACGTCCAGGAAATGTGGGCGTGGCTTCCCCACCTGATTATCCTAAAAAACTTTACTTCCTTGTGAGCGCAATTGTTGTTATGCTGAAATGTTCCTCTTTTCTGGAGGTTGTTGACTCTTGCCGAAGAATGACTGCCCTAGTGTCACTAATTTTAACATTCGAATGGGTAGTCGCTGCTTGGGATACAAACACGTAGAGAATAATTGGTGCATTGCTCTGCGACTTCTTTCATTCGTTTAGGCAGATTCTAACACCTGGTTTTGACGGACTTTAAATTTTTTCTAGTCCGATCTTTGTGAAATGATATCTGCTTTTACTTGCATTTCCTTGACTGTTTTGTGTGGTTGAGCTCTTCGCGTGTATTAGTCTTTGTGGTTTTTTGTTTTGGCTTTTTTTTTTTGAATTGCCTGTTAATATCCTTTGCCCATTTTCTATTTTTCTTTTGGGAGGATCTTTATTGATTTGTAAGAGTTCTTTACGTATTCTAGATAAAGGTCCATCCTTTGGTTATGTAACTGGCTTATTGAGCGAGCTAGGCTTTGGTAGTTTGAAAATAGAGGACAATTTTATTCTTTCTTTTTTTTTTAACCATTGGCTGTAGACATTAATTATTCCCCACTTGTGTGAATCTGGGTTGACTAACGCTTTCCCATTAGCTTAAGGTATTGTCAAGTCTGGCCTTATCTAGTTTAAAATCTCTATTCTCTCTCCCTCCCTTTTCCCCCTCTCTTCTTTCCCCGCTTCTCTCTCCTTCCCCTCTCGAGGTTGAGTCTTGTTCAGGCCCAGAAACCTGTAGGGGAGAAATGCAGTGAGTTGATTTCCTAACTGTTTCTGTTCTTTGATTCTCTTCTCCCTTCCCGGCCCCCGGGCTCTTGTAGACTCTGGCTCTTCAAGATTGAGGGGAGAAAGGAAGCAGAGATAGTGGTCAAACAGCGTTTAGACACCAGCATTGTTAGCGGGCCCTCTGGGTGTAGCTGCTGTCCATGTGCTGGCTCTTTGTTTTGTGGGTAATATGGGCTGTTGGGAACCTTACTGACAGAAATCTCCCATCTGCAGCCTCTTTGCTTTTGCTTTAGGTCAGGAGTTGGCAAACTACATACAGCTCATGGGCCAAATCCAGCCCAGCACCTGTTTTTATATGGCCTGAAGGCTAAGAGTGATTTATACATTTGTAAATGGTTGAGGAAAGAAAGAAGAATGTTTAGTGAGGTATAAATAATGCGAAATACAAATTTCAGTTCCCATAAAATTTTATTGGAATATAGCCATAAACATTATTTGCTTATAGTTCTCAAATGCGTGCATTAATAGAGATACAAGTTAATGAGCTTATGCATTTGTCAAAAGTCCTACATTTTTAAGGCACAAGGGGTGAACCCTTAGTGTATACACTTTTTGGGGGGGAGTGGGCTAGAGTTTCACTCTGTCTCCAGGCTGCAGTGCAGTGACACGATCTCTATCTCGGTTCACTGCAGCCTCCACCTCCTGGATTCAAGCACTTCTCCTGCCTCAGCCTCCCGAGTAGCTGCGTTCACACACGTGGGCCACCACACCCGCTAATTTTGGTATTTTTAGTATATATAGGGTTTCACCATGTTGGCCAGGCTGGTCTCAAATTCCCGACCTCAGGTGATCCTCCCACCTTGGCCTCCTAAAGCACTGTGATTACAGGCCTGAGCCACTGTGCCCGGCCCAATGTATACACATTTTAAACAGTCATTTAGGAGGTCAGAGATACCAGGATGAAATGCAGAGTGACAAAAAGTTTTTAAATTTTTTGCAAAACCCTGTAATTCTAGTGAAGTGAAATGCATATACTTTGGTTTTTGTTGTTTATTTTTTCAGAAATCCTACTGTGGATTTAGCTGATGTACACTCTTCACCACCTCCCATACTTCAATGCTTTTATCACTTTTTTTGGTTGAATTACTATATGGTTTGTTATTACTCTTACAAATGAGCTAACCAGTGTAGCATGATTGCATTTTCTTTCCTATACAAACCTTATGTTTTCCCTGAAGTTAATTGATTTATATTTTGTTTGTTTAGTTTTTCTCTGTACTGATCATCCAGACATCCAGAGAACTGAGAGCTCTTTTCCAGATGGATTCAGACACACCCAGTGTTTTGTCATTTGGAAGTCAGTTGGGAGTCATCGGCTCAGTTGTAATTTGGGGACTTCCCTTTAACATCTGTCTGGAAATTTCCTTCCTCTTTTCATGTGCCTCCATCTCACATATCCTTCTGTCTGATATGTAGCTTAGTGACTGACATTCTGAAGCCTACTCTCTCGGGTTCAAATCCTGACTCATAACCAGATGTGTGTCCTTGGCCAAGTCATTTAACCTCTTTGTGCCAGAGTTTCCAATCTGAATGATGGCAATAATAATCTTACCCACCTCAAAGTGTTGTTTTAAAAATTACATGAGCAAATAGATAAATAAAAGGGCTGTACGTGCTGTAGGTGCACAATAATGTTTGCTATTTTTGTTACTGTTAGTGGTGGAGAATAGCCACCACTGACAATAAAACCATTTCCAGAAACAGGTGTAGCTTCCTGAAAGAAGGGTTCATGGGAAGAAAAAAAATTTTGTCATTTCTGGAAAATACATTCATGCTACGCTTGCTCTTTCTTGAATTATAATTTGGCTAGATTTGCATTCTGGATTGGAAATTCTTTCCGAATTTTAAAAATGTGCTTGATTGTTTAATAGAGGCCGTGCTACCGAAGTGTTTTTCTTGTTTGTTGTTTGTTTTTGAGATGGAGTTTCACTCTTGTTGTCCAGACTGAAGTGCAAGGCTCATCACAACCTCTGCCTACCCAACCTCTGCCTACCGGGTCCAAGCGATTCTCCCGCCTCAGCCTCCCAAGTAGCTGGGATTGCAGGCATATACCACCACATCCGGCTGATTTTGTGTTTTTAGTAGAGACGGGGTTTCTCCATGTTGGTCAGGCTGGTCTTGAACTCCTAACCTCAGGTGATCTGCCCACCCCGATCTCCCAAAGTGCTGGGATGACAAGCCTGAGCCCACGCCCAGCCACAACGCTTTTAATTGTTACAAATAATGTCTTAGTTTTGAATGTCTTTTGAATTCTCCCTGGACAAAATGTTCATTCTTATTGCTACATACATTAACTGTATTATTATTATTATTATTATTTTTTTAAGACGAGTCTCCGTCTGTCCCCCAGGCTGGAGTGCAGTGACGCAATCTCGTCTCACTGCAAGCTCCGCCTCCTGGGTTCACGCCATTCTCCTGCCTCAGCCTCCCTAGTAGCTGGGACCACAGGTGCTCGCCACCATGCCCGGCTAATTTTTTGTATTTTTAGTAGAGATGGGGGTTTCACCATGTTAGCCAGGGTGATCTTGATCTCCTGACCTCGTGATCCGCCTGCCTCGGCCTCCCAAAGTGCTGGAATTATAGGCATGAGCCACTGTGCCTGGCCTAACTGTAGTATATTTGAAGTTTTCTTTTGCTCACTGCATTATCTCTGTTTTCATGTTTCTTTTACTGTGTATTGTTTTTTGGTTTCTAATTTTAAACTCTCTCAAATGTCTGGAAACAGCCTTCTCACTTTTTTTTTTTTTTAAGACGGAGTTTCACTCTTGTTTCCCAGGCTGGAGTGCAGTGGCACGATCTCAGCTCACTGCAGCCTCCGCCTCCCATGTTCAAGCAGTTCTCCTGCCTCAGCCTCCCAAGTAGCTGGGATTACAGGCATGTGCCACCATGCCTGGCTAAGTTTTTGTATTTTTAATAGAGACGGGGTTTTACTGTGTTGGCCCAGCTGGTCTTGAACTCCTGACCTCAAGTGATCCACCCGCCTCGGCCTCCCAAAGTGCTGGGATTACAGGCGGGAACCACCACACCTGGCAGCCTTCTCACATTTTTAAGTGAGACACTAAAAACTGACTGCAAGATTTTCATACGAGAATAGAGCTAGTTTGGTGGGCTTCACTGTTGGGTGATCACATAGGAAGGAGTCATTTTGTTGGGGGTGCTTTATGTTGGTGTCTGTAGACCGTAAAAAATGGGAACTGTTGGACAGTAAGATAAGTATATTTTAAAACTGAAAATTTTAAAAGTAATTTTAAAACCGAGAACAACAAAACAAGATGCAATCCAGAAAGGCCAGGCGCAATTTTTAAGGAACCAAATAGAACTTTTAGAAATGAGCTTCCCAAGGAGGAATTCTACTGTGTGTAGTCTCCTGCCATGGCATAATCCTGGCTGCTAGCTCTTGGAAATTGGCATGAAAGGAAGAAAGTCATATCACATTGTTCAGTTTGCTAACTTGCTGTTTATTTGTTTATTATTGTAATAAAACACATGTAGCATACAATTTATCATGCTAACCGTTTTAAAGTTTCAGTTCAGTACTGCTAAGTACATTCACCTTGTTGTGTAATGATCAGCCTCTCCAGAGCTCTTCTTGATGCTAAACTAAAACCCTGTACCCATTAAATAGTCACTTCTCCAGCACCTGACAAACACCATTCTACTTTCTGTCTGGGAATTTGACTACAGTAGTCCCCACTTATCTACAGTTTTGCTTTCTTCAGTTTCAGTTTCCCAAAGTCAACCATGATCCGAAAGTATTAAATGGAAAATTGTAGAAACAGTTCATAAATTCTAAACTGTGCCCCCATCTGAGTAGTGCCTGGCATGTGAATCATCCCTTTGTCCATTATATCCGCACTGTGGATTTGTGCTGCCAACCTATTAGTCACTTAGTAGCTGTGAGTTACCAGATTCACTGTCGTTGTATCATTCTATTTTATTATGAAATTGTTGTTAATTTGGCTGGGCACAGTGACGCACACCTCAGCACTTTGGGAGGCCAAGGCAGGGGGATCACTTGAGGTCAGGAGTTCGAGACCAGCCTGGCCAATGTGGTGAAACCCTGTCTCTACTGAAAATACAAAAATTGGCCGGGCGTGGTGGCTCAAGCCTGTAATCCCAGCACTTTGGGAGGCCGAGACGGGCGGATCACGAGGTCAGGAGATCGAGACCATGCTGGCTAACACGGTGAAACCCCGTCTCTACTAAAAAATATAAAAAACTAGCCGGGCAAGGTGGCAGGCGCCTGTAGTCCCAGCTACTCGGGAGGCTGAGGCAGGAGAATGGCATAAACCCAGGAGGCAGAGCTTGCAGTGAGCTGAGATCCGGCCACTGCACTCCAGCCTGGGCGACAGAGCGAGACTCCATCTCAAAAAAAAAAAAGAAAAGAAAATACAAAAATTATCTGGGCATGGTGGCGGGTACCTGTAATCCCAGCTACTCGGGAGGCTGAGGCGGGAGAATCGCTTGAACCCGGGAGGTGGAAGTTGTAGTGAGCTGAGATCGTGCCATTGCACTCTAGTCTGGATGACGAGAGTGAAACAACTTCTCAAAAAAATAAAATAGAATAAATTATTGTTAATTTGGCCAGGCTCGGTGGCTCATGCCTGTAATCCCAGCTTTGGGAGACTGAGGCGGGCACATCACTTGAGATCAGGAGTTTGAGATCAGGCTGGACAAATGGTGAAACCCCAACTTTACCAAAAATCCGAAAAAATTAGCTGGGCATAGTGGCACACACTTGTGGTCCCAGCTACTCAGGAGACTGAGGCAGGAAAATCGCTTGAACCTGAAGACGAAGGTTGCAGTGAGCCACGCCACTGGACTCCAGCCTGGACAACAGAGCAAGACTCCATCTCTATATAAATAAATAATACAATGTTAAATTCTTACTGTGCCTTATTTATAATTTGAACTCTATCATAAGTACGTACAGGAAAAAAATCATAGCATATATATGGTTTGGTACCATCTGCAGTTTTAGGAATCCACTGAGGGTCTTAGAATGGATTCTCTGAGTCTGAGGATAAAGGCAGACTGCTGTAGTCATATCAGTGGAATTATACAATATTTGACTTGTGACTGCCTTATTTCATTAATGTCTTCACGGTTCATCCATGTTGTAGTGTGCATTAGGATTTCCTTCTTTGCTTAAGGTTAATATTTTATTATATGTCAGAAGACAACAGTATAAATTTAAATTTTTTTTTTTTTTTTTTTTTTGAGATGAGTCTCACTCTGTCGCCCAGGCTGGAGTGCAGTAGCACAATCTCAGCTCACTCCTACCTCTGCTTCCCGGGTTTAAGTGATTCTTGTGCCTCAGCCTCCCAAGTAGCTGGGATTACAGGTGTGTGCCACTGTGCCTAGCTAATTTTTGTATTTTTAGTAGAGGTGGGGTTTCACCATGTTGGCCAGGCTGGTCTTGAACACCTGATGTCAAGTGATCCACCCGCCTCGGCCTCCCAAAGTCCTGGGATTATAGGTGTGAGCCACCACTACACCCAGCTGTCCTCCTGTATTTTTAATTTCACATTTATATACAGTTGATATGATCAAAAGTATATTTCTTTTGGTCCTGGTTCTTGGCACTGGAGTTCCTGAAATCTTTGGTATTTCCTGATAACCATGAGAAGAACATCTTTTGTTATTTACAATAATAAGCCCCTGCCCTTTTTTTTTTTTTAAGCACACCGGAGTTTATGCTAATTAGCTGACTTTTTTTTTTTTTTTTTTGGAGATGGAGTCCCCCTGGCTGGAGTGCAGTGATGCGATCTCAGTTCACTGCAGCCTCCACCTACTGGGTTCAAGTGATTATTCCGCCTCACCCTCCCCAGTAGCTGGGACAAAGGGACAAAGGTGCGCATCATCACACCTGGCTATTTTTTGTATTTTTAGTAGAGATGAGGTTTCGCCATGTTGGTCAGCCTGGTCTCGAACTCCTGACTTTAGGTGATCTACTCACCTCGGTCTCCCAAAGTGATGGGATGACAGGCATGAGCCACCGCGCCTGGCCAATTTTTTGTATTTTTAATAGAGACAGGGTTTCACCATGTTGACAAGGCTGGTCTCGTACTTGCCTCAGCCTCCCAAAGTGCTGGGATTACAGGCATGAGCCACTGGGCCCAGACTGTAATATCCTTTACATTGTAACTTTTAGCTTCCCTGGGCCACATTGGAAGAAGAATTGTCTTGGGCCACACACATAAAATACACTAACAATAGCTGATGAGGTTTAAAAAAAAAACATTGTAATGATAGCTGATGAGCTACAAAAGAAAAAAAAAATCACGAAAGAAACTTCATAATGTTTTAAGAAAGTTTACAGGCTGGGCACGGTGGCTCATGCCTGTAATCCTAGCACTTTGGGAGGTCGAGGTGGGCGGATCGCCTGAGGTTGGGCGTTTGAGGCCAGCCCGGCCAGCATGGTGAAATCCCGTCTGTACCAAAAATACAAAAAAATAGCCGGGCGTGGTGGCAGGTGTCTGTAATCCCAGCTACTTGGGAAGCTGTGGCAGGAGAATCGCTTGAACCCAGGAGGCAGAGGTTTGCAGTGAGCCGAGATCGTGCCATTGCACTCCAGCCTGGGCAATGGAGCGCGAAACTCCATCTCAAAAAAAAAAAAAGAAAGTTTACAAGTTTGTGTTGGGCTGCATTCAAAGCTGTCCTGGGCCACGTGCACCGCGCGGGCTGAGGGCTGGACAGGCTTGCTTTACAATGAATCAGTGTTTTTTTGAGTTTTGTGAGCATTATAGCACATTGTCAAACATAAAGAGAGAATCATATGAACACCCAATTTATGGTTGGTGTGTCAGAATTACAGGAAGCTCTAAGGGTTTATGGTAGTTGACTAATAATTTTCTTCTTGTTTAGTAGTATAAACCAAAAATAAAATTCTAAGGCTCTTCCAGCCATCTGAGTGGACTTCCTTCTCAGCCAGAGCACTCTAAACATTTAATCTGAAAGACTAGTTCAGGCCATGACAGAAAGTTGGGGTCAGACCTGCTTCATTACTCTCTGGTGTAACATCATATAACAAGGAAAGAAGTCAAAGTAATTCTAAATAGATTTCCTTGTCATATCTTGAAGTTGCCCTACAAAGTTTGTCTCTTGTTGTCTCTTTTTTCTTGTGAAAAAAATGTAAATTGTGTAGAGAATCCCCTTTTCCCTTTTTTTTCTTTTTCTTTCTTTTTTTGTTGTTTTTGAGACGTAGTTTCGCTCTTGTTGCCCAGGCTGGAGTGCAGTGACCCAATCTCAGCTCACTGTAACCTCCGCCTTCTGGATTCAAGCAATTCTCCTGCCTCAGTCTCCCAAGTAGGTGAGATTACAGGCATGAGCCACCAGGCCCGGCTAATTTTGTATTTTTAGTAAAGGTGGGGTTTCATCGTGTTGGTTAGGCTGGTCTTGAACTGCTGACCTCAGGTGATCCACCAGCCTCGGCCTCCCAAAGTGCTGGGATTACAGGTGTGAGCCACCAGACCCGTCCTGAGCCACTGCACCTGGCCATTCCTTTTTTTTTTTCTTTCCAGACCCAGGAGATAGTCAACTAAGAGTCGGGCACCCTTTTCAGTCTCATAAGAAAACATTTTACAGCCTCTTCTGTCTTAAGCCTGCTAGCTAAGAGCTTCCTCTGCATAGTGAAACTTTGGTCTCCACAATCCTTTGTCTTAACCCAAACATTTCCTGTCTGTTGATCCCAGGTGCTTAGACAAACTTAACCAATCATCAACCAGAAAATGTTTAAATTTACCTAGAGCCTGGAAGTCCCCACTTTGACTTGTCTCGCCTTTCTGAACCAAACCAATATACATCTTAAACGTGTTTCATTGATATCTCATACCACCCTGAAATATGTAAAACCAGGCTGTACCCCGACCACCTTGGGCACATGTTCTCAGGACCACCTGAGGGCTGTGTCATGGGCCATGGTCACTCATATTTGGCTCAGAATAAATGTCTTCAAATATTTTACAAAGTTTGACTCTTTTTCATCGACAGTAGCCAGAGGTTTTACACCCCAGGGCCGTGCCCCATGGTTAAGATGTAGATTGGGGGAGGAGTGTATCATTCTTTTATCAATGGTAGAATGATATTTGTACAG
Organism: Rhinopithecus bieti; assembly: GCF_001698545.2. Lineage (NCBI taxonomy): Eukaryota > Metazoa > Chordata > Mammalia > Primates > Cercopithecidae > Rhinopithecus > Rhinopithecus bieti. Next base: position 5,715,573 of record NW_016807866.1, read on the forward strand.
GGGAGGAGGTGAGACAGAAAGGTTTTCCTGATGCCTCAGTTTTGAGAAAAGACTTCTTGTGCAAGATGAAGAGCTGGAAATTTAGTTTCATTAAGAACTGTTTGTGATGTGTGCTTTAGAAAGTCTGAGTTACCTATACTCCATATTTCATGGATGTATGCTGTATTTTATGATGTCTGCCAGAGAAAGTCTGAATTGCATATATACTAGTTTGAACAGTCTTCTTCAGGATACCATTTCTCACTTGTGTGCTTCAACTTAATGGTAAATGAAGGTTTGGGAATCGTCCAGAAGTGTGGACAGAGGAAAAGTAGACCTTTCTGACACCTTGTGGCAGCACCTGAGAACTACAGATGTGGTTGGCTTGATCTACAGTCTAATCATATTTTTAGGGCTCTTCACACTGCAAAGTGCTTTCCACCTTTTTCCCCCTAATTAGGAGAGAATCTGTTCAGAATGAACAAAAAAATTGCTTGAAAATTCTCTGGATACTGAAAATTTTAAGGCTCTGCCTTTTAAAACTACTTGTGTGTTTTTGGCCGGGGTACAGTGGCTCACGCCTGTAATCCCAGCACTTTGGGAGGCCGAGGCGGGCGGATCACGTGGTCAGGAGATCGAGATCATCCTGGCTAACACGGTGAAACCCCATCTCTACTGAAAATACAAGAATTAGCCGGGCGTGGTGGCGGGCGCCTGTAGTCCTCAGCTCAGGAGGCTGAGGCAGGAGAATGGTGTAAGTAAACCTGGGTGACGGAGCTTGCAGTGAGCCTAGATCACAACGCTGCACTCCAGCCTGGGCGACAGTGAGACTCTGTCTCAAAAAAAAAAAAAAAAAAAAACAAAACGACATGTGTGTTTTTATACACTTGTACATACCACTATTCAGGAATTTAGAGAATTCCCAATAGCATGAGGTTGACTGGCATATTCTTCCGTAATGAATTGTGAGTAAAATCAGACATAAAAGCTTTGGGAATTAAGACGCAATGCCAATTTGTTGCATTGTGTTCAAACGAAAAACCTTAGACAAGTTAAAGTTTTGTTGAGCTAAGAATGATTCAATATTGGGCATAGTGGCCCACTCCTGGAATCCCAGGACTTTGGGAGGCTGATGTGGGAGGATCACTTGAGGCCAGGAGTTGGAGACCAGCCCGGACAACATAGTGAGACTCCTGTCTCTATAAAATAGTGTAAAGTTAGCCAGGCATAGAGGTGCATGCCTGTGGTCCCAGCTACTCGGGAGGCTGAGGGAGGAGAATCACTTGAACTCAGAAGTTCAAGGCTGCAGTGAGCTATGATTGCACTACTGCACTGCAGCCTGGGCAGCAGAGACTGACTCTGTCTCTAAAAAAATAAGAGGCTGGGTGCGGTGGCTTACACCTGTAATCCTAGCACTTTGGGAGACCAAAGTGGGTGAATCACTTGAGGCCAGGAGTTCGAGACCAGCCTGGTCAACATGGCGAAACCCCATCTCTACTAAAAATACAGAGAATTAGCCATGTGTGGTTGTGCACATCTGTAATCCCAGCTACTCAGGAATCTGAGGCAGGAGAATCACTTGAACCCAGGAGGCGGACGTTGCAGTCAGCCGAGATTGTGCCACTGCACTACAGCCTGAGTGACAGAGCACAATTCTGTCTCAGAAAAAAATAGGACAGGCTTCAGAACCAGAACAGGTTCTAAGCACTCTGACTTGCAACGTGATCAGGCAATATTTATGGACAAAACAAAAGTAAAGTACAGAAATAGTTTAATTGGTTGGAGCTTGGCATTTTGCCTTATTTAAATCATCTGGTGACCTGTGATTGTCTGAAGACGGGCTTCTGCAATGGACTGAGATTCGGCTGTTTGTTACTGGAGTACAAATTCTCCTGTTAGGCATTCAGTTAGTTTTCATACTGTTAGGTTGTAATTCCTTACGTACTGACTGGAATATGGAGGCATTCTCGGGCCAAGTTTAACAATTGGAACTCTTTTTTTTTTTATGAGACGGAGTCTCGCTCTGTCACCCAGGCTGGAATGCAGTGGCGCGATCTCAGCTCACTGCAAGCTCCGCCTCTTGGGTTCACGCCATTCTCCTGCCTCAGCCTCCTGAGTAACTGGGATTATAGGCGCCTGCCACCAAGCCTGGCTAATTTCTTTTTGTATTTTTAGTAGAGACGGGTTTCACCGTGTTAGCCGGGATGATCTCGATTTCCTGACCTCGTGATCCGCCCACCTCAGCCTCCCAAAGTGCTGGGATTACAGGTGTGAGCCACCGCGCCCGGCCAACAATTGGAACTCTTATTTGAATTCTTTGAAGAGTTTGTAGTTGTATACTACTCCACTGCTACAAGTTCAGCTATAATGAACTTGGAGTAAATAATCAAGTCACAGTGCCAGAAAAGCTTACTGATCAAGCCAAGTTAAGTTTATTAGGCCTGATACACGTAGGAGAAAATGCCTCCTTGACAAAGTCTTAGTTGTGTCTCAAAATAGAGAAATTAGGAAATGGTGTTTATAGGATTTTAGGGCCTTGGCTGGATCATTTTAAGCTAGGTCTTGGCAAGGTAGGTCCCTATTTGGGATTGGACAATTATGACATTGTAGACTTAAAGAGGGCAGTGTTGTGAACCAAGTCTTGGTGAGTAAGCTATTTAGTTGGTTCCCAATGTTATCTCCTAAGAATCGAATATTCTAGATTGTATCTTCCAGATGTCTTCTGGATCAAGCAGTTTAGTCACTTTTGTTTGGTCTCAATGTTGTTTAACATGGGGATAAAATACTGGTTTTTATTTTCAAAAGTAAGACCTGAATTAATTTACATGAACCTTTTGTTTGTTTCAGCTTTGCCCGAAGTTTTTACATACAAATTCTACTAGTCACACCTGGCCGTTCAGTGCAGTTGCTGAATTAATAGGTATGTGGTTTGACATTTCGTATACCATTTGTTGCTTACAATTGTAGTTTTTTTTTTTTTTTTTTTTTTTTTTTTTTTGAGACGGAGTCTCGCTGTGTCGCCCAGGCTGGAGTGCAGTGCCGCAATCTCGGCTCACTGGAACCTCCTCTGCCTCCTGAGTTCAAGCACTTATCCCTCAGACTCCCGAGTAGCTGGGACTACAGACGCCCACCATCACTCCCGGCTAATTTTGTATTTTTAGTAGAGACAGGGTTTCACCCTGTTGGCCAGACTGGTCTCAAACTCCTGACCTCAGGTGATCCACCCACCTCCTCCTCCCAAAGTGCTGGGATTACAGGCATGAGCCACTGCGCCCAGCCCTAGTTTTCATTTTTTAATATATTTCTTTGTACACCTATCCTGAGAGAAATGAGTATGTTAAACAAGGATGTTAAATGGAGAGGTATAAAGAAATAATGTAAAAGCCGCCAGAAACTTGATTTAACTTGGTGAAACTGAAAAGTGCCACAATTTAAAGAAATAGTAGAAAGTGAATCTGCCATCCTTGTATGTAGCTTAGCAGAAAATGTTGCTGCCTTCTCATTTATTCATCGATTATTGTGTACCTTCCATTGACAGTCAGATCTCTTTCCCCTATGATAGCCAGGTTAGTCACCCCCTTTTTTTTTCTTTTTCCTTTTTTGAGACGGAATTTCACTCTTGTCGCCTAGGTTGGAGTGCAATGGCGCTATCTCAGCTCACTGCAACCTCGCCTCTTGGGTTCAAAAAATTCTCCTGCCTCAGCGTCCCGAGTAGCTGGGATTACAGACGCCAGCTACCATGCCTGGCTAATTTTTTTTTTTTTTTTTTTAATACAGATGGGATTTCACCCTGTCGGCCAGGCTGGTCTCAAACTCCTGACCTCAGGTGATCCGCCCACCTCAGCTTCCTAGAGTGCTGGGGTTACAGGCGTGAGCCACCATGGTCATCCGTTTTTGTTGTTGTTGTTGTTGTTTTTTTTTTTTATTTGAGACAGAGTCTTGCTGTGTTGCCCAGGCTAGAGTGCAGTGGCATGATCTCTGCTCATTGCAACCTCTGCCTCCCAGGCTCGAGCAATTCTCCTGTCTCAGCCTCTGTATTAGCTGGGACTACAGGCACGCGCCACCATGCCTGGCGGATTTTTGTATATTTAGTAGAGATGGGGTTTCACCATGCTGGCCAGGCTGGTCTCGAACTACCTTCAGGTGATCTACCCGCCTCAGCCTCCGAAAGTGCTCGGATTATAGGCGTAAGCCACCGCACACAGCCTTAGTCCGTCTTTTAATCATCTCTGCAGTGTAGTGGTTTTTCTTCCTTTGTACTTTTTTGGTGTGCTGGGTACCAGTCTTTGCTGTCTCTTCAACATGGAAGGTGTTAATTCTGTAATAGTCAATTAATATATACCAGGATGCAGTTTATTTTCATGTTCTTAAATCTTAGGAGTTGCTAAAAATTGCAGCTTTTAAAGTTGTCTTAAAACATAGTCTTCTATTGCTTCTTATAGGATTGTTCTGAACTAATTGCTCTTTTTTAAAGTGGAAAATCAGAATTTCTTCAAACTTGTGTTTCCCAGATAATGCTTACGATCCTGACGTGAACGCTAAACAAATATGGATTGACAAAACAGTAATAAATGACCATATATGCTTGACATTCACTGACAATGGGAATGGTATGACTTCTGATAAATTACATAAAATGCTAAGGTAGGTAAAAATGTGCCACGCTTCTTAAAATTGTTGCTTTTGCCTAAAGGGTTTCCCATGCCATACTGACTATTCTTGGTTTTTGTTTTTTGAAATGAAATGCTGTATGTACAGTGTGAGCTGTTCTCTAAGAGTCTTCCCATGATTTTCTACTCCTGGTAGATGATTAGTCAGTCCTCACCATTCTCATCACCTACTCCACCCTACCTCCAACTCCCTAAAAGTCCACCATTCCTTTAGAGTTGTAGTATATTTATATCAATTACTGATAACTTTAGTGTAAATTAGGTTTAACAAGTATTTATAATAAAACTTACCACATTGTTGGGAGTAACTTTTAGAGGAAGAGATTCATGGGGTGAAATCTCATGGTCCCAGGAGCATGGGTTATACTCAGCTGTTTAGTCAGGGTGTGCCAGTAATGAGTTTCCATGTTAGTACTTGTGATCCTTTCTCTCCCCTGTTACGTAGATTTGGTTTCCTTCATTTCAGAGCTGGGAAAACACGTCAAGATACATTAAAAGTAATCTGCCCAATACATAAAAAATCAACAACAACAACAAAAAAGTAATCTGCCCAAGATTATACAGCTAGGAAGGGTGAGGCCAGCATTTGAACCCAGGCTTTTTACTTGGTATTACAATTAATGAATTAAAAAAAAAAATTATAGGTATTTATTTATTTATTTTGATTATAGGTATTTATTTTTTAAGATCTTTCTTTTCTTCTTAGCTTTGGCTTCAGTGACAAAGTCACCATGAATGGTCATGTGCCAGTTGGATTATATGGGAATGGCTTCAAGTCAGGTTCTATGCGTCTGGGTAAAGACGCAATTGTTTTTACCAAAAATGGAGAAAGCATGAGCGTGGGCCTTTTGTCTCAGACCTACTTGGAAGTCATAAAAGCGGAGCATGTTGTTGTTCCAATAGTGGCATTCAACAAGCACCATATCCTTTTGGTTGTGCAAAAGCTGTGGAGAAACTGAAGAAATAATTCGGAAACATTCCATTTTTTTGCCTTCTTCCAAATTATTTCCTTTGAATAACACCTATTCCATTTCTTACCTCTGTCCTCTGCATTTACCATACACCTGAGGCTAAGGGTTTGTTCCTTTCTCTTCTCTGTTGGACTCCTACTATGGAAATACTCAATATTTTATGTTAAACTTCCTATACCTCTTCTGTTTAGTTCAAGGTTATTGTAGACTAGTAAGACTTTATGGTCTGGCTTGAAAATTTGACTAGTGACCACGAAAGGCAAGATAACTTTAGGAAAATGCCTTTTGTATGAACACATTGAAATATTGGAAAGTATTAAGTTAGTTAGGAATAATAACCTGCTCGTTTTTTATTCTTTTTTTTTTTTTGAGGCAGAGTCTCACTCTGTCGCCGGGGCTGGAGTGCAGTGGCCGGATCTCAGCTCACTGCAAGCTCCGCCTCCCGGGTTTACGCCCTTCTCCTGCCTCAGCCTCCCGAGTAGCTGGGACTACAGGCGCCCGCCACTTCGCCTGGCTAGTTTTTTTGTATTTTAGTAGAGACGGGGTTTCACCGTGTTAGCCAGGATGGTCTCGATCTCCTGACCTCGTGATCCACCCGTCTCGGCCTCCCAAAGTGCTGGGATTACAGGCTTGAGCCACCGCGCCCGGCCTCGTTTTTTATTCTTCTTGATGTTTGTTTGAAATCAAACCACCATGGTAAAACTTAGAAAATAGGCTGAGCTTGGTGGCTGATGCCTGAAATTCCATCACTTTGGGAGGCCAACACAGAAGGATTGCTTGAATCCAGAATTTAGAGACCAGCTCAAGCAACATAGGGAGACCCTGTCTCTACCAAAAATTTAAAAATTACTTGGTCATGGTGGTGGGTGCCTATGGTCCCAGCTAGGCTGCAGTTAGCCCTGATCATGTTACTGCACTCTAGCCTGAGCAATAGTGAGACCCTATCTCAAAAAAAAAAAAAAAAAACCTTGGAAAATTATGTATAAATAGTTTTTCTGTTATTTAAGTTTACAGAGTTGGTTTTCATATTGTAATTATGAAAAATATGTTGGCAATCTGAGTCTTTAACTTACGATATACGACAGATGATTAATTTAGCAGAATCAAAAGCCAGCCTTGCTGCAATTCTGGAACATTCTCTGTTTTCTACGGAACAGAAGTTACTGGCAGAACTTGATGCTATTATGGGCAAGAAGGGGACAAGGATCATCATTTGGAATCTTAGAAGGTAAATATGGACATAGATGTTGACCGTTTGGGAGTACAGTGCTTGTGCAGGGTGGTGTCCCTACATTCATCTCTCGTTACACACAGTAGAAATACACGGAAAGGTACTCATTTTTTGGTGTAGTTACTGATTTGTCTTTGCCCAGGATATTTTCATATTGTTAAAAAAAATTTTTTTTTTTTTTTTTTTTTTTTTTTTTCGAGATGAAGTCTCGCCCTTGTCCCCCAGGCTGGAATGCGATGGCGCGATCTCAGCTCACTGCAACGTCTGCCTCCCAGGTTTAAGCGATTTTCCTGCCTCAGCCCCCCAAGCAGCTGGGATTACAGGCGCCTGCTACCACATCTGGCTAATTTTGTATTTTAGTTGAGACGGGGTTTCTCCATGTTGGCCAGGCTGATCTAGAACTCCTG
>NW_016807866.1:5723249-5763027 GCF_001698545.2 Rhinopithecus bieti
GAGATGAAGTCTCGCCCTTGTCCCCCAGGCTGGAATGCGATGGCGCGATCTCAGCTCACTGCAACGTCTGCCTCCCAGGTTTAAGCGATTTTCCTGCCTCAGCCCCCCAAGCAGCTGGGATTACAGGCGCCTGCTACCACATCTGGCTAATTTTTGTATTTTTAGTTGAGACGGGGTTTCTCCATGTTGGCCAGGCTGATCTAGAACTCCTGACCTCAGGTGATCCACCTGCCTCGGCCTCCCAAAATGCTGGGATCACAGGCATGAGCCACTGCACCCAGCCAAAAAAAATAAAATTTTCTATCCCTGCCATTCAGTCTCCGTTAGCACTCCATTTTCTCTCATTTATTCCACCTCGTCTTCTCAAAAAAAGAAAAGAGAAAAAAAGCAATGAGAAGACAAATTTAGGAGGATAAATCTTTCTTCATTGTGTCCATTACTTAAAGCTAAAAGTGATGTAGCACCTGATGAGAAAAGTAATATAGGTGAGATTTTTGCGTTGCTAAAATTTATAATCCTTTATCTTTGTGAGGATAAAATCCTTCACAAATAAATTTTAAAATTTAAGACTAATGTGTAATATTGAAAGATCTAAGACATACTGAATCACAGGAATAAAGCACAGGTAGTGATAAGACTAAAGAACTGAAAAAACTTGTGCTATTCTGATACCTGAATTCATTTTTCATGCTTTCACTTCCCTACCCCTCCTTCTCCTGGAGGATTTTTTTCAGTTATACTTTCTGAGATAATTGTAGATTCATGTGTAGTTGTAAGAAGTAATACAGAGATCTCATGTACTCTTTATCCAGTTTCCCCTGGTGGTAACATCTAACAAAACTGTAGTACAGTAGTGCTATTGATATAGACAGGATTTTGACATTGATACAGTCAGGATGCAGGACACTTTAGTCATCATAGGAATCCCTCATGTTGCCCTTTTGTAGCCATACCCACTTCCCTCATAACCCCACTCCCTGCTTAATCCCTGACAACCTCTAATCTGTTCTCTATTTCTATAATTTTGCCATTTTAAGAATATTACATAAACAACATGGAAACCTTTTGGGATTGACTTTTTTCACTTAGCATAACTTTCTGGTGTTTTCCAGGTTCTTGTATGTATAGACACCTTTTTCTTTTCTTTCTTTTCTTTCTTTTTTTTGAGATGGAGTTTTGCTCTTCTCCCAGGGTGGAGTGAAGTAGCACCATCTCGGCTCACTGCAACCTCCACCCGCTGGGTTTAAGTGATTGTGCTGCCTCAGCCTCTCGAGTAGCTGGGATTATAGGCACCCGCCATCATGCCCAGCTGATTTTTGTATTTTTAGTAGAGACAGGGTTTTGCCATATTAGCCAGGCTGGTCTTGAACTTCTGACCTCAGGTGATCCACACGCCTCAGCCTCCCAAAGTGCTAGGATTACAGGTGTGAGCCACCGCACCCAGCCAGTTTGCACCTTTTTCTTGTTGAGTAGTATTTCATTGTATGTGTGGAACCCAGTGTGTTTGCCTATTCAAGACATCTGGGTTTATAGTTTTGGGATATTACAAATAAAGCTATAAACATTTGTGTACATGGTTTTGTGGGAATATAGTCTTCATTTTTCTGAAATAAATATCCGGCATGTAATTGCTGTATCATAGAGTACTTCAGTTTTATTTTCTAAGAAATGCCAGACTGTTTTACTGAGTGTTTTCCTACTAGCAATGTACGAGTGATACAGTTTCTCCACATCTTCCAGGATCTGTTTTCTTTCTTTTCCTCTTGCCTTTGCACCCCCAATCCCCCACTGACATGCACCATGTGTAGGTTTATTTATTTGCTTACCTTTTTAATGGCTTACAGTGTTTGCTTTCTTATCTTACTGTGAAGTTAATTTTGGTTCTTTCTAAAATTATTTTGCAGCTACAAAATGCAACGGAGTTTGATTTTGAAAAGGATAAATATGATATCAGAATTCCTGAGGATTTAGATGAGATAACAGGGAAGAAGGGGTATAAGAAGCAGGAAAGGATGGACCAGATTGCCCCTGAGAGTGACTATTCCCTGAGGGTATGTATTCAACTCTCTTTGTAGAAGTGAGAAAATCATTGAATCATGGTAGTATTAGGAGAGCTCATGTTACCTACTTGTGATACAAAGGCTGCCAGTGCTCTCTGAATAGAAGTATCTCAGACATGAACCAGCTTAAACTTTTCATTAGCACACTGTTTGATTTATTTGCTTAAAAACCCTTTTTAAATTGTAAAGTCGTCAGGCCTAGCAATGCTTGTAGTTTTTACTATATGCTAACATTATTATCATATTAGAATCAGTATATTTTTATTATATTAATCAGTGTATGGTGGCCAGACTAAAAATTCAACAGACAACAAATTCAAAGTCTTATTAAATTTAACATATTTGCCCGTGCGCGGTGGTTCACACCTGTAATCCCACCACTTTGGGAGGCCACGATGGGTGGATCACAAGGTCAGGAGTTCAAGACCAGCCTGGTCAAGATTCTGAAACCCCATCTCTACTAAAAATACAAAATCGGGCGTGGTGGCAGACACTTGTAATCCCAGCTACTCAGGAGACTGAGGCAGGAGAATCGCTTGAACCTGGAGGTGGGGCAAGAGGGGGCAGAGGTTGCAGTGAGCTGAGATTACGCCACTGCACTCCAGCCTGGGTGACAGAGTGAGACTCCATCACACACACACACAAAAATATAACATATTCTAGAATACATACCTTAATTGTCCTCCTAAAGCAATAAATTATAGACTATAGATAGATACGGTACATTAATATAATTTTGTGATAAATGCCTCTAGGATTTTCCCTTTAGAAATGAGGTTTTTGTTTTTTGTTTTTCTTTTTGGAGATTAGGTCTTTGGGTTTTACTCTCTCAGCCAGGCTGGAGGGCAGCAGTGCGATCTTGGCTTATTGTAGCCTCTGCCTCCTGGCCCCAAGCAGTCCTTCCACCTCAGCCTCCTGAGTAGCTGGGACTACAAGCGTGTGCCACCACACCCGGCTATTTTTTTGTATTTTTGGTAGAGACAGTGTTTCACCATGTTGTTCAGGCTGGTCTCAAATTCCTGGTCTCAAGCGATCCACCTGCTTCAGCCTCCCAAAGTGCTGGGATTACAGGTATGAGCTACCGTGCCTGGTCAAAATGAGTGTCTGTTTAAGATTGAAGAAAGTGGCTTGGCACAGTGCTCACACCTGTAATCCCAGCACTTTGGGAGGCAGAAACGGGTGGATCACCTGAGGTCAGGAGTTGGAGACCAGCCTGGCCAACATGGTGAAACCCTGTCTCTACTAAAAATAGAAAAATTAGCTGGTCATGGTGGCAGGAGCCTGTAATCCCAGCTGCTCGGGAGGCTGAGGCAGGAGAATGCCTTGAACCTAGGAGGCAGAGGTTGTGGTGAGCCAAGCAAGACATTGCATTCCAGCCTGGGCAACAAGAGCGAAAACTCCGTCTCAAAAAAAAAAAAAAAAAAAAAAAAAAAAGATTGCAGAAATTAATATCTTGATATAACAATATCGATAAATTAATATCAAGGTTTTTTGTTTGTTTGAGACAGAGCTTTGTTCTTGTTGCCTGGGCTGGAGTGCAATGGCATTATCTCGGCTTACCACAACCTCTGCCTCCCGGGTTCAAGCGATTCTCCTGCCTCAGCCTCCCTAGCAGCTGATATTACAAGCATGCGCCACCATGCCCAGCTAATTTTGTATTTTTAGTTGAGACGAAGTTTCACCATGTTGGCCAGGCTGGTCTCGAACTCCCGACCTCAGGTGATCTGCCTGCCTCGGCCTCACTAAGTGTTGGGATTACAGGCATGAACCACTGCACCCTAAAGTTTTTTAGTAGTTTTGATAAGACATGTGATACTAACTTTGTGCTTGATTTCTTTTTTTTTTTTTTTTTTTTTTTTTTTTTTTTTTTTTTTGAGACAGAGTCTCACTGTGTTGCCCAGGCTGGAGTGCAATGGCGTTATCTTGGCTCACCACGGCCTCCGGCTCCTGGGTTCAAGTGATTCTTCTGGCACAGCTCCCTGTGTAGCCAGGACTACAAGCATGCACCACCCTGCCTGGCTGATTTTTGTATTTTTAGTAGAGATGGGGTTTCACTATGTTAGCCAGGCTTGTCTTGAACTCCTGACCTCGTTATCCACCCGCCTCGGCCTCCCAAAGTTCTGGGATTACAGGCCTGAGCCACCTAGCCTGGCCACTTTTTGCTTTATTTCTTGTGTTAATATAATTCTCTAATCCCAAGTTGTGGATGTATTTGACATTTGCAGATTTTCCATGTAATTTTTACCAAGGTCTTAGTAATTATAGTATTAGTAATAGTAAATAGTAATTTTACTATTTACTAAAATAGTAAATAGCAGATATTTACTATTCCTTGATGTATCCTAATGTATTCCTAGTGTTGAAAAAGTCTTACCCAAGTACAAAACAAGTTTAGAGGCAGCCAGAGAAGATGGTATGGTTTTAGTACACTACAAAATACAATGTTTTTTAAATGACACAAAGCACCACTTCTTTTGAAATCAAGAGTCAGGAAAAGTAAGAGAAATGTTTAAGTTTTAGTTCCGTGTTGAATCTTTTTTTTTTTTTTTTTTTTTTGAGGTGTGGATCTCCCTCTGTCGCCCACACTGGAGTGCAGTGGTGTGATCTCAGCTCACTGCAGCTCCACCTCCGTACTTGACAGAAAAATCAGAAAATGTACTTTTTTGTACATATATACATTTTTTAAAATTAAAATGTCATACCATATGTGCTGTTTTGTAATCTTTTTCACTCAGTAATATTAACTATATCAGTGTCTGTGTAGATCAGTTGATTGTATTCTGCAAGTCATTTTTACTGGCTGCGATATTTTGAGCTTATTTTAATGAAAACAACTAAATCAGAATAACATACAGTCTTATAGCCTATTTTATTGAAGAGTCAATTGGTCTTTTATCAAGTTAATAGGAGAGCTTCTGTGTAAATCCGTGTCTAGGTAATGGTGAGCAAATCTGTAGATACTAACTTCTTGTTATGTTATTTTCCAGGCTTATTGCAGTATATTATATCTAAAGCCAAGAATGCAGATCATCCTACGTGGACAGAAAGTGAAGACACAGCTGGTTTCGAAGAGTCTTGCCTACATCGAACGTGATGTTTATCGACCCAAATTTTAGTATCCTTTTCTTTTATGATTCCTTATAGAGATATGTTAGTCAGGTGTATTGTCTTTTGCCCCTTTCGCCTTATATGCTGATAGGGATTCTAGTCTGTTCTAGCTTTGCCCTCCTTTTGTGCTTTTGGACTTACTAAATAATGAAATAGAAAGGATGATTTGAACTGAGTGAGGTGTTGTGTTCAAAATTTACCTTAATATCCTAAGTCTAAAACAGTGAGAATTACCTTTGGATTCAACTGCAGAAATAAAGATCATTATGGGATAATGATGTATCACAGAAATAGACTCATCAAAGCTTATGAAAAAGTTGGATGTCAGTTAAGGGTAAGCTTTTTTTTTAATTTGAAAAGAAAATGTTTATTTTCCTCAAAAGTTAGGAAAATATACACTCTTGGGTCAAATGTTAAATAATTTTATTGTACCTTTTGCCTATGGCTTTTAATGTAAATTTGTAAAAAAATAACAACATTAGTATGGTATTTGAACTTTCTTTCTTTCTTTTTTTTTTTTTTTTTTTTTTGAGACAGGGTCTCACTCTTTGCCCAGGCTTCATGGCGGTGGCACATCTTGGCTCACTCAACTCACTGGGCCACGTTCACTTCTGGGTTAAAGCGATTCTGCTGCCTCAGCCTCCCAAGTAGCTGGGATAGGCAGGTGCCGCCACACCTGCCATAATTTTTGTATTTTTTTTATAGAGACAGGGTTTCACTATGTCAGCCAACATGGTCTTGATTCCTGATGGTGATCAGGCCCATCTTGGCTTACCCAAAGTTTTCTGGGCATTCACAAGTGTGAGGCCACTGCCCACTCAGCCAATTGTTTTGCTATTTTTCAGTAGAGACGAGATTTCACCATGTTGCCCAGGCCTGTCCGGAAACTCCTGACTTGAGGGATCCACCCACCTCGGCTCCTAAAGTGCTGAGATTACAGGTGTGCAGCCCCCACGCCCTGGCTTTTTTTTTTTTTTTTTTTGAGGCGGAGTCTCGCCCTGTCGCCCAGGCTGGAGGTACAGTGGCGCCCATCTCGGCTCACTGCCAAGCTTGACCTCCCGGGTTTACGCCATTCTCCTGCGTCAGCCTCCCGAGTAACTGGAGACTACCAGCGCCCGCCACATCGGCTCGGCTAGTTTTTTTTTTGTATTTTTTTTAGTAGAGACGGAGTTTCCACCGTGTTAGCCAGGATTGGTCTCGATCTCCTGACCTCGTGAATCCGCCCGTCCGGCCTCCCAAAGTGCTGGGATTTTAGGCTTGAGGCGGCCGCCCGGCTTTATTTTTATTTTTTAGAGACACTGTGCCTGGCTGGAGTGCAGTGGCACAATTTTGGCTCACTGCAACCTCTGACTCCCAAGTTCAAGTGATCCTTGCACCTTAGCCTCCTGAGTAGCTGTGACTACAGGTTCATGCCAGCACCTTAATTTCTTTTGTTTATTTATTTATTTGTTTTTTGAGATGGAGTCTTACTCTGTCACCCAGGCTGGAGTGCAGTGGTGTGATGTCAGCTCACTGCAACCTCTGCCTCCCTGGTTCAAGCTATTCTCGGGCCTCAGCCTCCCAAGTAGCTGGGACTACCAGCATGTGCCACCACTCCTGGCCAAATTTTGTATTTTTAGTAGAGACAGAGTTTTACCATGTTGACCAGACTGGCCTCAAACTCCTGACCTCAAGTGATCCACTCACCTCGGCCTTTCAGTGTGCTCAGATTACAGGCCTGAGCCCATGTGCCTGGCCTATTATATTAATTTCGTATTTGATACTGAACAGCCCTGAGGTGGGGACAGAATATTTCTTTTATCCCTATTTTATGCATAAGAAAGTTGAGGACCAGACACAGTGACTCTTTCCTGTAATCCTAGCACTTCGTGTGGCTGAGGTAGGAGGATTGCTTGAGGTCAGTACTTCAAGACCAGTTTGGGCAACATACCAAGTCTCTTATCTCAGCTGAGTATGGTGCCTCACACCTGTAATCCTAGCACATTTGAGAAATCAAGGCCAGGGGATTGCTTGAGCCCAGGAGTTCAAGACCAGCCTGGGCAATGGGGCAAAACCCTGTCTGTACAAAAAAATACAAAAATTAGCTGGCCCTGGTGGGTCCCAGCTACTCAGGAGGCTGAGGTGGGAGGATTGCTTGAGCCCAAGAAGTTGAGGCTGTAGTGAGTCAAAATTGTGCCTCTGCTTTTCAGTCTAGGCAACAGGGTGAGACCCTATCACAAACAAACACACAAAAAAACACTGTCTCTACAAAACAACAAAAACAAATTAGCCATGAGTGGTTGTATGTCCTTGTAGTCCCGGTTATTTGGGAGGCTGAGGTGGGAGAGTGCTTGAGCCCTGGAGTTTGAGGCTGCACTGAGCTATGATTTTGCCCCTGTACTCCAGCCTGGGCAACAGAGTGAGACCCTGTCTCTTAAATAAAAAAAAAAAGAAAAAAGAAAATAAATTGGGGTCAATAATAAATAGATGAAGCAGCTTGTCTAAGACATAACAGCATGGATCTCAGACAGAAACACATCATTTAACTGCGTTTGGATATGGATCCAGTGCATATTTTTAAGATTTTGGGGCCGGGTGCGGTGGCTCAAGCCTGTAATCCCAGCACTTTGGGAGGCCGAGACGGGCGGATCACGAGGTCAGGAGATTGAGACCATCCTGGCTAACCCGGTGAAACCCCGTCTCTACTAAAAAATACAAAAAACTAGCCGGGCGAGGTGGCGGGCGCCTGTAGTCCCAGCTACTCGGGAGGCTGAGGCAGGAGAATGGCATAAACCCGGGAGGCGGAGCTTGCAGTGAGCTGAGATCCGGCCAGTGCACTCCAGCCCGGGAGACAGAGCGAGACTCCGTCTCAAAAAAAAAAAAAAGATTTTGGTGGTAATTCTTTATCTTACTTTATTGTGAGTTTTTTGTAGAATGATGTGAGCTCTACAAGGTATAACAATGTGGATTCACCTTGAATATCACTTAACAGGGGGTCTGACTCTGCTTCACCTGCTTTATATGGCATGAGCCCAAATATAGCATATTTGCAGAAGTAAATGAACTTTATATCTACCACAGAATGTAAATTTTTTTGTTTTATCACTTATGAATCTGACTTAACCAAGATACATAGCCCATTTTCCCAACTGAGTTAAATTTGCACTGTGTGTATTTCCTAGTTAAGCTTGACTTTGTAAAAATAGGCTGTTACAGCTAAATTACAATGTTTGTCTTTACCAGATGATGGACTGGGCCTAGTATTTGCATTCTGTGGATTCAGTAAGCATTAAATAAGTATCAGATACCCATCGTGATTTGCTGTGCTGGGTGCTCAGCATAAAAAGTTGATAAAATGGCCAGGCGCGGTGGCTCAAGCCTGTAATCCCAGCACTTTGGGAGGCCGAGACGGGCGGATCACGATGTCAGGAGATCGAGACCATCCTGGCTAACATGGTGAAACCCCATCTCTACTAAAAAATACAAAAAACTAGCCGGGCGAGGTGGCAGGCGCCTGTAGTCCCAGCTACTCGGGAGGCTGAGGCAGGAGAATGGCGTAAACCCGGGAGGCGGAGCTTGCAGTGAGCTGAGATCCAGCCACTGCACTCCAGCCTGGGCAACAGAGCGAGACTCCGTCTCAAAAAAAAAAAAAAGTTGATAAAATACAGAGCATGCCCTCAAAGCTCAGTTTTGTGAGGGGACTGTGGAACATCCTTGGAAGCATCAGAAAAGGCTTCTTAGAGAAAGTGTTGATTGAGATGAGTCTCAGTTGACTTCACTGTGCTGCAAAGTCTGGAAGGGCTTTCCAGGGAGAGACAGCATGTGCAAAGGCAGAGAAAGAGGCATCTGAGAGTATGACATCATAAAGGGAGTAATTTGCTGTGGCTGGACCATATTTTAAGGGGAGAACAGAGGAATGAGAGAGACAGGATAAGGCTGGAAGGAAGATGGATAAGAACCACAGATAGAAGGATCTTGTTATTACTGTAGTTCACAAATAGTCTGAAATGGTGAACCTGATGGTTTTTAATAGAGCAGAATTAGGATTAGTTGTATGGTTTGGCTTATAGTTGTGTTTATAAAAATGTTCATTTCATGAGTTACACATTATTTTACTTTTTTCTTCATAGGCTAAGAAGTATAGCGACACTCATGAACAAAATATACTGGTTAGTCACATGTAGATAATCAGAAGATGACTCGTATACTTTGAGTTCAACATTTTAGCTAGCAGATTTTAAAAAATAACTAATTTAACCAACCTAGGTTTTTATTTCATCATTAGCAACTGGATACGTAACTTTGAACTTTTATCTGACAAACTTATGGAATATTGCCTTTCAGAGTCTTAGCTAGTCACTGCAAGATCAAGATGAATTATTTGTGGTTTCTGTTCTCTAAGAAATTGTACCCTAGTAAAAGTAGTTCTCTTTTCTTTTTTTGCTTTTTGAGAGATGGAGTTTTGCTCTTGTTGCCCAGGCTGGAGTGCAGTGGCACGATCTCGGCTCACTGCAACCTCCACCTCCCAGGTTGAAGCAATTCTCCTGCCTCAGCCTCCTGAGTAGCTGGGATTACAGGTGCGCACCACCACGCCTGGCTAATTTTTTGTATTTTTAGTAGAGATGGGATTTCACCATGTTGGCCAGGTTGTTCTCGAACTCCTGACCTCAGGTGATCCACCCACCTCGGCCTCCCAAAGTGCTGGGATTACAGGCGTGAACCATCACGCCCAGCAGGTAGCCCTTTTTCTCTTGTATAAAATTGGGGATGATAATACTTGTCTAAATGGATACTTGTCAACAATCAAAGGGTTTTTGTGGAAGGCTCTAGTGTATTTAGAAATTAACTCCCAGGAAAATAAATCACCCACCAGTGTTTTTTTCAGTCTAAATTTGATGAGAATTGGCTGGGCACGGTGGCTCATTCCTGTAATGCCAGCACTTTGGGAGGCCGAGGCTGGTGGATTCCTTGAGGTCAGGAGTTTGAGACTAGCCATGATGAAACCCTGTCTCTACAAAAAATAGAAAAATTACCTGGGTTTGGTGGTGCGTGCCTGTGCTTCCAGCTACTCGGGAGGCTAAGGCAACGTGAGTCACCCAAGCTTGGGAAGCCGCTTGGCTTTTTTAGTGACCCAAGATCATGCTACTGCACTCCAGCCTGGGTGGCCCAATGAGACTCTGTCTCAAAAAATAAAATAGAAATAAAATAAAATACATAGATGTGATGAGAATCATGCAAGATAAAATACAGGAAAATACTCAAACTATAATTCTTTAAGGGTAATTACTTTGAACATCATGTCTTATGCTTAAAATGCTGATTTCATTTTATTTTTTCAGGCAAACAACATGGGTGTTGGAGTGGTTGGAATTATAGAGTGTAATTTCCTTAAGCCAACTCATAATAAACAAGATTTCGACTATACTAATGAGTACAGGTATGTTACCTATTTAAATTATTGACTGAGGTTCCTAGGAAATGGATTACCAAGAAAGCAGGAACTACTCTATTTTCTGCGAATCTCAGAAATACCTTATAGTAAAGAAAGGTTTGAATATGTATATACTACTTGTGATGGTGTAGGTTACAATTCCTAGAATGGAAGATGGTTATATTAGTTTTCTATGTAACTCCCTTACCTACCCATTTTCTTAAAGTTTGATTATGTAATTATAATTTTGTAATTAAAATTAAAAATCCACAAGGTGGCAAAACATTTAGCTTAAGAGAAGTTATGCAAGTGTTTTGAAAATAAACTTTAAAAAGAAGTCAATAATTTAAATAGGTAAATAGAGGGCCTGGCCAATGCTGGCCTATTGACATGGTCTCTGGTTGACATATAGGGTGTGTGGATAGGCTGGAGCTGGTCTGTAGAGGGTGCCTTACGTTGTTGGAGCTAGCAGAAGACTGCTGGTGGGCAGAGCATGGCTTAGTGGGCACAGCTGAAGCTCCTCTGGGAGGTCACTGGGCCCTAGCAAAATAGTAACAGCGTACCAGAACTTGGGCTAGATTTGGAGCCTAGAGATAATAAATTGGTAACTGACTCAATCAAAAAAGTCAGCCGGGTGTGTGGTGGCTCATGCCTGTAATCCTAGCACTAAGGGGGTCCAAAGGTGGGTAAATTGCTTGAGCTCAGAAGTTTGAGACCAGCATGAGCAACATGGCAAAACCCTGTCTCTACCAAAAAATTAGCCAGGTGTGGTGGCATGTGCCTATGGTCCCAGCTACTCAGGAGGCTGAGGTGGGAGGATCGTTTGAGCCTGGGGAGGTGAAGTGTGCAGTGAGCCGAGATGGCGCCACTGTACTCCAACCCAGATGACAGAGTGAGATCCCATCTTAGGAAAAGAGAGGCCAGGTACAGTGACTCACATCTGTAATCCCAGCACTTTAGTAGGCCAGTGCAGGAGGATCGCTTGAGCTGAGGAGTTTGAGACCAGCCTGGGCAACATAGTGAGAGCTTATCTCTACAGAAAATAAAAAAATGAGGTGGGAGGATCACTTGAGTTCGGGAGATTGAGGCTGCAGTGAGCTGTAATTGTGTCACTGCATTCCCGCCTGGGTGACAGAAGACACCCTGCCTAAAAAAAAAAAAAAAAAATCCAAAAAGTTGTTATTTGGTAGGACTAATAAAGTCTGTAAGCATTTGGCAAGACTGATTAAGGAAAAAGAAAGAGTAGAAGATACAAATCATCAATATTAGAAATGAAAAAGAAGAAATTACTACAGAGCCTCCAGACATGAAACGTTAAGCAGATAGCACAAATACATTTTCTCCATTTAGATGACGTGGACACATTCCTTTGAAATTGAATCAGTTTTTAGAAAATGTTCCACATATTAAATTCAAACATTTAAGGAAGAAGTGGCATCAGTCTTTTATTTAAAAAAAAAAAAACTAAAACAGTACATAATATTTCATTTGTATGGAATACATGTGATATTTTGGTACAAGCTTACAACATGTAATGATCAAGTCAGTTACTGGGATATCCATCACTTCAAGCAGCTGCCATGTTTTGTGTTAGGAACATTCCAGTTTTACTCTTCTAGTTACTTTGTAATATATATATAAGATGTTATTGTTAACTGCAGTTGTCCTCTTTTTTTTTTTTTTTTTTTTTTTGAGACTGAGTCTCACTCTGTCACCAGGCTGGAGTGCAGTGGCCTCTCAGCTCATTGCAACCTCCGCCTCTTGGATTCAAGTGATTCTCCTTCCTCAGCCTCCCGAGTAGCTGAGACTATAGGCACGCACCACCATGCCCAGCTAATTTCCTGTATTTTTAGTAGAGACTGGGTTTACCATGTTGATCAGAATGGTCTTGATTTCTTGACCTCATGATCCTCCTGCCTTGGCCTCCCAAAATGCTGGGATTACAGGTGTGAGCCACCGCACCTGGCCCAGTTGTCCTATTGTGCTACCAAATACTGGATCTTATTCCTTTTAATTAACTGTATTTTTATACTCATTAGCCAACCCTTCTTTATTTCCCTCTCCTCACTACCTGTCCCAGCCTCTGGTAACCCTCATTCTACTCTCTATGTCCTGAGGTCAGTATTTTTTAGTTCTCATATATGAATGAGAACATGAGATATTTGGCTTTCTATACCTGACTTACTTCACTTAACGGAATGTCCTTCAGGTATATCCATTTACATCCATGTCATTACAAATGAAGTATTTTTGTGGTTGAATAATATTCCATTGTGTATATGTACCATAGTTTCTTTATTCATATTCGTTAATTGATGCTGACAAGGATGTGGAGAAAGGGGAACCCTTGTACACTGTTAGTGGGAAAGTAAATTAGTATAGTTGCTTTGGAGAATAGGATGGAGGTTCCTCAAGAAAACTAATAATAGAATTACCATATGATTGAGCAATCACATGGCTGGATAAATATCCAAAAGAAAGGAAATCAGTATATTCGAAGAGATACCTGCACTCATGTTTATTGCAGCACTGTTCACAATAATCAAAGGTTTTATGAAGCCACATAACCTTGATAATAAGCTCAAGAGTACAGGAAAGGAAATTTACGTCAATCTCTTATCATAGAATTAAAAGTCTTAATTAAAATATTGGTAAATACCATCCAGTACACGCTAAAAGAATAATACCATTAAAACCAGGTGGGCTGTGTTCTAAGACAACATGGGTGGTTTTAACGTAAAAAATGAGTATAGTCATCATACTGATGTTAAATAAGAGAAAGCTCTTATGGTCATCTACGTAGAGAAGAAGCACTTGCGATTATTTTTGAAAGGAACACTTACAAAAACTGTGAATCAAAGGGTATAACAACAGAGTATTTGCACACACACAGCAAGCAACATTACTAATGGGGAACAATTGATAGCTTTCCCTGGAAGGGTGGGAAAGAGTTAAGGATATCAGCTATTCACTAATGCTCTTGAGGAAATAACTAATGTAATAAGGCCGGGAAAAAAAGAGGGGGTGTTGAAGACATAAAGCTCTGTTACAGGTTGAGTATCCTTATCTGAAATCTTTGGGACCGGAAGTGTTTTGGTTTGGATTTTTTGTATTTTGGAATGTTTGCATTACAACTACTGGTTGAGCATCACAGATCTGAAAATATGAAATCCAAGGTGCTTTGATGAGTATTTCCTTTGAGTATCAGGTTGGTACTCAAAAAGTTTCAGATTTGGAGCAGTTTGGATTTCTGGATTTGGGATGTTCAACTTGTACCCATAGTTGACAACGTTAAGTACCATTGACCCTTGAACAGCACAGTGGTTAGGGGGACTGACTACTCCTCAGTCAAAGATCTACACATAACTCCCCAGAACCGTAAGAACCTGCTGTTGAATGGAAGCTTTCCTGATAGCAAAAATAGTTGATTGAGCTGGGGATGGTGGCACCCATCTATAGTCCCAGCTACTCAGGATGCTCGAGGCAGAATGATCATGTGAGCTGTGATAGTGCCACTGCTTTCCAGCCGGGGTGACAGAGCAAGACCTTGTCTCTAAAAAAAAAAAGAAAACGATCTATTAACATGTATTTCATATGTTAAATATATACTGTATTCTTAAGCTAATGAAAAAAATGTTATTAAGAAAACCATGACCAGGTGCTGTGGCTCAGGCCGGTGTGGTGGCTCACACCTGTAATCCTAGCACTTTGGAAAGCACTGAATCCTAGCCACTAGACCACCAGGGAACCACAATCCCAGCACTTTGGGAGGCTGAGGCAGGTAGATCACTTGAGATCAGGAGTTCAAGACCAGACTGGCTAACATGGTGAAACCCCATCTCTACTATTTTATTTATTTTTTTCTGAGATGGAGTCTCACTCTATCATCCAGTCTGGAGTGCAGTGGCACAATCTCGGCTCAATGCAACCTCCGCCTCCCGGGTTTGCAGTTCTCCCTATCTCAGCCTCCCAAGTAGCTGAGATTACAGGCGCTTGCCACCAAGCCCGGCTAAATTTTGTATTTTTTTCTTTTTTTTTTTTTAAGTAAAGATAGAGTTTTGCCATGTTGGCCAGGGTGGTCTCTAACTCATGACCTTAGGTGATCCGGTCACCTCGGCCTCCCAAAGTGCTGGGATTACAGGTGTGAGCCACCACTCCCGGTCCCATCTCTACTGAAAATACAAAAATTATCCAGGCATGGGGGTGGGCACCTGTAATCCCAGCTGCTTGGGAGAATCGCTTGAACCTGGAAGGTGGAGGCGGCAGTGAGCCTAAATCACCCCATTGCGCCCTAGACTGGGTGATAGAGTGAGACGCTGTCTCCAAAGAAAAAAAGAAAAAAGAAAACCAAAAACAAAATCATAAGGTAGAGAAAATATATTTACTCTTCATTATGTGGAAGTGGTTCATATGTCTTCATCCTCGTAGTCTTCATGTTGAGTAGGCTGAGGAAGAAGGGGGATTGGTTTTGCCATGGCATGGGAAGAGGTGGAAGGCGAGGCAGGCACACTCAGTTTAATTTTTATACATTGTACTTTCTGTCTGACTTTTTAACAGTTTTCTTTTTTCTTTTTTTTTTTCTTTTTTTGAGACGGAGCCTCGTTCTGTTGTCCAGATCTCGGCTTGCTGCAACCTCCACCTCCCGGGTTCAAGCAGTTCTTCTGCCTCAGCCTCCTGAGTAGCTAGGACTACAGGCACACGCCACCACGCCCAGCTAATTTTTGTATTTTTAGTAGAGATGGGGTTTCCCCATATTGGCCAGGCTGGTCTTGAACTCCTGACCTTGAGATCTGCCTGCCTCCCAAAGTGCTGGAATTACAGGCTTGAGCCACCATATCCAGTGCATTTTTATTTTCCTAAAATTATCTCTGTACAGTACCAATCCTTCTTCCACTGTCTGCTTCAGTTTCAGTGCCTGTATCATAGAAGTGTCCATGTTGTAAAAGAAGTCAAAAGCAGTCTTGAATAATTGGAACCCAACTGCTGGATTGTCTAATGTCAGTTTGTTGTCTGGGCACTGCTTCTTCTGTCTTCTTCCTCACTGTCTAACACTGGTTCAGAAACACTCATCTCCATCAAGTCGGCTTCAGTTGATTTCCTCAGGTGTGGTGTCTGTTCGCTCTTGAATTCCTGCAATATCCATATCTTGAAACTTTTTGCCCTCTACCTTTTTTTCCCTGTATATCCACAATCTTTCTGATGATTTCTTCTGTTGGCTCTCTTGTAAATGCTGTGAAGTCGTGCACAACATGTGGACAGCAGGAATTTGTTTTGAGCTTGATTTCTTTCACAGCTTTTTCTGTACTGATAATAGCATCTTCAGTGGTGTCGTTACTCTAGACTTTCATGATGTTTTCTCCGTCGGAGTTGTCTTTCACATCGTTAACAACCTTTTCCATAGACTTGCTGTGTGTAGTGAGCCTTAAAGGTCTTATGACCCCCCTTACCCCCTCTTATGATCTAGAGGCAGAATTAGAGACGTGTTTTGGGACAAGTAGACCACTTGGATGCCTTTGGTGTTGAACTCATGGGGTTATGGGTGGCCAGGGTACCTTGTCCAATATCAAAAGAACTGTAAAAGGCAGTCCTTTACTGGCAAGTTAATTCCTGACTTCAGGAACAAAGCATCAATGGAAGCAGTCAGAAAAAGGGTTTCTCATCTAGGCCTTCTGTTTGTGCAACCAGAAGACTGGCAGCTGGTGTTTGTCTTTTCTCTTCAAGGCTTGAGGGTTAGCATCTTTAAAGATAACGGCAGTCCTGATCATAAACCTGACTACATTTGCACAAAGCAGTAGGGTTAGCCTGTCCCTTCTTGGACTTAAATCCTGGTTTATGCTCCTCTTTTTTGCTAATACGTGTTCTTTGTGGCATTTTTTCCCAGAATAGAGTACTTTTGTCTGCATTAAACACCTGTTCAAACAGGCTGGGCATGGTGGCTCATCCCTGTAATCCCAGCACTTTGGGAGGCTGAGACAAAAGAATAGCTTGAGGCCAGGAATTCAAGAGCAGCCTGGGCAAAAAAGTAAGACCCTGTCTCTACAAAAAAATAAAACAATAAAAAATTAGGTGAGGTGGCGAGTGCCTGTAGCCCCAGCTATTCAGGAGGCTCAACCTACATATCAAGCAATTTAGACTTTTTCTTGTATTATGACTTTGCTTCTTGGGAAAACAACTAGCATCACTAGTGGCAGTTTGTGTGGGTCCTGTGGTGTTATTCGAGGTTTACAGGATTCACTAAATGATTTTTACTGTAATACAAAATTTCTTGGAGATGCTTACATGGAGATAAGCATGTCATAAGGCACTTGAAGCAAATAAAACACTTGAGCTCACGAAAATAGCAACAGGAGGTGGCTATGAAATTATTATAATAGTATTGTATGTACTATAATTAATCTTATGCAGTTATAATTTTAAGACTGCATCTTTGTTTACATTTCTGACTGCAAATGAAACCACCTACAGTCTGTATATGCTTAAGTCTTGATAAATTTTAACTTTTTAAATAGCTTTGTGTATATTTTATGGTAGTAAATTATAAAATAGACTAGTATTTGCATGTTTTATGCATTCATGACATATCTAACTTATTAAGTTTTGGATATTTCTGGGCAATGCAGTTCGTGCAAGTTTTTTTCAAATTGTTATAACTTTCTAAAAAATTTTCTAATTTATTGAAAGAAAATTTTATATAAGTGCAGTTCAAACCTGTGTTGTTCAAGGGTCACCTGTACCTTGAATGTTCTTTATTAGCTATATGTTTTGGAGTTTTTTTACTCATTACTAGATTATTTATGATTTATGTTTGAAAAGAATATTTTCTTAAATTGATTTTATGATTTACTTTTAAGACTTACAATAACAGCACTAGGAGAAAAGCTGAATGATTACTGGAATGAAATGAAAGTGAAGAAAAATACAGAATATCCTCTAAATTTGCCAGTTGAAGATATACAGTAAGTACATTTTTAAAAAATATCAGTCAACTCACTTAGATACCAAGATGTGGTATTAGAGAGTAGAGGAATTGTACAATGTTTCACAAACTTAGGACTGTAACTCATAGTAAGGAATAAATTCTGCAGCATGAATTAGCACACTGCAAAATCAGTGAATAGAATGTAAACATATATACATGTACACAAAGCATTCATAAAACAATGTTTACCCGTATGTGGTGCATGTTAATGTTACTACATTTTAAGATGCTATGAATGGATTATATAATAGTTTGAAAAACACTGGTATAGTGTATCATTAGGATGATGAGACTGAAACCCATCTTGAGTTCATATTCTCATTCCACTTAAGTAGCCATGTGACATTCAACATATTACTTGGCCTCTTGTAAGCCTCCATTTTCTTGTGTATAAAATGGGAACATTAAGACCATTTGCCTCCTTGAATTATGTGAATTAAATAATATGCCTGACAGGCACTTAGTAACACATCATGTGATAATAGTCCTATAAATGAATGAACAATATCTATGTGTTCTTTATTTGTGTATTCTTTATACATTATTATACATAATTTATACATTATATATATTACTCATAATTTATACATTATTACAAAGATAACCAAGATATATAATAAAAACAAGAAAAGATGCAGCTCAGTTTATAGGCTTCCCATTGTACTTTTCAATTTTTTTATATTTAAAAAAGTTTTATACAGATGGGGTCTCACTATGTTGCCCAGGCTGGTCTCAATGTCCTGGGTTCAGGTGCCTCGCACCCAAAGTGCCGGGATTATAGGCATGAGCCGCCATGCCCAGCTTGTATTTTTTTAATGTGTCAATATACACATACATACTTTATAAGCATAGAAAATTTCTGCCAGTATTTTAAAAATTAACAGTGGTAATCTCCTGAGACAAGGAGTTTATAAAGTATAAAGTTATGCTTTATAAATCTGTGGATTGTTTTGAAGTTTTGGGGTTGGTTGGTTGGTTGGTTGGATTTTTTTTGTTTTTTTGTTTTTTGTTTTTTGAGATGGAGCCTCACTCTGTCACCCAGGCTGAAGTGCAGTGGTGTAATCTCAGCTCACTGCAACCTGCACCTCCTGGGTTCAAGCAATTCTGCTTCAGCTTCCTGAGGAGCTAGGACTACAGGCGTGCAACACCATGCCTGGCTAATTTTTGTATTTTTAGTAGAGATGGGGTTTCACCATGTTGTCCAGGCTGGTCTAGAACACCTGACCTCAGGTGATCTGCCTGCCTCGGCCTCCCAAAGTGCTGGGATTACAGGTGTGAGCCACTGCACTCAGCCTGTTTTGAAGTTTTTTATAAATATCTAAATACTTTTTTCAAAGCTAGATTTTAAAAGGCAGGCCAGGTGCGGTGGCTCACACCTGTAATCCCAGCACTTTGGGAGGCTGAGGTGGGCGGATCACTTGAGATCTGGAGTTTGAGACCATCCTGACCAACATGGTGAAACCCCGCCTCTACTAAAAGTACAAAAATTAGCAGGGCATGGTGGTGCACACCTGTAGTCCCAGCTACTTGGGAGGCTGAGGCAGGAGAATAGCTTGAACCCGGGAGGCAGAGCTTGCAATGAGCCGAGATTGCACCATTGCACTCCAGCCTGGGCGAAAAGAGTGAAACTCTTGTCTCTAAAAAAATAAATAAATAAAATGAAATAAAACTAGATTTAAAAAGCTATTGACATTAAGGTGAAGTTTTCATATGTAAAATAAGTCTACATAGGCTGGATACAGTGGGTCATGCCTGTAATCCTAAGGCAGAAGGATTGCTTGAACCCAGGAATTGGAGACCAGCCTGGGCAATGTGGTAACACCTCTCTCAAAAAAATAATAATAAAGTAGAAGCAAAAAAAAAAAAAGAAGAAGAAGAAGAATATATACAAGTTCTTTACAGGAATTATTTTAATTTTTTTTTTTTTTTGAGTTGGAATTTCTCTCGTCGCCCGGGCTGGAGTGCAGTGGTGCGATCTCAGCTCACTGCAAGCTCCACCTCCTGGGTTCATGCCATCCTCATGCCTCAGCCTCTTGGAGTAGTTGGGACTGCAGGCACCCCCCACCACGCCTGGCTAATTTTTTGTATTTTTAGGAGAGACGGAGTTTCACCGTGTTAGCCAGGATGGTCTCGATCTCCTGACCTTGTGATCCACCCGCCTTGGCCTCCCAAGGTGCTGGGATTACAGGCGTGAGCCACTGCGCCCAGCTGTGACTTTTAAATAAGAAAAATGTGAAAGCATTTTGTAAACTAGAAGTATACAAATTTTAGTTATTTAGAAATATAGAGGTCAAAAGTGTCTGATTGAAAGTTACTTAACGGTGGCTCAAGCCTGTAATNTAATTTTTTTTTTTTTTTTGAGATGGAATCTCTCTCGTCGCCCGGGCTGGAGTGCAGTGGTGCGATCTCAGCTCACTGCAAGCTCCACCTCCTGGGTTCATGCCATCCTCATGCCTCAGCCTCTTGGAGTAGTTGGGACTGCAGGCACCCCCCACCACGCCTGGCTAATTTTTTGTATTTTAGGAGAGACGGAGTTTCACCGTGTTAGCCAGGATGGTCTCGATCTCCTGACCTTGTGATCCACCCGCCTTGGCCTCCCAAGGTGCTGGGATTACAGGCGTGAGCCACTGCGCCCAGCTGTGACTTTTAAATAAGAAAATGTGAAAGCATTTTGTAAACTAGAAGTATACAAATTTTAGTTATTTAGAAATATAGAGGTCAAAAGTGTCTGATTGAAAGTTACTTAACGGTGGCTCAAGCCTGTAATCCCAGCACTTTGGGAGGCCGAGACGGGCGGATCACGGGGTCAGGAGATCGAGACCATCCTGGTGAACACGGTGAAACCCCGTCTCTACTAAAAAAAATACAAAAAACTAGCCAGGCGAGGTGGCGGGCGCCTGTAGTCCCAGCTACTCGGGAGGCTGAGGCAGGAGAATGGTGTAAACCCAGGAGGCGGAGTTTGCAGTGAGCTCAGATCCGGCCACTGCACTCCAGCCTGGGCGACAGAGTGAGACTCCGTCTCAAAAAAAAAAAAAAAGTTACTTAAATTATAACAACAGAATTCTGTTTTCTGGACTTCAGTGATTTATTATGCTAATAAATACAGTATAATGTATGCAGACATTGTAGACACTAAACAACATAAAGTTCAGGGCAAGGCATTTGGAGTATTAAGTTATTATGAAAAAAATGTAATGCTATTAAGACATTTAAGTCACATTGTTCAAGTTGGCTTGTGACTTTTAATCTTTTGAAGGTAACCAAAATGGTTGTGTCGTATTTTTTGAGAGATAGGGTCTTACTCTATTGCCCAGGCTGGCCTCATACTCCTGTGCTCAAGCAGTCCTCCTACCTCAGCCTCCTGAGTATCTGAGACTAAGGTGTATGCCACCACACCTGACTCATAATAGTTGTTTTTAAAATTTATTTCTAAAGAAAATCTTGTAGAGACAGGGTCTCACTGTGTTGCCCAGGCTGGTCCCAAACTCTTGGGCCCAAGCAACCCTCCTGCTTTGGCCTCCCAAATTACAAATTACAGGCGTGAGCCACCGTGCCTTGCTTTTTTTTTTGTTTTTTTTTTTTTTTTTTGATCACCCTGTAGCCTAGGCTGGAGCACAGTAGTGTGATTGCAAACTCTGCCTCCTGGGCTCAAGCAATCCTCCAATCTCAGCCTCTTGAGTAGTAGGTGCACATTACCACGCCCAGTTAATTTTTGTGTTTTTTTGTAGAGACAGGGTTTTACCATGTTGTCCAGTCTGGTCTCGAACTCCTGGGATTATAGGAATGAGCCATTGTACCCAGCGTAATTTTGAAAGAGTTAATGTCATAATTTTTAGGAAAGGAATTCAATAACGGCATCTTGTGGTAGAAATGACATGGAACATCCGATGCAGTATTTAAAGTCCATATTTCTGTGTTAATGTTTTGTTCTTGTTTTGGGACAGGAAGCGTCCTGATCAGACATGGGTTCAGTGTGATGCCTGTTTAAAGTGGCGGAAATTACCTGATGGCATGGATCAACTTCCTGAAAAATGGTATTGCTCCAATAACCCTGACCCACAGTTCAGGTACCATAGAGTTGGTAGTACCCTTTTTGGAAAGATGGAAAGTATTGTTCACAATGTATGAATAGGCGCTGGTGACATGTTATTCCTATGTGATTTTTCTGAATAGAAATTGTGAGGTTCCAGAAGAACCTGAAGATGAGGATTTGGTACATCCCACTTATGAAAAAACCTACAAAAAGACGTGAGTGTTGTAGTGATGTATGGTGGGTAATAATGCCCAGATCATGAACATTGATGCCTTGGCAACATTAGTTGATGCTTCTCCAAGGTAAAGCTTGTGTAACTGAAAAAGTTTATAATGTGAAGTGCGTAATATTAAGGGCTTTAAAAACAAAAACTTATGCTCTGGCTACCTGCTGTTTCTTTCATGCTTATTGCTGCCATATGTGCCAGATGTTTTGTGTAAGAGCAGTCTGCTGTTTTGAGCTGTACACAGGAATCATTAGTGAATACTGCCCCATTCAAGCTTATAGAGAAGGTTTAACAGAAGAGGTGAGACGTGAATTTTATCAGGTGTTGGTGAGTGCCATAGAAGCTCTGGTCCAGTCCTGTAAGGAAGCTCATAGGGAGAGTGGTTCTGTCTGGTGGGTGGGAGAGCAGAAATAGATCAGGAAACTTCACAAAGGAGATCATTTTTGTAATAGGCCTTGAAGGATGGGAACGATGAGAATGTACAGGGAGCAAACATTTGCTCAGTTTAGCTACAGTATGTGAATGGGAATAATGGAAAATGAATGTGGTACTTTGGGAGGTTGACGTGGGTAGATCACCTGAGGTCAGGAGTTCGAGACCAGCCTGGCCAACATGGTGAAACCCGTCTCTACCAAAAATACAAAAAATTAGCCAAGTGTGGTGGCAGGTGCCTGTAATCCTAGCTACTTGGGAGGCTGAGGGAGGAGAATCGTTTGAATCCGGGGGACAGAGGTTGCAGTGAGCCAAGATCGCGCCACTGCACTCCAGTTTGGGCAACAAGAGTGAGACTCCATCTTAAAAAAAAAAAAGAAAGAAAGAAAATGGAGGCGGGACAGATGCTGAATAAGGATAGTCAGCCAGTGGAGACTTCAGGCTAATCTACCACACACAGAAGGCCAAGTTACTAAGCCTTTCAGATGGCTTTGATTTGTAGTGTACTATTCTTTAATGAAATCCAGCAATAGTATTAGAAGTATAGAAACCCATGTGGGCCTGGTGCGGTGGCTCACACCTGTAATCCCAGCACTTTGGGAGACTGAGGTGGGTGGATCACTTGAGGTCAGGAGTTTGAGACCAGTCTGGCCAACATGGCGACACCTGTCTACTGAAAATACAAAAATTAGCTGGGTGTGGTGGCATGTGCTGTAATCCCAGCTACTCAGGAGGCTGAGGCAGAAGAATTGCTTGAACCCAGGAGGCAGAGGTTGCAGTGAGCTGAGCATACCACTGCACTCCAGCCTGGGCGACAGAGCGAGACTCTGTCTCAAAAAAAAAAAAAAAAAAAAAGCCGGGCGTGGTGGCTCACGTCTGTAATCCCAGCACTTTGGGAGGCCGAGGTGGGTGGATCAGTAGTTACACCAGCCTGGCCAACATGGTGAAACCCTGTCTCTACTAAAAATACAAAAAGTAGCTGGGTGTGGTGGTGGGCGCCTGTAATCCCAGCTACTTGGGAGGCTGAGGCAGGAGAATCGCTTGAACCTGGGAGGCAGAGGTTGCAATGAGCTGAGATTGCACCACTGCACTCCAGCCTGGGCAAGACTCCCTCTCAAAAAATAAATAAATAAATAACCTGTGTGATGTTCTAGTTCAAAAGTCTGTGATTCTGGACTGAGTTATCTGGTCCTAGTGGAGGAAAAAACACCAAAAGAGCTGCAGTTTGTACCCGTGACGATGGAAAAGTTCAGGCTGAAATTAGGGTGCTACCGAGATAAAAGGTAGAGAATATTTCCCAAAGGGGTTACTGCTGATTATATTGAAATAGAAGCAGAGTTCAGAGGACCTTAGTAACTGCGTAAATGGCAGGTGTATCGTTGGGAAATGGGATTAAGACATAACAACATGTTTTTCATCTTTATTTTAAAGCAACAAGGAAAAATTCAGGATCAGACAACCGGAAATGATCCCTCGGGTAATTAAGCCTTCATTTTTTTTTTCTTTTTTTAAAATAGTGATTGGGGCTGGGTGTCGTGGCTGACACCTGTAATCCCAGCATTTTGGGAGGCTGAGGCGGGTGGATCACCTGAGGTCAGGATTCAAGACCAGCCTGGCCAACATGGTGAAACCCTGTCTCTACTAAAAATACAAAAATTAGCTGGATGTGGTGGCACATGCCTGTAGTTCCAGCTACTTGGGAGGCTGACACAGAAGAATTGCTTGAACCTGGGAGGCGGAGGTTGCAGTGAGAGAGATTGGTGCCATTGCACTCTAGCCTGGGGCTCAGAGCGAGACTCCATCTCAAAAAATAAAATACATAAAATGGAGATGGAGTCTCACTATGTTGACCAGGCTGGTCTTGAACTCCTGGCCTCAGGTAATCCTTCCATCTCAGCCTCCCAAAGTGCTGGGATTACAGGTGTGAGCCACCACACTTGTCCAAACTTTCCATTTTATAGCTGTGTCTTATGTTGTGTGGTGCTTAGTTTAATCAGTAGTGAATGTTAAAGTTTAATACATATCAAAGGGATTTGGTTTATTTAGTTCATTTTCTTCTCTTCTCTTGTACTTCTCCTTGCCCACCTTTCCGACTCTTCCTAATCCAACATCATTCAAACCGTTAGTTTTATTGTTTAGTTGGGTATCTTCTGAGGAAAGGGAAACAAACGTTTTAAAATTGTACTGTTAGATAAGCAGTTAAGGAAAACGTCCCAGGAACACCCAGGAAGCCATCTTCTAGTCCTAACCTGGACAAAAACCATAGTGTTTTTCCCAGTGTCGACTGCTGTGCCTGGCTTCTCTCTTCTGTCTTAATACTTACTGTGTTAAAGAGCTTTGGTTGAGTATAGATGCTCCTGGGCTTACCGTAGAGTTAATATCCTAGTAAGCTTCTTATAAGTTGAAAATGTTTTTGGCCAGCCGTGGTGGCTCATGCCTGTGATCCCAGCACTTCTGGAGGGCGAGGTGGGTGGATCACTTGAGGCCAGAAGTTAGAGACCAGCCTGGGCAGTATGGCAATACCCCGTCTCTACTAAAAATATAAAAAATAACTGAGCATGGTGGCAGGCGCTTGTAATCCCAGCTGCTCAGGAGGCTGAAGCATAAGACTTGCTTAAACCCGGGAGGTGGAGGTTTCAGTGAGCCAAGATTGCACCACTGCACTCCATCCTGGGGAACAGACTGAGACTCTGCCTCAAAAAAACAAAAAACACACCCCAAAAACACAGAAAATATTGTTATCAAAAATGCATTTAATACACTTAACCTATTGAATATCATAGCTTCGCCCAGCCTACCTTAATTGTGCTCAGAACTCTTATATTAGCCTACATTGGACAGTCATCTGACAGTCTGTTTTATCATAAAGTGTTGAGTATCTCATGAACTTTATTGAATACTGAAAGTGAAAAACAAAACCAAAATAATTGCTTGAGTACTCAAAAGTACAGTTTCTGCTGAATGGGTATTGCTTTTGCACCATCATAAAGTTGATGCCATTGTAAATCGGGCCATCTGAATACAAGTAGGTGGTTGTGCTTCTTGCTTGAGAAGTTTGGGTCTTGATAAGTCCAGCAGCAAAGAGGTCACCACATGGTAAATCTTTTTGGCTTTGTGGGCTACATAAAGTCTCTGTTGCATCTTCTTTGTTTTGTTGCTTTGTTTCTTCACATCTTTTAAAAATGCAAAGCCATTCTTAGCCTACTTGCAGGCTGGATTTAGTTCATGGGTTGACTTGTTGAGTCCTGTTATATAGCACAAGGAATTTACATGTTTAGAATTGTTTTTCTGTCTTCTGGGATAAGGGGGAAAAGGAAGATTATATCTTGTGTTTTGGGCATGTCACACTAGAAATAGTTCCTTTGAGATGATGATTTTTCCCTCCAACAGATTAATGCTGAACTGTTGTTTCGGCCAACTGCTCTTTCAACTCCAAGCTTTTCTTCTCCTAAGGAAAGTGTTCCAAGAAGACATCTTTCAGAAGGAACAAATTCTTATGCGACAAGACTTCTAAATAATCATCAAGTTTCACCCCAGTCTGAACCTGAGAGCAACAGGTCAGTGGCTAAGATTGGTTTTCCATTTGGGGAATATTAAACAGAACCTTTACTTGACACTTCTATGACAGTGATGCAATTCAGGATCATTGTAGGTTACATTGTGAATTGTAGGTTCCATGAATGTGAAAATCTTAAGGACAGATTGTCTTGCTTTTATTGTCTAAACTTAAGCTAAACCCTACTTCTGCCACCTGTTAAATGAGTTAAAAAGTATTAATTGACTAGCCTGGCCAACATGGTGAAACCCTGTCTCTACTAAAAATACAAAAAAATTAACCAGGCATGATGGCGGGCTCCTGTAATCCCAGCTACTCCAGCGGCTGAGGCTGCACTCCAGCCTGGGCAACAAGAGGGAAACTCCACCTCAAAAAAAAAAAAAAAAGCATTAATTGTATTGATTTTAGAGTTTGATCACATTGTCACCTCTTTGAACTTCTATATAGTATGACAATTCCTGCTTTTAAGATGATCAGGACTTAAAAAAAAAAAGTGAAGCAGGCCGGGTGCAGTGGTTCACGCCTGTAATCCCAGCACTTTGGGAGGCCGAGGCAGATGGATCATTTGAGGTCAGGAGTTCGAGACCAGCCTGGCCAACATGGTGAAACCCTGTCTCTGCTAAAAATACAAAAATTAGATGGGCGTGGTGGTACATGCCTGTAATTCCAGCTACTTGAGAGGCCGAGGCAGGAGAATCGCTTGAACCTGGGAGGAGGAGGTTGTAGTGAGCCGAGATCGTGCCAGTGCACTCCAGCCTGGGTGACAGAGCGAGACTCCGTCTCAAAAAAAAAAAAAGAAAAAAAGTGAAGCAATTAACAGTAGGACACTATAGTGACCCGGAAGTCCTTTGCAACACCTGTGGCATGCTGTAGGCACTTAATTTATTGGAGGAGTGGAAGGAGAAGGAAAGGTCAAAAAGAAAGTGATACATGAATTGAACAGTCAGCCATCTTGACTGGATTGATCAGCGAAGGCTTTGTGATGAGGTGGTGCTTGGGTTGGCTCCTGAAGTTCTGGAAACAGTAGTCTTGTAGACGGCCTCTTCCAAGTTAATAGAATGAAGAAAAGTGAAGAAGAATGAACGTGATGTCTACAAACTAGTGGATCAGACTGACTATACTGATGTTTGTTATTCAAAGAGGAACATTGAAACAAACTTCTCAAAGATAATGGTACCAGATTTTTTTGAGATGTTTTGTAGCTTTTATCAAATTCTCAAAGGAGTTTTTGACCCCAAGGAAGATTATAAATAACTAACTGCGTTTATGCATATATAAATCAAAAAGGGCATATTCTAGAATAGTTGGCTGTTTATTGATTTTTTTGAGTCAGAGTTTTGCTTTTGTTGCCCAAGCTGGAGTGCAGTGGTGCCATCTCAACTCACTGCAACCTCTGACTCCTGGTTCAAGCGATTCTCCTGCCTCAGCCTCCTGAGTAGCTGGCATTACAGGCACACGCCATCATGCCCGGCTGATTTTTTGTATTTTTAGTAGAGATGGGGTCTCACCATGTTAGCCAAGATAGTCTCGAACTCCTGACCTCAGGTGATCCGCCCGCCTTGGCCTCCCAAAGTGCTAGGATTACAGGCGTGAGCCACAGCACCTGGCCAGTTTGCTCTTTATAACCTGTGTATTGGACACTCATTTTGGAGCTGGATTGCTACTGTATTAAGAACTCATATTTTACAGGTCTCCTTAATATTTTTGGCTTTTCTTTGTAAGGATGGTTTTATAGTTTACAGATAAGAAATTAAAAGTAGTTTTAATGATTTGAACTTTTAGATTCAGGGCACATGCAGGTTTGTTACATGGGTGTATAGCGTGATCCTGAGGTTTGGGGTATGAATGATACCATTGCCCCGCTATTGAGCATAGTACCCAATGTGTAGTTTTCAGCCCTGCCCACTTCCCTTCCTCTCTCCCAACTCTAGTAGTTCCCAGTGTCTGTGGCTCCCATCTTTATGTCCATGTGTACCTAGCACTTAGCACCCACTTGCAAGTGAGAACATGCAGTATTTGGTTTTCTGTTCCTGCATTAATTCGCTTAGGATAAAGGCCTCCAGCTGCATCCATGTTGTGGCAAAGGACATTATTTCATTCTTTTTTATGGCTGCAAAGAAAATTTTTTAAAAGTTGGCTGTCATCAAAATGGAAGACAAGAGTAAAGAGGGAAATTTTTGATTAAACAATTTTTTTTTTTTTTTTTGAAGCAGAGTCTTGCTCTGTCACCCAGCCTGGAGTGCAGTGGCATAATCTCAGTTTACTGCAACCTCTGCCTCTTGGGTTCAAGCAATTCCCCTGCCTCAGTCTCCCGAGTAGCTGGGACTACAAATGTACACCTCCACGCCCTGCTAATTTTTTGTATTTTAGTAGAGATGGGGTTTCACCATATTGCCCAGGCTGGTCTCAAACTCCTGAGCTCAGGCAGTCTGCCTGCCTCGGCCTCCCAAAGTGCTGGGATTACAGGCGTGAGCCACTTCGCCCGGCCTATTAAACAGTTTTTTGTTTTTTTGTTTTTTTTGTTTTTTTTGTTTTTGAGACGGAGTCTTGCTCTATCGCCCAGGCTGGAGCGCAGTGGCCGGATCTCAGCTCACTGCAAGCTCCGCCTCCCGGGTTTACGCCATTCTCCTGCCTCAGCCTCCCGAGTAGCTGGGACTACAGGCGCCCGCCACCTCGCCCGGCTAGTTTTGTATTTTTTAGTAGAGACGGGGTTTCACCGTGTTAGCCAGGATAGTCTCGATCTCCTGATCTCGTGATCCGCCCGTCTCGGCCTCCCAAAGTGCTGGGATTACAGGCTTGAGCCACCGCGCCCGGCCCTATTAAACAGTTTTTAAAGCCATATTTATTCTCAAATTTAGAAACCAAAGTATGTTGAAAGGGTGTATCTAAACTAAGTCTTAGGAAATACAAATAGGAATTAGCTTGGTGAGAAAAATAATAGAGTAACTCCAAGTTAAACAGGGCAGAGTAAGCAAAAAGTAATTGATATAGCAAACCAACGGAAGCTGAAACCTAAGGCTACTGGAGGATGGTAAAAACCAGTTTACTCCACAGGTCTCTAGAAAGTCTCCTAACTTGGAAGCACTGGGGACTGCTGAAGGTGGAAGATAGATAGGCGCGAGAACCAGAGGCTTGGTTGGAAATTTAAAGTCGAGACTACTTCCCAACCTGCAAAGTCTGGCGAGTGCTCTTTTTCTGCCTCTGTCAGAAGATAGGGGATTTACTTTATGGAGCATTTTTTACTGCTGAAGATGTAGATGAGCCATTGTTTTAAAACAGAATAAGTAAGGGAAAGTTTGGATACTGAATGGTGAGAAATCCACCCCCCCTCCTCACTGTGCTCCAGGAGAGAAGCCCTAAATGATGATGGCAGTTTGAGCACCCTTTGAATCACCAGCTCAGCCCTCACTGCTGCTAGTCAGTTTCACTCTTAGGTATACACAGATAGCCATGGATAGCCATATGTGTCATCTCTCACATGGAACAGCAAACGGAAACAAAGGGAATAGAAGAAAACATTGTGAAATTTATTGGCAGAAAGTGGTGTAGACTTGAATAAATAAATCATTTAGAACGAAAAGCTTAACAGCTGGAAGACAGAGAAAGAAGAAAAGATACAGTATCTGTACTAGAAGGCCACCATCTGAATAAGGGAGCTTCAGAATGGAAAGTAGGCACTGGTGGTGGTGGTATGGTGTAGTAAACATAGCTGCCTTCCAGAATGGGAAATCATACCAGAAAAACTGCATTTCCACTAGCTACAGAGCATAATGTCTAGAAAGAGAGCCACTCAGAGACATAGGATCATTACATTTTTTAACACAGGGAATAAAATATTTTTTCAGAAAGAAACAGATTATATATGTCCAAGAGATGAGGAATTAGGCAGAAACACTGGAATGGCAGATGAAAATGGAATGATGCTTTTAAATTTCTGAGAAAATAATTTTTCAACTTGGAAGCCTGTATAACAGTTAAGCTAGCAATAGACTTGAGAGGGAAATAAAGATGTTTCATCATGCAGAACTTGGCATTTGTTATGTTCTCTGTACCCTTCATTAAGATGCTGTTGCAGGCTGTGCTCCCTGTGAGACAGTCTAAAAAGGAGGAAATCCTTCCTGAGATCTAGGAGGTCTAACACAAGGCCCAAATAGCAAACCAGTACAAATATTCTTCCAAGTGTGGAAACAGGCAATCAAATGGTGATAAATAAATGTGAACTGTGCACATATTAACATGAATAAACAGGAAATGATGCAAATGAAGAAACTGGGACAATTTTTAATTCGGATAAAATTGTTTCATACGGAAGGATAAATACTGGTTTGTTTTATGGCTTAACCTCTGATCACTGATTACTGATAAAAATTATTATGGGCAAATGAAAATGGTGATGCCATTCCCTGAGCTGAAGAATACAAAGAAGGGGCTGGGGTGGGTAGCATTCTGTTCTGAAAATGTATACATTGAAATGCCTGGAGGTCGTCAAATGCAGAGATGTTTGGCAGTAAATAGATCTGGTACTTCAAAAAGATCTCAATAGTCCATTGTCTTGATCTGTAAAAGGAGAAAATAATCTCTACTTCATTAAATCAGTGGTTGCTACTATACAATGCATCACTTTAAAAAATGAGCCTGGGTATTTCTTAGTATTTCAGAACTTACAAGCTGGGCGCAGTGGCTCATGCGTCTAATCCCAGCACTTTGAGAGGCTGAGGTAGACAGATTGCTTGACTTGAGATCAGCCTGGCCAACATGGGGGAAACCCCGTCTCTACTAAAAATATAAAAATTAGCTGGACATGGTGGCAGGTGCCTGTAATCCCAGCTCCTTAGGAGACTGAGGCAGGAGAGTCACTTGAACCTGGGAGGCAGAGGTTGCAGTGAGCTGAGACTATGCCATTGCACTCTAGCCTGGGCGACAGAGTGAAACTTCATCTCAAAAAACAAACAAAAAAATTGTTATAATACTGCATTTATTAGAATAATTACTTCAAGGTCATCTATTTTGTCTGTATTTTATAATCTTATATTTTATATATAAAATTTTTTTCAGCCTGAAACGGAGACTTTCTACTCGTTCTTCAATTTTGAATGCAAAGAATCGGAGATTGAGTAGTCAGTTTGAAAATTCAGTTTATAAAGGTGATGACGACGACGAAGATGTCATCATCTTAGAAGAAAACAGTACCCCCAAACCTGCAGTAGATCATGATATTGACATGAAATCAGAACAGAGTCATGTTGAGCAAGGTGGTGTTCAGGTCGAGCTTGTGGGTGACAGTGAACCTTGTGGCCAGACTGGTTCAACCAGCACCTCATCATCCCGATGCGACCAGGGAAATACTGCAGCTACCCAGACTGAAGTACCGAGTTTAGTTGTTAAAAAAGAAGAAACCGTTGAAGACGAGATAGACGTAAGAAACGATGCAGTGATTCTGCCCTCCTTTGTAGAAGCTGAAGCAAAGATACATGAAACCCAGGAAACCGCTGATAAATCTGCAGATGATGCAGGCTGCCAATTACAAGAACTCAGAAACCAGTTACTCCTTGTCACCGAGGAGAAAGAGAATTATAAAAGACAGTGTCATATGTTTACTGATGAAATCAAAGTGTTACAACAGAGGATACTAGAAATGAATGACAAGTATGTTAAGAAAGAAACTTGCCATCAGTCCACTGAAACCGATGCTGTATTTTTACTTGAAAGTATTAATGGCAAATCTGAAAGTCCAGACCATATGGTATCTCAGTATCAGCAAGCTTTGGAAGAAATAGAAAGGCTGAAAAAACAATGTAGTGCTTTGCAACATGTAAAGGCTGAATGCAGCCAGTGTTCCAATAATGAGAGTAAAAGTGAAATGGATGAGATGGCCGTGCAGCTTGACGATGTGTTTAGACAACTGGACAAATGCAGTATTGAGAGGGACCAGTATAAAAGTGAGGTGAGTTATATCATCCAACATGTAGCCATGGAGTCCAGGGCCATTTAAACCTTAAGAAGCTGCCAGTTGGCTGGGAGCAGTGGCTCATGCCTGTAATCCCACCACTTGGGGAGGCCAAGGCGGGTGGTTCACTTGATACCAGGAGTTCGAGACCAGCCTAGACAACATGGTGAAACCCCATCTCTACTAAAATACAAAAATTAGCCGGGCGTGGTGGCAGGCGCCTATAGTCCCAACTGCTTGGGAAGCCGAGGCAGGAGAATCACTTGAACCTGGGAGGTGGAGGCTGCCATGAGCCAGGATTGCACCACCACACTCCAGCCTGGGCAACAGAGTAAGACTCTGTCTCCAAAAGAAAAAAAAAAAAAATACCAATTGCTAGATTGGAATACTTTCACTTAAAAATAATTATGTTTTAATGAGTGTCTGTTATTCTACTGGTTCTCACCTGAGGAGGGGGCTTCCTGGAGGCATATGGAAATGTGTTAGGGGCATTTTTGGTTCTTTCAATGTCTTGAGATGTGCATTCCTGAAAAATAATGGGGGTAGCCAGGTATGGTAAATATCCTGTTCAGAATACCAATATTAACTTAATACCTCATTAATACAGTTAATTATGTTCTTTCTTTTTTGGGCATCAATTCTACTTTTAAGTATAGTTAATATTTTAGTTATGGAGTCATTCATTTTTCTAGATTATGTCTTTCAAGATTCCTGAGAGAAATTGACTTATCCCTTTAAAAATCTTGATTGATATATACGTGTGTGTGTGTGTGTGTATATATATATATTTTTATTTATTTATTTATTTATTTATTTTATTTTTTTTTTTTTGAGACAAGAGTTTCACTCTGTTGCCCAGGCTGGAGTGCAGTGGCCCGATCTCGAGTCACTGCAGCCTCCACCTCCCGAGTTCAGGCAATTCTCCTGCCTCAGCATCCCCAGTAGCTGAGATTACAGCACATGCAACCATCTCTGGCTAATTTTTGTATTTTTAGTAGAGACAGGGTTTCACCATGCTGACCAGGCTGATCTCGAACTCCTGACATCAAGTGATCCACCCACGATGGCCTCCTGAAGTGTTGGGATTACAGGCGTGAGCCCCCATGTCTGGCCTGAATTGCTTATGTTCTATCAGTATTGAGTCATCTGGCTAAAGGGTGCCTGGGAAATGCAGTCTTTATGCGTGGGTTCTTTTACTGAAGAAGGAGAAAAACGATAAATACTGGTAGACAAATGATAAATATCAGTAGCCTCTTCGTATGCCCCTACTTCAAATTCAGGTAGCTCCTTTTAATCTATTTTATACATTTTTGTGTGTGAGGCTTTTTTTTTTTTTTTTTTAGACAGAGTCTTGCTCTGTTGCCCAGGCTGGAATGCAGTGGCGTGATCTCAGCTCACTGCAAGCTCTGCCTCCCGGGTTCATGCCATCCTCCTGCCTCAGCCTCCGGAGTAGCCGGGACTAGAGGCGCCCACCACCACGCCCAGCTAATTTTGTTTTGTATTTTTTAGTAGAGATGGGGTTTCACCGTGTTAACCAGGATGGTCTCTATCTGACTTCGTGATCTGCCCGCCTTGGCCTCCCAAAGTGCTGGGATTACAGGCGTGAGCCACCACACCTGGCCGTGTGTGAGGCTTTTGAAAGGATTTTCCGGCCAGGCGCACTGGCTCACACCTGTAATCCCAGCACTTTAGGAGGCTGAGGCGGGCAGATCACCTGGGGTCAGGAGTTCGAGACCAGCCTGACCAACATGGAGAAACCCTGTCTGTACTAAAAATACAAAATTAGCCAGACGGGGTGGCGCATGCCTGTAATCCCAGCCACTCCAGAGGCTGAGGCAGGAGAATCGCTAGAACCCGGGAGGCAGAGGTTGCGGTGAGCCGAAATCGTGCCATTGCACTCCAGCCTGGGCAACAAGAACGAAACTCTGCCTCAAAAAAAGAAAAGAAAGGATTTTCCTGCTCAAGAGTTTGGGAACCATGGTGTGGTGCTGTGCTGTCTCTTCCTTGGGACTAGTGCTGCTCATGCAAACACTAATCTTGATGCCTTGGCTCAGGAGCTGAATGACAAAATGCAGATGCTCCTCAACTTACGGTGTCAGTCCTGGAAAACCCATCATAGGTTGGAAATAGCATTAACTCCAAATTTATTTCATTACAGCCAACCTCCCAAAATCTTAGCCTAGTCTAACTTACCTTTAAAATGCTCAGAACACTTGTATTAGCCTACATTTGGGCAAAATCATCTAACACAAAGTCTGATTTATCACAACATACTGAGTATTTCATGTAATGTATTGAATCTGTGCTGAAAACGAGAAACAGAATGGTTGTATTGGTATGCAAAGTGAGGTTTCTATAGAATGCATGTAACTTTCACACCATCATAAAGTTGGAAAATCATAAAGTCAAACCGTTGTAAGTCAGGGACCATCTGTTTATAAAAAGCATAAACTCGCTATTGTAACTTAATTATAAGTTGATGAGTATGCAAGAAATAAAAGCCACTGTGACATTAACATAATTTAGGCATTAATATCTTGGTTTCTCTGTTTTTTGTTTTTTGTTTTTTTTTTTTTGAGGCGGAGCTTTGCTCTTGTTGCCCAGGCTGAAGTGCGGTGGCATGATCTCAGCTCACTGCAACCTCTACCTCCTGGGTTCAAGCAATTTTCCTGTCTCAGCCTCCCGAGTAGCTGGGATTACAGGCGCCTGCCACCACACCTGGCTAATTTTGTATTTTCTGTAGAGATGGAGTTTCTCCTTGTTGGTCAGGCTGGTCTTAAACTCCTGACCTCAGGTGATCCGCCCATGTCGGCCTCCCAAAGTGCTGGGATTACAGGTGTGAGCCACCGTGCTGGCTGGTTTTTCATTTTCTAGGTACCACTTTTTTTTAAATCAAGTGGTAATATGTTGTATTCTCTCCATGTAAAAAGATAGAGAAGTGAAGCTGTAAACGAATGAAGCTTTGTTTATAGAAAACTACTGGTTTTTCTTTGTGTATTTGTTTTTTGATAGTTGATAATGTTATCAAGCAGGTTCTCTATATTTCTTAGCTTGCAATTTCACTTTGCCATTAGCATTTTTAAGTTTTACAGTTATAAAGTTCATTTATATTTTTTGTTAGGTTGAATTGCTGGAAATGGAAAAATCACAAATCCGTTCACAGTGTGAAGAACTCAAAACTGAAGTTGAACAGTTAAAATCTACAAATCAACAGACAGCAGCAGATGTTTCAACATCAAGTAACATTGAGGAGTCTGTAAATTATATGGATGGGGAAAGGTAATATTAAATGAGGCGTTTTTGTGGGGCTGCAATTATGGTTAGGATACTATTTATTTTTATCTGCTAGCACCCATCAGATAGATACTGATCTGTCAGAAGAAGTTATTGATTGTTTGCTCTGACCCTGGTGTTATATGATAGATACAAAAGAAGTGACACTTCATTATCCTTCCTTTCCAGTTTCTGACCATTTAGGTTCTATTTAAGTGGAATAGGAATTTAGAAGGAGGCCGGGCGCGGTGGCTCAAGCCTGTAATCCCAGCACTTTGGGAGGCCGAGACGGGCGGATCATGAGGTCAGGAGATCGAGACCATCCTGGCTAACAAGGTGAAACCCCGTCTCTACTAAAAAAAAAAAAAAAAAAAAATTTTGTAGGTTGGGTGCAAAGTCTGACACCTGTAATCAGTGGTTTTAGAATGTTTTTTGAAGGAAAATAAAAATGGGCACCAATATTGAAAATAGAGGGAACTTTGGCCATGAGTAGAAGACACCGAGGACTGTTACTGAAATTCACTCCTTCAAACCTGTTTCTCTTTTATTGTCGTACATTGGTAGCATTTCTTTATGGCTTGCTGTCCTTCTGTCCTTATTTCACGATTATGCTACTCTCTAATCTTTTAGGGAAGTGAAATTCACCAACCTTACTAAAAATTTGGCCATAGTACAGGATGATATTAGGAAGGAAGTCCTATTAAAACCAGTCAGGGGCCGGGCACAGGTGAGCTCACTGCCTGTAATCCCAGCACTACTTGAGAGGCTCGAGACGGTGCGGATCACGAAAGTCAGGAAGATCAAGACATCCTTGTAAACACGGTGAAAACCCCGTCTCCTACTAAAAGCTACAAAAAAACTAGCCGGGGCGAAGGTGGCGGGCGCCTGTAGTCCCAGGCTACCCGGGAGGCTGAGGCAGGAGAAATGGCATGAACCCGGGAGGCGGAGCTTGCAGGAGCTGAAGATCCGCGCCACAGCACTCCCAGCCTGGGTGACAGAGCGGAGACTTTGGTCTCAAAAAAACAAAACAAAAACAAAAAACAAAACAAAAAAAAAAAAACAAGTAGGCCAGGCGTGGTGGCTCACACCTATAAACTCAGCACTTTGGGAGGCTGAGTTGGGCGGATTACCTGAGGTCAGGAGTTCAAGACCAGCCTGGCCAACATGGTGAAACCCTGTCTCTACTAAAAGTACAAAAATTAGCTGGGCGTGG
Source organism: Rhinopithecus bieti (assembly GCF_001698545.2). Lineage (NCBI taxonomy): Eukaryota > Metazoa > Chordata > Mammalia > Primates > Cercopithecidae > Rhinopithecus > Rhinopithecus bieti. Next base: position 5,759,487 of record NW_016807866.1, read on the forward strand.
TGGCAGGTGCCTGTAGTCCCAGCTACTTGGGAGGCTCAGGCAGGAGACTCGCTTGAACCCAGGAGGTGGAGGTTGCAGTGAGCCAAGATTGCACCACTGCACTCCAGCCTGGGTGACAAAGCAAGACTCTGTCTCAAAACCAGGCATGGTGCCTCATGCCTGTAATCCCAGCACTTTGGGAGGCCAAGGTGGGTGGGTCACTTGAGGTCAGGAGTTCGAGACCAGCCTGACCAACATGGTGAAACCCCGTCTCTACTAAAAAAATTAGCTTGGCATGGTGGCACGCACCTGTAATCCCAGCTACTTGGGAGGCTGAGGCAGGAGAATCACTTGAACCTGGGAGAAGAAGGTTGCAGTGAGCCAAGATTGCGCCACCACACTCTGGCCTTGGCAACAAGAGCAAAACTCCATCTCAAAAAAAAAAGAAAAGCTGGCATGGGAACGATTACAGTATTTTCAAATTGGGTCTAGTGGACTCTTACCGTAAAAGCTCACAAAACGAACATGCTCAACATCACATTTTCTGCATTGTCAACCTAAGGAAGAACATCTCGATCCATTCATAGATTTCCACTTGAGAAAAATCAGTATCTAAATTAAATATGGACTTACTATATTGTAGTGGGATGGGGAACAAGAACAACTGTAACACTCATTTTATGTGTTTGCCATAATATTTGAAACAAAAGCTGCCTTACAGTTTAGGTGTTTATTGCTTAAATACATTTGGGCATTTTAATAAAAGTCTAGAATGCTGATATTCATAAACTTGGAAGGTGTAATTATCTTAATCTAGGGCTTCCCACTGTTTTCAGAAAACCATTGCTGTCTGTAAATGCATGGTAACTTAATGTAATAGGATCAGAACAGTCCTGCAATTATTATTATTACTATTTTTTTTTTGGAGACAGAGTCTTGATCTGTCGCCCAGACTGGAGTGCAGTTGCATAATCTTGGTTTACTGCAACCTCTGCCTCCCAGGTTCAAGCAAATTCTCCTGCCTCAGCCTCACCAGTAGCTGGGACTACAGGTGTGTGCCACCACGCCCAGCTACATTTTGTATTTTTAGTGGGAGACGGGGTTTCACCATTTTGATCAGGCTGGTCTTGAACTCCTGACCTCAGGGGATCTGCCCGCCTCAGCCTCCCAAAGTGCTGGGATTACAGACGTGAGCCACTGTGCCCAGCCTAAAAAAAACTTTTTTCACATTGTTTAACACAACGTTTTGCAAGCTTGTTTGACCACAGAACCTTTTATTACCTCTTATACGACTATGAATATCTTATAGAACATGTTTTAGATAATTGTGGCTTAGCATGATGGTTCATGCCTGTAATCCCAGCACTCTTAGGTGGGCAGAATGCTTGATTGAGCCCAGGAGTTTGAGACCAGCCTGGGCAATATAGTGAAACCCCATTACTATAAATAATAATTTTAAAAAATTAGCCGGGCATGGTGGTGTGGGCCTGTGCTTCCCGCTACTCGGGAGGCTGAGGTGGGATAATTGTATGAACCCTGGAGAGCAGTGGTGCCATCGCAGCTCACTGCAGCCTTGACCTCCTGGGCTCAGGTGATCCCCCACCTTACCCTCTTGAGAAGCTGGGACTACAGGTGCCACCACCAAGCCCGGCTAATATTTTGTGTTTTTAGTAGAGTCAGGGTTTCACCATGTTGGCCAGGCTGGCCTCGAACTCCTGGGCTCCAGCGATCTCCCTCCTCGGCTTCACAAAGTGCTGGGAATACAGGCATGAGCAAGTGCACCTGACTGATAAAAGTAAATTGAGTTCTCTAGAGGAGGTTTTGCTTTTCTTTTTGTTTAATTGTATATTATTCTACAGAGATTTGATTTTGGTATTTTACTTTTTAAGGTCTACATGAATATTAACTTGTAATGCTCATCTAATACGTTACGTATTTGTATTTGCAGCCTCAAACTCCGATCTCTTCGAGTTAACGTAGGACAGCTGCTGGCTATGATTGTGCCTGATCTTGATCTTCAGCAAGTGAATTACGATGTTGATGTAGTTGATGAGATTTTAGGACAAGTTGTTGAACAAATGAGTGAAATCAGTAGTACTTAAAGTATATATTATGTAAGATAAGAAGATATTTGCTCAATTCTTTTGGTTGTACAGCTTTTAAAATATAAGTATGTTTGTTTTATAGATATGATAGGCAACAGACTGAAAACCATAATCTTTACTGTATTCTATGCATTCAAATGTGGTCACAGATATTGTGGACACATTATCAGATGTTTTGAAATACCTGTGAATTGTTGGCATTGAGCAGCTGAAGCTAACTCATGACTGTGTTTGGAATGTAAATATTTGTAATTAAGCCTGCACATATTTTTTTATTGCCCTAGAGTACTGAAGTGTTTTTCACCAAGAGCTTTTCAGGTTGCCCCTAAGCTTTGTGCAATTTTTTCTGGTTCCCCAAAGTGTATTTTTCTCTAAGTCGAGGGCTATGCCATAATACAAATGGAAATGTTACCTTTGATTTTCTTATAAAGGAGTTTATTAAATAGGATTTTTAAATAATGTAGTAACACTCCTGATACAACTCTGGTTATAAGTGAATTGAGCATTAATGTTTCTTTTGTATAAATTCCTATCCTGAAATATTTTATTCATGAAAATAAGGTAAGCAAAAACCAACTCCATTTTGCCAGGATTTTCTTGTGCTGAGATTGCCAATCACGGTTGAACACAAAGTGTTTTTATCGAACAAAGAAACAGTCTTTAACAGAAGAAAGGTATTGAAATATTAAATGGCCACCAAGTTTACTTTGAAGCCCATTTTTGGCTGTTTAGTCAGCATGAAGTGGGCATGATAATTTTTTAATATTTCTTTTTGTGAAATTTCCTGTACAGCCTTTTGTAGGATTACTACAGGTTAATGTGAGTTGAGGAAGAGTCTTTCTCGAACAATACTACATACCTTTTATTATATTACAAACCTAAGTGTTTTATATCCTGGAGTCAAGGAACAAATTTCCTTAAGATTATAGTATTACATGCCATAAAATACTATGCTTTATTGGTCCCATGTTTTGTGCAATTTTAAAGAGATGGCTTTCTATTAAGTATAAACTATGTATATATAAGAACCATATTTTCCACAACTAAAATGTGCATTATTTTTTCCAAAGTTTTATCATTGCTATTTATTTTTACCTTTGTTTTTGAACATTCAATCTGTTCATTTTGTATGTACGCTTAATACATGTCTGTCATATACAATATTGAATTTTTACTGTATAGTAATTCTGGAAAGAGCAAATAAATGAAGATTGTTTTTATTTGCCTGATAAAGTAATTGAAAGTGTATTTTTGGTATGAAGCTGGTTTTCTGTCACAATTGTAATTTCCCAAATTTTAAAATATCTTGTAATAAAATAAAAATATATGATGGCTAACTGTTCAGATACTACTTTTAAAGAATTAATATTAACCTTAAATTATTTTAAAGCTAAAAATGTATTCATTAGACCCTCAACTGGAGCTCATTTTAACTACTTTATTTGCACGTTATTTTT
>NW_016807866.1:5764335-5775043 GCF_001698545.2 Rhinopithecus bieti
TTTCACCAGGTTAGCCAGGATGGTCTCGATCTCCTGACCTCGTGATCCGCCCGCCTTGGCCTCCCAAAGTACTGGGATTACAGGCTTGTGACCCCCTGCCCCGCCCCCCATTTGGTTTTTTGTGCATACATCCACACATTCATGTGTATGTATTTTATTTACATTAAACTGCATATATTTGTATCGAAATTTACACAACGGGATTATACCATGTAATTGATAACTAAACATTTCCATACCATTCTTTCAAAAAGCTTAAGTAACATTTCATCACAGGAATATGCTCCTAATAGTTACTTTTCGTTAGAAAGAATATACTGGCCGGGCATGGTGGCTCACACCTGTAATCCCAACACTTTGGGAGGCCGAGGTGAGTGGATCACGAGGTCAGGAGATCGAGACCATCCTGGCCAACATGGTGAAACCCCGTCTCTACTAAAATACAAAATTAGCCGGGTGTGGTGGCACACACCTGTAATCCCAGCTACTTGGGAGGCTGAGGCAGGAGAATCACTTAAACCCAGGAGGCAGAGGTTGCAGTGAGCCGAGATTGCACCATTGCACTCCAGACTGGCGACAGCGAGACTCCATCTCAAAAAAAAAAAGAACATATTGTGAAAATTAATACATACCACACATGATTTTCTGATTACATCCAGAGTGTAAATTGTTAACAGTGAATGTAATAGGTCAAAGAATGTATGCCATGTACATTTAAATAAATGTTGCCATCCAAAAAAGGTTGCAGGAATTTATACGTAGGACGAGTAATAAATACGACTTTTCCTCAAAATCTCTCAAACTTAATTTGATATGTGAAAATATGACAGCTGACATTTGTCTCAGTCCTTATATTGGCCATTATAATTTTCTGTGTTCTATACATGTTCTTTGCCTATTCTTTTCTACTGGGTTCTTCTTGCTGTAAAGAAGCTGAAAGCTTGCCTTAATTTGGCCACACATCACCCAAAACTACCCAGACACTACCCATTTCTTCCTATTTCAGAAAATTCACAGTAGGTTGTCTTTTTCTTTTTATTGTTATTTTTTATTTATTTATTTTTTTGAGACAGGGTTTCATTTTGTTGCCCAGGCTAGAGTGCAGTGGTGTGATCATGGCTAACTGCAGCCTCAACCTCCGAGGCCCAAATGCTTCTCCTGCCTCAGCCTCCCGAGTAGCTGGCACTAGAGGCGTGCACCACCATGCCCACCTAATTTTTCTGTTTTTTGTAGAAACAGTTTCACCATGTTGCCCAGACTGGTCTCAAGCTCCTGGACTCAAGCAATCCACCCTTCTGGGCCTCCCAAAGTGTGATTACAGGCATTTGAGCCACCGCACCTGACTGGTTAAGTCCTATTTTCTGCAGTGTCTCATAAACAGGGACTCACTGAAGTGGCTTGAAAATTTAAATAGAATCCTGTCTTTGCATATTTGTCTGTTGAATGTTGGTCACCGCTCATAAAGTGAATGCTATTAATACCTGATTGGTGTAGAGGAAAAAATAAATGTGTTGCTTTTTAGAATTGTTTCTTGATCACAGAGTTAACTTTCATATACTAGCCTGTAGGAAGAAAGTCTGGTTAGGAGTTAAGAAACCTTTTAGAGCCACAATTTCTTAGAGAGTCATCAGGACTCAATATCTTGGTAACAAGACAGAATAAATTTAAATTTGAATATAAAGGATTTTTACCCCAACCTGGCTAACAATATTTAGGTTATGTATGTGCTTGATATGTGAATATCTAGAATTTGGCTGTAGTTTTGTTTTTTTTTTTTGTGGGTTTTTTTTTTTTTTTTCTTGGAGACAAGGTATCACTCTTGCCCAGGCTGGAGTGCAGTGGCATGATCACAGTTCACTGCAGCCTCAACCTCTCAGACTCAAGTGATCCTCCCACCTCAGCCCTTACGAGTAGCAGGAACTACAGGCACATGCCACTGCACCCAGCTAATTTTTGAATATTTTGTAGAGACGGTTTGCCATGTTGCCCAGGCTGCTGCAACTTCTAACCTGAAGCAATCTGCCTGCCTTGGCCTCCCAAAATGCTGGGATTACAGGCATGAGCCACCATGCCCAGCTGGCTGTATTTTCATAATAAAATGTAATGGTGTTTTATATTCACAAAAGACTCAAGTCTTCCAAATCTCCCATGGGGTTCCTTTTGGAAGTGAGGCCCTTGGTTTGTACTGTGATCTGAACCAAGACTCAAGGTAATTTGAGTATATAATTTTTTTTTTCTAGGCAATTTCCCTTGTTTTGTGACTCCCTTGGTGGGAATCTCTCTCAAAATGTGATATTCATGGAGGCAATTGAGGTACCAGCAAGCTTGTCCAACCCACCTTGCTTGGTTGTTTTGTTTTAGGTTTTTTTTTTTTCCCCCACGCTGGTCTCAAGAAATTCTGGGCTCAAGGGATCTGCTCACTGTGGCCTCCCAAAGTGTTGCGATTACAAGTGTGAACCACTGCTTCCGGCCTTAAAAAATACATATTTTTGAGACAGGCTCTTGCTTTGTCATCCAGGCTGGAGTAGCAGTGGCGCGATCAGGGCTCATTACAGTCGTAACCTCCTGGGCTCAGGTGATCCTCCCACCTCAGCCTCCTGAGTAGCCAGGACCACAGGCAGACGCCACTATGCCCAGCTAATTGTTGTATTTTTTTGTAGAGACAGATTTTTGCCTTGTTGCCCAGGCTGGTCTCAAACTCCTGGGCTCAAGCGATGCACTCCCCCACCTCTTAATCTCTTAAAGTGCGGGGATTATGGGAATGAACCCTAATTTATGGTTTTGTTTTTTTTTGTTGTTGTTTTTCTATACTCTGTATACTCCAGGGTATTTCAGATGTAAGGTGATTTCAACACATCTAATAAATTTCCTGATCTAGACTTGGTGACAGCCATTTCTCCAAGAGCTCTGCTTTGTTTTGTGGGAAATGCTATTTGAAGACCATAATCTAGGCACAGATGTAGTCATTGTTTTTAGTTAGGCCATTTCTTTTTCTTTTTTTTCTTCTTCTTTTTTGCTTTTTTTTTTTTTTTTTTTTTTTTTTTTTTTTTTTTTTTTTTAGACAAGGTCTTGCTCTGTTGTCCAGGTTGGAGTACAATGGCATAATCATAGCTCACTACAGCCTCAAACTCCTGGGCTCAAGTGCTCCACCTTCCTCAGCCTCCCAAGTACCTGGGACTATAGGTGCGTCCCACCGTGCCTGGCTGATTTTTTTTTTTTTTTTTTCTAGATACGGGGTCTTGCTGCATTGCTCATGCTGGTCTTGAACTCCTGGGCTGCTTCAGCCTCCCAAAGTGTTGGTATTACAGGCATAAGCCACTGTGCCTGGCCTAGTTTGGGCATTTCTAGGCCTTTTTAGTGGACTGAACTAAAAGAGACTATAGTCTCTTTTGCTGAAAATCTTGGTTCCTAACCACATAATTATTTGCTCTTCCCAATGTATACATAAATACGCATATATGTAACAATACCAGTATTTTCTAGCCATAGTATGACTGGAGGTAAATTTTCTTTGGGGTAGTATAAAATTTCTGTGTTTGCCAGTCACTTGAAATAGTAACTCCTTGTGTGCATCACAATGTTTCTTCATCCATGTTGCTGCCTGCGTCAGTCAGTGTAGAGTTCTCCAGAAAAACAGAGCCAATATAATAGATGCAAGAGATTGATCAGGAGGAGTGGCTTAAGTGGTTATGGAGGCTGAGAGGTCCCATGATCTGCTGTCTGCAAGATGGAGACCCGAGAAAGCCAGTGGTATAACAGTCCCACTCCTAAGCCCTGAGAACCAGGGACACCAATGGCGTTAAGTCCTGGAGTCGAAAGGCCTGAGAACCAGGAGCTCTGACATCTGACGGTGGAAGATGGATGTTCCCAACTCAAGAAGAGACAGAATTCACCCTTCCTCCACTTTTTGTTCTTTTCAGACTCAACAGGTTAGATGATGCCCCAGATACTGCCCAGGTTGGTGAGGGCAGATCTGGACTCCGTCTACTGATTCAAATGCTAAAGTCTTCCAGAAACACCCTCATAGTCAGAAATAATGTTGACCACCTGTCGGGTATGTCTTAGCCCGGGCAAACTGACACGTAAAATTAACTATCACAGTCAGTATTTCTTTTGGATTACTGAGTAGAATGCTGTGGTATGAATATGGCACAGTCTGATTACCTTTTCTCCTGTGGGTGGACATTTGGTATCTTTCCAGTTTGGGGCTGTTATGAATAATGATTCTTGTATGAGTTTGCTTTTGTTTTCCTGATACATATGCCAGGGAGTGGAATTGCTGAGTCATGGGGTAGGCATATCAATAACTTTATTAGACACTGCTGAACAGTTTTCTAAAGTATTTACATCAGTTTATACTTCTACCAGTAGTGTGCCAGAGGTCCTGTTGTTGCCATTCTCCTGTAGTGATTTCTATTATTTCTCCTATTTTTCTTTTTTTCTTTTTTGAGACCGAGTCTCTTTCTATCACCCAGACTGGAGTGCAGTGGCATGATCTTGGCTCACTGCAACCTCCGCCTCGTGGGTTCAAGTGATTCTAGTGCCTCAGCCTCCCGAGTAGCTGGGATTACAGGCGCCGCCACCATGCCTGGCTATGATTATTGTTATTATTATTATTATTTTGAGATGGAGTTCTGCTCTTGTCGCCCAGGCTGGAGTGCAATGGCACAATCTCGGCTCACTGCAATGTCCGCCTCCCAGGTTCAAACGATTCTCTGGCCTCAGCCTCCTGAGTAGCTGGGATTACAGGCGCCTGCCACCGCGCCCGACCTGTTTGTTGCATTTTTAGTAGAGATGGGGTTTCGCCATTTTGGCCAGGCTGGTCTCGAATTCCTGACCTCAAGTGATCTGCCCACTTCAGCCTCCCAGAGTACTGGAATTACAGGTGTGAGCCACCATGCCTGGCTTCTCCCTATTTTTCTTATTCTGATATATCCTCAACATTTTTTTCCAACCCTTTACTGAACTTTTTATTTCTGTTATCAAAACTTTTTTTTTTTTTTTTGAGACAGAGTCTCACTCTGTCGCCCAGGCTGGAGAGCAGAGATGCGATCTCAGCTCATTGCAACCTCCGCCTCCTGGCTTCCAGTGATTCTCTTGCCTCAGCCTCCCGAGTAGCTGGAATTACAGGCACACACTACCACTCTGGATAGTTTTTGTATTTTTAGTAGAGAAGGGGTTTTGCCATGTTGGCCAGGTTGGTCTGGAACACCTAGCCTCAAGCAGTCTGCCTGCTTTGGCCTCCCAAAGTGTTGGGATTACAGATGTGAGCCACCATGCCTGGCTCAGATTTTGATTTTAGAATGTTCACACTTACAAATGGAAATTAAAGTGTGTTGAGAAGTTTTTTTTGAAGCTGAGTTAAGAGTTAGTGCTTTTATATCAATTTTCATTATTAAAAAGTTCTCAGGAACCAAATAACATTGGTCCCCTTAAATGGAGGCAGTTCTGCCCAAAATGGATGCTTGGGGCCCAAGCTGAAGGCCAGTGGTTGTTGAGGAATCTAGTTAGAATTGCGTTATAGGAATTCCTTTCTTTCCTTTTCTTTTTTTTTTTTTTTTTTTTTGAGATGGAGTCTAGCTCTGTCACCCAGGCTGGAGCGCAGGGGCACCATCTTGGCTCACTGCAAGCTCTGCCTCCCGGGTTCACGCCATTCTCCTGCCTCAGCCTCCCCAGTAGCTGGGACTACAGGTGCCCGCCACCACTCCCGGCTAATTTTTTGTATTTTCAGTAGAGACAGGGTTTCACCGTGTTAGCCAGGATGGTCTTGATCTGCTGACCTCGTGATCCGCCTGCCTCGGCCTAAAGTGCTGGGATTACAGGCGTGAGCCATCATGCCCGGCAGGAATTCTCTAGTCCAACATTTGTGGTGCAAACTTTGAGGTTTTGAGCAAATAACTTCTTTCTTTCTTTTTTTTTTTTTGAGAAAATATTTGAGATAGCCCAGGGCCTCTCTCTGGAGCCGCATCCCCTGCCCGTGTTGGCTTATCAAGTTGGCACTGAAGTTGGATCTCTAAAATGTTCGCCAAGAAAGCCAACTCCTTCGTGTACTTTTAGTACTTAAAGCATGTGTTTTTATCTTTTAAATCCACAGTTCAGCGTCGTGACACTTCAAGAGGTGGGCAGATTATTCATTTGTGAATGAATAGCATTTATGAGAAATTTGGAGAAATTTGATGTTGGAGAGACACCAAGAATCCCGAGCTTTCCAAAACAGACTGAGGTTTATGAAAATGCAAGCTCCTGGAGCTGGGGCCTCTGCTGGATGTTCGGAATCATGGGGCTGGTAGGGCCAGGAGTCTGTACTTTCATAACAGCCAAATTATCTAAAGTATATAGTCATTCCCAGTCCAAAATCTGTAAATTCTGGAGAGAAAAATCTAAAAACTGCATATTCGGATTATGTTATTCTAGCTTCCTGTAGAAATCAGGCTTCAAGGAGCATACAGCCATTCTTATCAACATGAGACACTGATTTTTAGGCAATCTCTGTACCTTTCATAAAGCTGGCTAAAAGCATCAGCCAGTATTTACATAAGAATCCATGTCTGTTGGCCGGGCGCGGTGGCTCAAGCCTGTAATCCCAGCACTTTGGGAGGCCGAGACGGGCGGATCACGAGGTCAGGAGATCGAGACCATCCTGGCTAACACGGTGAAACCCCGTCTCTACTAAAAAATACAAAAAACTAGCCGGGCGAGGTGGCGGGCGCCTGTAGTCCCAACTACTCGGGAGGCTGAGGCAGGAGAATGGCGTAAACCCGGGAGGCGGAGCTTGCAGTGAGCTGAGATCTGGCCACTGCACTCCAGCCTGGGCGACAGAGCGAGACTCCGTCTCAAAAAAAAAAAAAAAAAGAATCCATATCTGTTCTTTTTTTCCAAAAATCCTAGAGCATTGGTTCCTCAGATAAACCTGTGTGTTTCTTTTATCCAGGAAAAGCAGCGCATCCAGGGGTACTTGTTTCCTGGCCTTCTGCGAAGTCCACAAGTAAATTAGGTCTCATCTGAAAATGTCCCATTTCAAAGGCCTGCGGTATCTGTGCCTACCGATCAATTTACTGCCTCACTTTAAAATGTGAGTCTGTTCTTAGAAAGGGTTTATACTATAATAATAAAATAGCATCTACTATAATAATAAAATGTAAACAACCTTGCGCTAGGTACTGAACAATTTCATAGCTTTGAACCCTCCCAAATGTTCTAGAAGCCAATATAGAAACCCAGAGATCTCAGTTTTTGTTTGCAGAAGGGGCAAGAGAACCGGTCGTGTTCGCCCTCCATAGGGTCGGTCTAACACATAGCCCAGGCTCTGTAAACGTTTGCTAAAAGAACGAATCAACAAGGAATAAGTAATGGATAATAATAATAAATAATAATGAATCCATTCTTCCTGCAGTCGTGGGTCTGGCGGGAATAAGTTCCGGCCCGGATTCCGACCCCAGGGCCAGAGGGGGACTTGCCTCCAGGCCTAGGAGGGGGCGGGGCTTCCCTGGGGGTACCGCCCACGTCGGGCGGGACCTGAGGGGCGCTTGAGGGGCGGGGCGTCCATGAGGTCCCACCCATGCGGGGGGCGGGGCCTGCGGCGCGCGGGAAGCGGCGCGCGCTGCGCGGGAGGTGACGGCTCCCCTGACCGTCCGGGTCCCTGCAGGTACCGCTTCCCGGGGCTGGCCCGGGCGGCTCCGCGGCTCTTTTGGTCGGGTCGATCTGGGGCCAGAGGCCCTCGCCTAGGGCGGGCCCCTGGGGCCTGGGATAGTTCCGGAGGGCGCGCGTTCGGGCGGCGAGGCCCCGTCCACCCCCGGCCCCGCGCGGCCTCCTCCCGGCGGCCTCCGTCCCAGCTTCCCGGGCCCAGCGCCAGGTCCCTGGGAAAGGCGGAGTTCTGCTCTCGCCCCGCCGCCCCGGTCCCCTACCCCGTTTGCCCCCCTCTTCCGGGAGGCCCCTCCCGGGGCGGGCCCCTACCTGGGCTCTCAGGGCGCGCCCCTAGACCCTACTAAGCGGGGACAGGCAGTGCAGATGGCCGGGGCCCGTAGGTAGCCTCCACCTGGATGTTTGGTTTTGCTTTTCTGGACGTAGCGGCGTATCATAAACTTGTGGATGTCAGGACCCAGCGAAGCATTTTAGGTGGAGCTAGCAAGATGTTCTTGTCAGATGGCAACATTAACATCCTTTCCCAATGCAGTGTGCATTTTAAATGGCTCCTGCCCTATTCAGCGCTCAGTAACCCTTCGCTGCTGCTAACACTGTTGTTTAATCCATCACCAGCATTTTGCAGCTTTCCTCTGTCTTGAAGTAGAACGGTGCCGGAGAAACGTTTTGCCCCTTCAAGACTCAGGAGGATGAAAGTCATCACTTGTGAAATAGCCTGGCACAACAAGGAGCCCGTGTACAGCCTGGACTTCCAGCATGGGGCGGCCGGGAGGATCCACAGACTGGCGTCTGCGGGCGTGGACACCGCTGTCAGGGTAAACTGGGGCAGAGATAGCCATCTGGGAACACTGCTTGAAGCAATAGTTTTCATTCTTTTATTTAAAACCAATGTCGGCTGGGCGCGGTGGCTCACGCCTGCAATCCCAGTGCTTTGGGAGGCTGAGGTAAGAGGATCACTTAAGTCCAGGAGTTCGAGATCAGCCTAGGCAACGTAGCCAGAAATGAAAAAGTAGCAGGATGTGGCGGTGTGCAGCTGTAGGCCCAGCTACTTGGGAGGTTGAGGTGAGAGGATCGCTTGAGTCTTGGAGTTTGAAGCGAGCAACGATCATTCCACTGCACTCCAGCCTGGGTGAGAGAGCCAGACCCTTCTCTTAAGTAAATGAATGAATAAATGAACATATGTCAACAAATCCAAACTACTTTGTCATCTAGCCCAGAACGCTAAATTTCCAGGGCCTGCGGTGAAAAATGAAAGCAAAAGACAGCTGCTTTTTTTTTTGAGATGGAGTCTTGCTCTGTTGCCCAGGCCGGGGTGCAGTGGTGCAATCTCGACTTACTGCAACCTCTGCCTCCCAGGTTCAAGCTATTCTCCTGCCTCAGCCTCCCAAGTAACTGGGACTGCAGCCACTCATCACCACACCCGTCTAATTTTTTTATGAAGTAGAGATGGGGTTTCACCATGTTGGTCAGGCTGGGCTCGAACTCCTGACCTCAGGTGATCCACCCACCTTGGCCTCCCAAAGTGCTGGGATTACAGGCCTGAGCCACCATGCCCGGCTCTGCTTTCTTATTTGATTCATTTTCCCTAGATTATTGTAACTGGACGTTCATTGTTTTGGGATTCTGATCCTGGTTCCTATTGGGTAACAAGTTGCTCTAGAAAGAAGGTGGAGGGGAACAGTAGACATTTATGTTTTAGATAGGGATTTCTTTCCGAAAATAAGCATAGTTTTTTTTTTTTTTTTTTTTGAGACAGGGTCTTACTGTGTCGCCCAGGCTGGAGTGCAGTGGCCTGATCGGCTCACTGCAGCCCTGACCTCCAGGGCTCAAGTGATCCTCCCACCTCAGCCTCCCGGGTAACTGGAACTACAGGCATGTGCTATCACACTTGGCTAATTTTTTAAAATTTCTGTAGAGACCAGGTCTCACTATGTTTCCAGGCTGGTCTTGAACTCCTGGCCTCAAGTGATTTACCCACCTTGGCCTCCTAAACTGCTAGGATTACAGTTCTGAGCCACCACACCCAGCCCATAATATTGTTTTAATACAAACAGTACAATATGTGCCCATTCTATGTTTTTCAAATGAATGTTTTGGTATCGACAGATCTGGAAGGTAGAAAAGGGACCAGATGGAAAAGCCATCGTGGAATTTTTGTCCAATCTTGCTCGTCATACCAAAGCCGTCAATGTCGTGCGTTTTTCTCCAACTGGGGAAATTTTAGCATCAGGAGGAGATGGTGAGTATTGCTGTTCTTCAGAGATTCTTTAGGAACCAGATAGATACCTGTGTGTCTCGTGTCAGATAGTGAGATTTGAGCTGAATATGCTTTTTTAGGGGGGATGGGATAGAGTGTCGCTCTTATTCCCCAGGCTGGAGTGCAGTGGCGCAATCTCAACTCACTGCAACCTCCGCCTCCCGGGTTCCGGTGATTCTCCTGCCTCAGCCTCCCGAGTAGCTGGGATTACAGGTGCCTGCCAGCTAATTTTTTTTTTTTTTTGTATTTTTAGTAGAGATGGGGTTTCATCATGTTGGCCAGGCTGATCTCGAACTCCTGACCTCAGGTGATCCACCTGCCTCGGCCTCCCAAATTGCTGGGATTACAGGCATGAGCCACCGCGCCTGGCCTGGATATGCTTTTTATTTCAGATATGGCCGACCTTCTCAATCTGTCATTTCGGTAGTTCAGTAAAATAATGTTCTAGGGAGTGCGGTAGAGTCGGAGAGGGAGGACAGCAAGATGACACCGGGAACACCTGTTTGAAAACAGCTGCTTTCCTGCTAGCTCCCACTGGGCTGTTCCGAGACAAGATGGAGAGGCACTTACCTTTCCATCACATCCCAAGCAAGGCGGCGGCTGTTCTGGTTTTGTTTGATTGTTTGTTTAATATCTATGGTGATCAGAGTCAGTTCATTGTCTCTGTATAATTAATTAATTGGCTTTAGGACTGTGTTATTAATTAATTGGCTTTGGGAGTTTTTTTTTTTAACCAGTCATCTTTTATTTGGGTTTTTATTTTTTATTTTATTTTTTTATTTTATTTATTTATTTTTTTTGAGTCGGAGT
>NW_016807867.1:0-44316 GCF_001698545.2 Rhinopithecus bieti
TATATATATATATATATATATGTATGTATAGTAGAGTCCAGGTTTGAATGCTATGAGACCTCATCTGTACTTACAGGCTATGAAACCCAAGGACACTCAGACTGTGTCCTCACCCAAGTCACAGACAGTGACTACAAATCAGTCAACCCAGTCTGAGAGCTTTTTTCCACCCTTGATGGAAGAAAAAGAGTAATAACTTTGGGGCTGTACATGTGAGAATACGTTTGAGGGGAAAGGAGGATGGCAGGCTAAGGAAACAGAAAACCAAAAGAGTAAAGACGTATTTGCTAACCAAGAAGACATTTCCAAATATTTCTCTCATGCCCCTTCCAGAAAGATTTCAAGGCCAGGAAAATAAAAGTACCTGTTTGATGCCAACTGATTAAAGCTCCAAGGAAAACCAGCAAATGTCTTAATTTTCTTATTCAAGAACTCCTTTTATAATCAAACAGAAGAGGAGAAAGCTCTAAGTAGGTGCCTGAGTCACAAGATATATGAAATGTTTGACATGTTGCTTAGTTCTACAAAGAGAAAATTCCAAATGATTTATAATGCAATTTTTTTCCAATTTCCAGTATGGAGGAATCTTGAAATCTCATAAACAGAATATAAGGGAAACCACTTTTTTTTTTAAATGTGATAAAGTAAAGGCTTCCCCAGACACTAATTAATACAATTGTGTATCTGTGACTTCAGACTTAAAAAGGCAATGGCTTAACTCCAAAGCTCAACTATTTTTGGATCCTTCAGTCTCTCCCTGTGAATAACACTTTGTTGAACCAAACACAACTCTCTGAGAGTGATGTGAGTCTCCCAGCTCCCTGCTAAGACAAGCATTTCAGTGGTGAACTTCCCTCTGTTCCTTTCTCTGAGAAGGCAGATCCTAACATATCCTCTAAAGATAATATCCCCCATCCCTTAGAACTTCTCCCAAATTATCACACATCATTAGATAAAAGAGCTGTATATGTCCAGTTTCTCACAAAGAAACCAATAGTAAGAAAAAGGTTGGGGTACAAACGCTTTTAAAAGAAAGACTTAATGGTCTTTGAAATTGCCCATTTTCCATGTTCATTTCCTATGTCAGGCCTTAGAGTCAGGCACATTAAAAACTTTTTCAATCTATCTTGAAGTGACTTAATGGTACCAAGTGACTTTTTTGTACCAAGTGACACGAAAAGAAATAACAGCCATCTAATCAGGGAAAACTGAAGTGGGCGTGCGAGGCAGGGGGCAAGCCATACTTCTAAATACAAATTTTCATCTTTACACCCCTCGCTTCATGTTGAAGAACTTGACTCAAGGCTAACTTGACTCAAGGCTAACTTGACTCAAGGCTAACTTGACTCAAGGCTAGAAATGGTTTGGCAAGATCAGTTCATCAATGTAAACAGCTCCCTTGAACTCCGAAAGTAGTTTTTGTTGAGATTAAGCTTAGAGTTGCATCTTAAAGAATTGTTAGATATTGTATGGTTTGTTTCATGCTTTTTTCCTATTTACATGTGGGGGGAAATCCTTTGTATTTCTCCTGTGTAGAATAAATGGTGAAACTGAAGATAAAAAATGAAGATGAAGTAATCAAAACATTTGGTAACACTGAATTAACTGAAGGCAGGTATACATGTAAGTTCAGGTTTCTTCTTACACATGCCTGTTGAAAGGTGTCCTCTCAAGAAAAAAAAAAAANACTCAAGGCTAGAAATGGTTTGGCAAGATCAGTTCATCAATGTAAACAGCTCCCTTGAACTCCGAAAGTAGTTTTTGTTGAGATTAAGCTTAGAGTTGCATCTTAAAGAATTGTTAGATATTGTATGGTTTGTTTCATGCTTTTTTCCTATTTACATGTGGGGGGAAATCCTTTGTATTTCTCCTGTGTAGAATAAATGGTGAAACTGAAGATAAAAAATGAAGATGAAGTAATCAAAACATTTGGTAACACTGAATTAACTGAAGGCAGGTATACATGTAAGTTCAGGTTTCTTCTTACACATGCCTGTTGAAAGGTGTCCTCTCAAGAAAAAAAAAAAAAGAAGAAGAAGGAATACGTTGTATTTTCTAAGCTATATTCATTTTCTGAATGGATTTCAGAGAGACTTGGGAAAATTCCATTTCACCAAATAGTAAGTAAAGTTAACAAATTTATCATATACTTAAAAAATTAATGTAGAAGTTCCATTATAAAATTTAGTTTAATAAAAGTGTTTCTAAAAGCATGTAATACAAATACTTGCAAGAACACTGTTGCAAAATATATGTTGAACTTAAATAATAATCAGTACAAAATGATGGAAAGAAAATGACTTTTCTTTCCATGGTATTAGGCCAGATCCTGTCAGATGGTGCATTGAAATTTTGTAAGCAAAAAGAAGTCACACTTAGGAATAGGTCCATCAAAAAAAAAATTTCAAACCATGAAAAAAGAGTTAAGATATATCTTTGTTGTTTCACTTCCATTTTTCTTGTTAACATAAATGAGCTAATATTCATGTCAGAATTACAACTTTTCTTGACTGACATAACAACTTCTTTGCTGAATCCAATAGTTATTCAGCATTTATCACTGATTTTGTGACATTCTTGGTGGTTACAAAATTATAAAACTAATGGTGAAATTTGCAAACAAAAACAAAATAGCAAGTCACACTGCGGTTGTAGGTGTAAACCCAAACACAAGTGGCTATATGCAATGCTTAATAAAGGGTACTACATATTTTTAAAATAATAATAGGTCCATCTTCTTGGGCTCCTGGGACAGTGGAGTAATTGACAGCTAGATCATGTGGCAGCCAGTAGCCCCACCCATTCCCCCCATGTTTGACCCACTGCAAGAACACATCACAATTACATGTGCGTGTAAAACACTACCGAGGCCTCCCACTCCTGCCAACTAGCAATCGATCTGCCATCTCTGTGTTGGTCTCTCAGTCTAATCCCTCCACTCTGCTGTAGGTCTTATTTTCTCCTACCTACCCTCTTGGGAATCTCACTCCATCTATCACTCCCACTTTCTGGGATTTAAACTTCCTTCTTTCCAGTGGTACCTTCTTTTCATCAACATGAAATTCATATTTGAGTCTTTTTCACCTTACAAAACTCCTCCTTCAGCTGCTATCCTGTCTTCTGCTCCCCTAGGCAGCCAAAGTTAGAAGGTTTACCTGGGCTTGCTTCATCAACTTCTTTACCTTCCTCTTCCATCATCCTCCTCAATATTCCATTGAAGATGCTTTTGCCAAAGTCATCGATGTTCCCCACATTATTTAGTCTAATGGACACTCTTCTGTCCTATTGTGATTTCCCAACATGTTTTGGGCATTGTTTACCCTCTATCCTTCTCAGAGCCCTTTCCTGGGTTTCCTGACACCACTGTCTTTCAAGTTCTCTCCTACTTTCTGCCATTTCAGTTGCGGAGTCCTGCTCTTCTCCCAACCCCCTCAAGGTACCATCCAGGACAACTGCCTTGCATTCTGTACTCTTTCCTAGATGGTCTCATCAATCCCCATGGCTTAATGTTTTGGTTGTCACTGAACTACTGATGACCCACTCTGCAGACCACCTTCTGAGCTCGACTCGTGTATCTAATTATCTTTGAATAACCCATTTGGATATCTCTTGAGTCTCAAAAATTAGCACGCCCAACACTGAACTTAGAGTGATTTTTTCTTTAATGCACATGTTTATATGAACTTGATCATAGTTACATTTTTAAAATGTACCCTTCTGATCAAAACCGTTCAATGTCACCCATCTGCTCTAAGTAAAAGCCTAAGGCATTATAATGCCTACAACACCCTGCATAATCCCTCTCCACTCATTTGCTTCCCTGACATTATCTCCTACTACTGTCCCCCAACTCACCAGTCTAGCCATGCTCCCAACGCAGGGGCCTTTGCACTTGCTTTTCCTATTTTTCCACCTGATATAAGCACTTGTTCTCTCCCATCCCTGAAGACTTCAGTCAACTATCACCTGTTGGTATGGCTTTCCCTGACAATCACACATAAAATTGCAACATGCCCACCAATCTAGCATTTTTTAACTTCTTTTCCTGACTTGTCTTTACAACATTTATCAATATTGGACATAGTATATATTTTATTGTCTACTTTCCTCCACGGATTGTAGACTACCTTGCAGGAATGTTGGTCTTGTTATTCATTGTTTTATTCCTAATGCCTAGAACAGGGTCTGGCATATAAAATAGAATCAATAAGCAACTGTGGAATAAACAAACAAATGAATCTCCAAACCTGCTATCCATCATTTCAGTAAATGGTACCCCCGTCGACCCAGCTGCTCAATACAGTTTTGACTCAACTCATTTGCTTTTACCCCACATCCATCACTCAGCCCTCCTGCCATCTCCAAAAATCATCTTCCTCTCCATCTCCTGTCACATAGTTATTTCTTATTCATCTTTTAATTCCAGCTACATATCATTTTTACAGACTATGTCTGTAATGTTTCCTTTTAAATACCCAACTAGACCTAACACATGTCTGGTCCATACTAAGTGTCCATCAAGTATTTGTTGAATGAATAAATGGCGTTTCTCAGAAATCCCAGATTAGGTCCCCTGGCTCTCTGTTGCTATCACACTCTGTAAATTTCCATACAACACTCATCTCGTTTCAATAACTACTTAGTTTGATGTTCTTCTTTACTAGGCTATAAGCTTCCTGAAAACAGAAATCTACATGAAGGTGGGAATAAGCAATGGAAGGTCCTAAAATACAGACAGTACTGGCCTGACTATGGAAGGGTCATGCTGGTAATACAGGGAAGCCATCTGAATAGGTTGGGGACAGAGTTGTGATTACAGAGGCATCAGGCTAGAGAAAAGAACCTCATTCCATTTTGTGATACCAAAGGGGAAAAGGGAGTATTATAAGGTAGGCATATTTGGTCTCATACTTCTATATAAATCAATTCCAGTGCTGATTAAAATGGAGTTTGGCTTGATTATTAATCATTAAAATTTAAGAAATTCTTTTATGTTTTTTTTGAGACAGAGTCTTGCCCTGTCACCCAGGCTAGAGTGCAAAGACGCGATTTCGGCTCACTGCAACCTCCGCCTCCCAGGTTCAAGTGATTCTCCTGCCTCAGCCTCTCGAGTAACTGGGATTATAGGCATGCACCAACACGCCCAGCTAATTTTTTGTATCTTTAATAGAGACAGGTTTCACCATGTTGGCCAGGTTGGTCTCAAACTCCTGATCGTGATCCGCTCACCTCGGCCTCCCAAAGTGCTGGGATTACAGGTGTGAGCCACCATGCCTGCCCATTTTTTTTAACTTATGAATTTCAAAAACTTCTAATTTCAAGCTTGTATAGTCTCCTAGATTCCAGATTGCAGCCTAATTGCTCTAAAATACACTTGATTAATTTATACATGGTTTACTTGCTAATTCAGAATTATATCTAGATAGATAGACAGACATTTATGTGCATACACACACAAACACTCATTTTATAGATTAGAAAACTGACATAGCAGAATCTCTTTTTACCTCAAGACTATATGATTCATAAGTACTGGAGCTGGGATTTGAACCAAGGTCTATGTGACTTCAAAATTCATGCACTTTTACTATTTTATAATGCCTCCATAATATGATATATATTCAGAGTGAAAATATTTGTGTAAAGAATTACAATAAAAATGAACATAAATTTAGCCCAATACTGTCTTACAATAGCTCGTGAATATATTTAATATTAATTTGCTCACAAATTATGATAGCAATGTCTACCATGAGGATCTGCCAAGTATTCTTTGACCGTTTGCTAAACATAAATGGTAGAGTTATTACCTTTAACATAAATGTATGTCCCATTTTCACCAACAATAACCCACACTCACACTTAAGTCCAAACAGCTTTATTGAACTCTGACCTCTACAACTCAAAGATAAACAAGAATAGGATTAAGCCATCTTCCCTTTATTGTGCTCCACAGCACCCTTTGATTCTTGTTGAATTAATAAATAGTTTGAGATGAGGAGAAAGCAGAAACAAGCTCTTCTACACACTTCCATTTCCAGCTGAGGCTAATTTATCAATAACAAGTCATAGCCTTCACTGTTCCTACATTCCAGAAATATGTCACCAAAGGACTGTACATATGCACGAAGAACCCTAAATCTGCATTTTGATATAGACAACTGTTAGATTTACTTCTTACTACCTACAGGAAATTCATGTCTATGAGCAAAAAGTCACATACAAAGATTTTCAGAACGGTATTATAATCAACAAAAATAAGAAAACTGATAAATTAGTGTAGGGATAGTACTAGAGAATAGTTCAAAGTCTACAAAAGGTTATGTTTATAGAGTCTTTTTAACTTTTGACTAGGAAAAAATATTGTTACATTAAATAATAATGAAATTAATAGAGTATTATGAGCCAGCTTTCTTGTATGAGTCAGCTTTATATGTATTAACTAATTTAATCCTCAAAACAAATTTTACAAGGTAAGCACCATTACTATCTCCATTTTACAAATTAAAAAAGTTCAACACAGAGAGATAGGAACTTGAACCAAGATCCTTAAGCTTATTAGGTATTAGAGTCAGGATATAAATCCAGATACAGCACTTGAAAACCCACACTTAACAGTTTATACAGAAGATAAAATTGTATAGACTATTATAACTATTTAAATATATATTTGCTTGCATAAAAAGAAAATATTGGATGGGAATGTAATTTGTTATATGCGAAAATTTTAATTTCTTCATTATATTTATCTTTCTTTTCCACAACTTTTAGAGTAGTCATGTTTTATGTTTATAACCAGGACAGAACAAGAAGTAATATTTGAAAAGTAAATGAAAAAAAGAAGTTCATGTTTTGAACAGATGCCTTGGTTCAATTGAGTAATTGACTTCAAAATTCATATACTATAGTCACAAATAATCTATATTTGAATACGTGCTATGGAAAAAAGAAGATGTCTTGATGGCATAAGATATGTTCGGAGCTGAAAGGGACCTTAGAGATCATTTAGACCAGTTTTCTCTAAGTGTGGTCCCCAGACCAGCGGTGTCAACATCATTTGGGAAATGCAAATTTAGGGGCCCTGCCTAGATTCACTGAATCAAAATTTCTGGGGGTGGTGCCCAGAAACCTGTGTTGTCACACAAGTCCTGCGGGTTCTTCTGATGCACCCTCAAGTTTCAGAATCGCTGACCTAGGCTTATGGTTCTCAGCCACGGCTGCATATCAGAATCGGAATCACCTGATTTTTAAGACTCTCAGTGTCTGGACTGCACCAATAGAGATGCTGAGTTAACCGGTTTTAAATGAGTCCATCAGTGTTTTTAACTGCTCTTTATGTGATTTGGCCAGACCACTGATTTAGTCCTTTACTACTCATAGCATGATCCTCAGACCCACAGAGTTGGCATCCACTGGGAGCTTTTTAGAAATGTAGGATCTAGAGTTCCACTCCAGCCCTGCTTGAATCAGAAACTGCATTTAAACAAGATCCCCAAGTGGTTGATATATACATGCAAGTTTGAGAGGTATTGAACACTGCCCTCATTTTACAGAGGAAAAAACAAACAAGGCCAACAGAGTTAATATTTTCCCAAGATCTCACTGCTGGGGGATGGGAAACGGGGGATGGGAGGAGGGGCAAGAATAGAAGAGTTGAATTCAAACCCAAGATGCTCAAAACTTCAACTGCACTCTTTCTGTTATACTATGTTGTAAAGCTTTGGATTTGATGAATCTTTCTTTTTTTTCCCTTTCTCCCACCTCCAAACGGTTTTCACCCCATAAAGTACCTAAAGGTTGGTAATGCACAAATGCCATGTCATTCCCTGAAGAAATTTAGAGTTGGCAGAGGAAGGCTTAGAAATTAAGTGCCTGAAAGCCAGTAACCAGACCCAGAGATCTCCAAGGGCTGCTGTCCAGTCCAAAATTCTATGACATCGGCAATACAGCCTTGAATAAAAACCAGAATGCCAGTATCCAATGCAGTGAGAATTTATTTCATAGTTATCAAAGCAAACCAAAGGTTATCAGTGGGTTGGACATTTAAAGATTAAGTACAGCTGATCGCACTCAACTCTTATGCAGGTAGCTTAACTCCAGTGGTTCTGGTCTCTCTCTGAAGGGAAAATAGAGGTGTTTATGATCCTGTATCCTAATGGGTTCCAGGTGAACCAGGCTAGGCGCCTGAGTCAGGCCCTCTCTTCTTTGATTTACATGGCAGGATCCAGGCCATCCCTAAATTGAAAAGATATAGTAATGAGCAAATGCAGAAAAAGAAAAGAGGGGAAAAAAGAGCTGAGGGAAAACCTGGAGTGCTTTTCCAAGTCCAAAGTGAGCTATGGCTGCCCTCTCTGCTCAGAAGGTATGATCATAAATTACTAGCTAATGTTTAGCACTGGGGCTCTGGCCCATGATCTATTACAGAGGACGAGATGCCTCCAAGCAGAAAACACTGTAATTGGGGAGCAATAACATCTGTGTCAGTCATGAAACGGCAATTAAAGTGAACTGAGAAGTACAGGCTGTGCTGCAGATGCATAGTAATAATATGCACATTTTTTAGCTAAAAAGATATGTCATCAAGATATGGGCCTCTTTACATTCTTTTGTGTCACGATAGCCTGAAGAGGATCAGTAGGACCCCTGGATTTCTGTTTTAACATTAGCAAGATGTTAGCCAACAACTCAAGGGAATTATAGTTGATAAAGAAGTCTGAGGAACTCAGATTATGGGCTTGGTTTTCTGGAGCACAGATTCTAGGTCGTTACAATGCTCTGCTCTACTGAGCAGGTCACATAATCTCTCTGAGCCTCCTAACCTAGCAAGGTCAAATAATTCATTCAGGATAGAACTGGGACTCAAACGCAGACCTTCTGGCTATAAATTCTGTCATTTTCCCAGTACATCTCTGTTGATTATAAAATTGATATTTAAGTAGTTATAAATAAGAGTAAATGCCCAGTTATTCAGGAAATGAAATGTGTGCAAGGTACTTTAGTTTCTGAATAGATCAAAATAAAAGGGAACTGCTTTATTGTAACTTTCCATTTTAAAAATCCTTCAATAGCATGATAATAGCTAAAAATTCAAACCATTTAAGAGTGTTCAGGGTGGGAGGGGGGCAAGAGCTGAAAAAATACCTATTGGGTACTATGCTCACTACCTGGGTGATGGGATCCTTCATACCCCAAACCTCAGTGATATGCAATTTACCCATGTAACAAACCCGGTGAACCTAAAAGTTGGAAAAAAATAATAAGAAATAAAATAGAAGTGTTCAGACAAAAAAAAAAAAAAAAACTACCAGTTGTGGGTAGTCTAGAGCAGGGGTTCTCAACCCCCAGGGCCATGGACTAATACGAGTCTGTGGCCTGTTAGGAACTGGACCGTACAGCAGAAGCTGAGGAGTGGGCGAGTGAGCAAAGCTTCATCTGTATTTACAGCTACTCCCCATCGCTCGTGTTACCACCTGAGCTCCACCTCCTGTCAGATCAGTGGCAGCATTAGAGTCTCATGGGAGCATGAACCCTGTGGCAGCATTAGAATCTCATGGGAGCATGAACCCTATTGGGAACTGTGCAGGTGAGGGATCTAGGTTGCACGCTCCTTATGAGAATCTAATGGCCGATGATCTGAGATGGGGCTGAAGCAGTTATGCTATCACTGGGGAGCAGCTGCAAACACAGATTAACATTAGCAGAGAGGTCTGACTGAACAGAAACCTTAATAAATCAATTGCTTGCAGACTCATAACAAAATTCTATCAGTGAGTGGCAAATGACAATTAAGCTGCATCTGGTGTCAGGCTTTATAGTGGCAAGTGAGTTGATGTACTTTGATTGTACAGCTGCATCTGGTGGCAGGCTTTAAGTCAGAATCTGACACTTATTTCAGTCCGTGTGTGGCCTGCCATTATTTTATTTACCACTTCCATCCATGCCTCTTTCCTACACTGAGCTCTTGTCTCTGTCACTGTTTTGGTAAGCCCACAAGCTAACCCAAGCCAAAATGAGTGAAAAATAAACGTCACTAGAGAGCTTCTTTGAAAAGAGGGAAAGACCCAATGATGAGACAGCAGAAGACTCTAAGACTCTAAGACTAAAACAAAAAGAAATCCTCATTTAAAAGAAAATACTAAGAGTCCTACTTAAATTATGGTTTCATTACAACAAGTGATTCACCTTCTCCAAGCCTGCTTTGTATAATATATGGTGACTGGCTATCCACCAAAGGCATGAAACCTTCCAAACTGCTTCACCACATGGAGACCAATCACCCTGCATTAAAAGATAAGCCTTTGGAGTTTTCCAAAAGAAAAAAACGTGAACACAAAGAACAGAAGCAATTATTGAAGGCCACCACTTCATCAAATATGTCTGCACAGACAGCATCATTCTTAGTGGCTAACTGCATTGCTAAAGCTAAGATGCCCTTTACTATTGGTGAAGAGTTGATCTTGCCAGCTGCTAAGGACATCTGTCATGAATTTTTTTTATTTATTTATTTTTGAGATGGAGTCTCACTCTGTTGCCCAGGCTGGAGTGCAGTGGCATAATCTTGGCTCACTGCAACCTCCGCCTCCCCGATTTAAGCGATTCTCCTGCCTCAGCCTCCCGAGTACCTGGGACTACAGGCACCTGCAACCACGCCCGGCTAATTTTTGTATTTTTAGTGGAGATGGGTTTCGCCATGTTGGCCAGGCTGGTCTTGAACTCCTGACCTCAAGTGATTCCCCCCGCCTCAGCCTCCCAAAGTGCTGGGACTACAGAAGTGAGCCACCGCACCTGGCCTGTCACGAACTTTTAGGGGAGGCTGCGGTTCAAAAGTGGCACTTGTTCCTCTTCAGCTAGTACCAAAACTAGATGAATTGATGAAATAGTAGAGGCTCTTGAGGCACAACTGTCAGAGAAAATTAATAAGCCAATATGGTATACAATCCAAGTTGACAAGTCTACCGGTGTTGACCACAATACAACAATGCTTGTTTTTGTGTGATTTATTTTTCAGGAAGATGTGCATGAGAATATGTTATGTGCACTTTTATTGCCAACCAACACGACAGCTGCAGAACTATTTAAGTCTTTGAATGATTGCATGTCGGGAAAACTGAATTGGTCATTTTGGGTAGGTTTATGCATGGATGAAGCAGCTGCCATGACTGGATGGCTTTCTGGTTTCACTACTTGGGTCAAAGAGGTTGCTTCAGAGTATGAGTCTATGCACTGTGTCATCCCTAGAGAAATGCTGACTAGCCAAAAAATGTCACCTGAACTTAACAATGTTTTGCAGGGTGTGATTAAAATTATCAACCTTAATAACGTACATACCCTTAACTCACGTTTGTTCACTCAGCTCTGTGAGGAGATGGACAAAGAGCACACATGTCTTCTCTTACACACAGAAGCGAGATGGCTTTCTAAAGGTAGATCACCTGCCAGAGTTTCTGAGTTATGAGAGCCGCTGCACAGATTTCTTTTAGAAGAAGAGTCACCACTGGCAACATATTTCAGTGACACAGAATGGGTCCCAAAACTTGCTTACTTTTGGGACATATTCAACCTGTTCAATAAAATCAGTATGTCACTTCAGGGGAGAATGACAACTGTATTTAAGTTGGCAGATAAAGTGGCTTCATTCAAAGCCAAACTGGAATTATAGGGGCAACAAGTGAACATTGGGAACTGGGATCTCTGACATGTTTCAAACATTAGCAAAGATTTTGAAAGAGACAGAGCCAGGGCTGTCTTTCTCCCAGCTGGTGCATGATCACCTATCTCAGCTTTCAAAAGCATTTGGGCATTACTTCCCAACCACAAAATACTCCCAAACTGGGAAGGAATGGATCTGTGACTCATTTGTGAATATGCCAGGTGAATAGATTTTGTCCATGCTAGAAGAGGATCAACTGCTCGAGATTGCAAATGATGGTAGCCTTAAAAGTATGTTTGAGAAAACTTCAGACCTCCACAGTTCTGGATTAAAGTCAAGGCAAAATACCCTGTGATTGCCACAAAAGCACTGAAAAGTCTGCTTCCATTTCCAGCATCCTATCTGAGTGAAGCAGAATTTTCTGCAGTGACAGCAACCAAAATGAGATTACGGAGTAGACTGAACATAAGCAACACACTTCCATGTCACTGTCTTCCATCACCCCCAGATGGGACCGTCCAGTTGCAGGAATACAAGCTCAGGGCTCCCACTGATTCTACATTATGGTGAGTTGCATAATTATTTCATTATATATTACAATAAAAATAAACCACATGATAAATGGAATGTGGTTGAATCATCCTAAAATCATCCTTCCTACTCCACCCCAGTCTGTGGAAAAATTGTCTTCTGTGAAACCAGTCCCTGGTGACAAAAGGTTGGGGACTGCTAATTGAGAGAGATCTTAATTGAGTTAAAAGTTTTGCATAGATGGACAGCCTCTAAGGTTTCTTTCAGTTTTGATAACTGATGATTCCTTACCGTTTAGGCCAGCTGGGCCCAAAGTCCACTTGTGATTTCAACACCTTCTTTTTTCATAGTATGACCAGGACTTTCCCAGTTTATGCTATAACGCCTGTGCTCTGGAACTGAGTCCCAGGCAAACAAGGGATCACCATACTTCCTACCACCATGCTGTGTGTCACCTTGACCCTTGTCCAGACCAGCACAATGCTCTTAACCACACCTTCCCACCCACAGAAAAGCCTGAGCACACACTACAAAAAGTCTTTGTCACCTGCACTCTGGATCTTGTGCAAACCCAAAGGAGCCTTCGCCTTCTACTTTCATTCCAACCTACTTACTCGGGTACCTCGGCAAGTCCCTAGGTTTGTTTCTCTAATTAGCCCTCTTGGAGTAATGCTTCAGGTGAACCATCTGCTTGGTTTCACCACTAAACATGATCTTCAAGTCTCCCAGCCCAACATTTCTCCTGCCAGGCCTTGGGTCATTGAGCAGAGGTACTACTGGGATACCTTATGCCACCGTTGCTGCCTAGTCCTGTAGCCACTGCATAGCATAATCCAAGATCAAAGCTATTTTGTGGGTTTCTGAAGGCCATGCTACATATGTATTGCCAGAATTCTTTTAAAAACTGGTCATTTGTAGACACAAGCTTTTCAAGGGCTCAAATATCCATTTTCATAAACCTATTTGTTTTCTTGTGTGCTGGCTAGTGTTGCCTTTGACTATGTTGAATATCCTCCTCCTGTACTGTGTTAAAATGCCTTTACTTGTTACTTGTTAACAATAAATTACTTATTAACAATAAATTCATTCTCATCATTGACAAATATTTCAGCATAAATGGACTTCTTTCTATAGCCAAGAGAATATGAAGTATGTTAGATTGGAAAGCTCCATATTTATTGTCTGTTGATTTATTTTAAACTATTCTAAGGTGGTTGTTAGTGTTTCATACTTATATCTCAGGAGATATTGATGAAACTATATAGAATGAATCATTTAGTACATAGCCCAAAACCATGTGCCCAAAATACCAAAGTTAGGGACATTCCTAAAACAGACCTTAATATGCTAAGTTTTTCTAATTAATTTATATTTTTCCATATATAAAAAAGATAGGAAAGTCTTCCAGAAAAATGGACAATGTCCTTGGGTTACTTTGCAGCATCTACACTGCTAAACTGGTGTAGAGGAGTGAAGAGGTTGAAAGGAAGACTTTTAAGATGTCCCACTTAAGAAACTGTTAAAAAATTGTGGAAGACAGTGTGGTGATTCCTCAAGGATCTAGAACTAGAAATACCATTTGACCCAGCCATCCCATTACTAGGTATATACCCAAAGGATTATAAATCATGCTGCTATAAAGACACATGCACACATATGTTTATTGCAGCACTATTCACAATAGCAGAGACTTGGAACCAACCCAAATGTCCATCAATGACAGACTGGATTAAGAAAATGTGGCACATATACACCATGGAATACTGTGCAGCCATAAAAAAGGATGAGTTCATGTCCTTTGTAGGGACATAGATACAGCTGGAAACCATCACTCTCAGCAAACTATCACAAGAACAGAAAACCAAACACTGCATGTTCTCACTCATAGGTGGAAATTGAACAATGAGATCACTAGGACACAGGAAGGGGAATATCACACACCGGGGCCTGTTCTGGGGTGGGGGGAGGGGAGAGGGATAGCATTAGGAGATATACCTAATGTAAATGAGAAGTTAATGGTGCAGCACACCAACATGGCACATGTATACATATATAACAAACCTGCACGTTGTGCACATGTACCCTAGAACATAAAGTATAATAAAAAAAAGAAAAGAAACTGTCAAAAAACACTGTGAGAGTCTGATCTCTCCATTCATCCACCTGACAGAAGCATTGGAACAAACTTCTGCCTGTCACAGAAACTTCTGTTTGTCTANAATTGAACAATGAGATCACTAGGACACAGGAAGGGGAATATCACACACCGGGGCCTGTTCTGGGGTGGGGGGAGGGGAGAGGGATAGCATTAGGAGATATACCTAATGTAAATGAGAAGTTAATGGTGCAGCACACCAACATGGCACATGTATACATATATAACAAACCTGCACGTTGTGCACATGTACCCTAGAACATAAAGTATAATAAAAAAAAGAAAAGAAACTGTCAAAAAACACTGTGAGAGTCTGATCTCTCCATTCATCCACCTGACAGAAGCATTGGAACAAACTTCTGCCTGTCACAGAAACTTCTGTTTGTCTACCCAGTATTTTTTTTCCTTCTTCCTTACTAACAGAATGTCAATTTTCTTCTAGGCATTCATTTATTCTCTGTTGCAGCTAAGGGTAACCAATGAGGTGTAAGTAGAAGTGTATAAAAGGGCCTTACTCACCCAGGAGGGACAATCCTGGGACCTTCTGCCCTCCTTCCTTCCTCCTTCTTTCTGCCTAGAATATGTCAGGTTGTTACATTTAAAAAATAAAAACACAAGGTGCCTACTTAAATTTAAATTTCAGACAAATGACAAATAATTAGTTTTAGTATAAGTATGTTCTATGCAGTTTGGAACATACTAACACTAAAAAATCATTTGTTGTTTACCTAAAATTCAAGTCTAACTGGGTATCCTGTATTTTATCTATTTTATCATGTCCCCAAGAATGTGGACATGGAGACTAAAGCTCCAGCAGCCACCATGGGACATAAAGAGATCTTACAGCTGATAGCCACACACCAAGGACGACAGAAAGAAAATATGGGCATCCAGTCACAGAAGACCAGAGAGGGACATGCTAACCCCACGCCACGTTCTGCGGAACTTTTTCTACATGAGATAAATAAAGCTTTACCTTGTTTGAGGCACGGTTATTTGGAATTTGTTACATGTCAAACTTGGTCCTGAGTGGTAAACTATCATTTGCACATTGCTTTTCCTCTCCACTCTCTTCCGTGCTCCCTTTTTCTCTCCCCAATAACCCATAGTGAGTATTTTAGGTGATTTTATTCATTTACAAGAATGAATGGAAAGAGTAAATCCCACACAATAATTTGTCCCCTTCCTAAATCCTCAGAAACAGCTTAAAATTAGGGGAAAAATATAAAAATATAATCTGTAGTTCTCTAGAAAAAAAGTGCTTGGAGGTCTCCCAGAAGACTAGCAGGCAATGAAGCGATTTCCTTCAAGTGGCCACCATGACCATCACATTTGGGGAGGTTTGTCTTTGGAAAGGTGTACAGTTAGGCAGAGAGAAGCTTCAGGGAAATTCTAAAGAGAAGGGAATATGATAGAAAACATGCAATTCTATGTTATCACTGATTCTATGGCACTGTGTATTACATTACTAATTATAATCTTTGTTGAACACTAATAGTTATTGAGCACTTATCAAATATCAGACTATACTAAGCATTTTATACATCTTATATAAATATACGTTATCTAATCTTCATGCTTACCCTATAAGGTTGACATTATTGGTAACTTCATTTTGTGTACATGAAAGCCAAGGCTCAGAAAGGAAAAAAAAAAAAAAAAACTCTTTCAAAATCAAAAAGCATACAAGATGTGCAGCAGGAGTTTGAATCCACATCTTCTGGCTTCACAGATTTGGTGCTATTAATCTGTAAGTTTAAAATACAATACTATAAAATACGTTAACGTTAAGATACGATACTTAGAAATTAAGGTACTTAATCTGTAAGTTTAAGATACAATACTGCACCGTTTCTATTTTATCTGATGATTTAACATTTCAAAAGGCATTTCAGGACTCAGTTCAGTTCTTTCATTCACACACACACACACACACACACATACACACACACACACAGGCAGGCACACACATACATATGTATAACTCCTGAACTGGGAAAAAGTATACAACTTCACAGGTGAAAGGATCAGGCACATGTTCAATGAATTGGAGTCCTGATTCCCAACATCCTGCACTTAAGCTCTGCAGATGAAAGGATGCTCAGTCTGGCTTCAATTCCTGTCTAAAAATAGCTAAAAGCACAATACAAAACACCAGATTTCTGTATCAGGTTATTGCTCTGAGCCCCACTTACTGAGGGGGGAACCTGATGTCCAGAAAGCAGGGTAACTTAGGAAAGTGTTAGAGCTGGGGGAGGCACACCCAGAGAGGAATTAAAGTTTAACCTAAAGTGACTGGAGCACCACGTGTTTAACCTTCTATCCACTTGCTCTTACCATGAGTACATTTCCATTTTTAGGTCTCTTAAAACCACAGATTGATGAAACAAACCCACAACACAGACTCACTTTGCTGCCCCTTGGCTTTAGTATTCCCTGAGAATGTCCACAAACTCCGGCCTGGATTTAGCCTACTTTGACCAAGAGACACAGGCCATGATGGTGTAACATGATGAAGAGCTCTCTCTGAAGATTGCTGAATCACAGGAAACACACAAACCAAGCAGGAAAAATGTGCCTTGAACTTTTCCACGTAATTCACCTATTGCAACTGGGGGTGGCTGGGTTTTCATGAATAGGGCACCCAAGGAGAATAGCTAATAACAGACTGATCCAGAATTGAGAAAGAATAGCATGGCATCTTGCCCCAGCCATGAATAGATGGCATAACAAAGAGAGAGGAAAAAGAAACAAGGAACCCAGGAGTAATGGGGAGACCAGGGCTCACCAGCCAGGCGTCTGGTAAGCACCGAGTGTGGGAAATTTTCCTTGCCTCTGAGACACATATTGTTGTCCAACAATGGCATGGCAGCTGACGTTGCAAAGTCTCCGTTTCAAAGCAGAAACCAGCAGAGGTGTTCTGCTCCTCCTCTCCCCTCAGGGAAATCCTGAAAAGTGCCAACCAGCTTGCATTATTGTTAAAGATGTGAAATAAAAACATGTAGCAACTCTGCATTTATAGTGGGCAGGGAATGGAACTAGTAGAATTTTCAGGGCCTTATTGCAATGTTATGTAGTAAAATTTAATTTGGACTGAGACTCCAGAGGATAGCAGTGGAGCTGCAGCTCAGCCACCAACCTAATAAGCAACCTTACCTCTCAGGTTCTCAATGCCCACACTTGTAAGGCAAGAAGGTTATATTGCGGGATTGATACATATCTTCATTCAACAACATTACTGAGCTAGAGTTACATAAGAGTTATCTCATGTATCTCACATTCTAGTGAATTTGATAGACAATAAAAATTAATAAATGTCCTTTGGTTATAAGGGTTATGAAAAAAAAAATCATAGTAAAGGAAAGAGAGTAATGTGTTGACATTCTAAATAATGTTGTCAGGAAAGGTGCTCCAAAGAAGCAGTACTTGAGGAGAAACTAGGAGAAGAAGCCAGCAGGGAAGATTTGGGGAAACAATGTCCCAGGTGGCAGGAAAAGCTATGTGTGGCCATGAAATAGGAGCATGCTTGGCATGTCTGAGGTACATCCAGGAAACCAATGTGGCTGGAGTTGAGGGAGCAAGGAGAAAGGCAGATGGAGATGAGTTGGGGCGATAGCAGGGGACAGATCATGTAAGGTGAGAATCAGATTTTAGGTTTAATTGTGATATAAAACCATTGAATGGATATATATTGAGCAGAAAGGTACCATGAACCTTATCTGGCTGATAAAAGTAGAGAAAGCATTCAATAATAATTTACTGAGCATCAATATTCGCCAGGTTTTGTTGCAAGTGCAGGGAGTATATCAGTAAATAAAAGATGTCCCCATCCTGATAGAGATTACATCCTCGTGGAAGACCATTTGAAAAACGATTGCAGTGTCCAAGTGAAAAATGATGGTGACTTAGTAAAAGGTAGTAGTAATGAAAGTAATGAAGACTAGTCAGGTTCCATATTTGTTCTGAAGGTGGAGCAAAAAGAATTTGTTGATAGATCAGATGTGGGGATAAGAAAATAATGATTCCCAGATTCCTCCATCTCTCTCTCTCTTTTTTTTTAACCAGATCCTTCTCGTCATTCTAACTTCGGTTCAGATATTACCTCTTCAGAGAGGCCTACCCAGATAACCCAAGTTTACAATGCCAAGTTAACTCATTACTCTCTTCTTTTACTATTGTTATGCCATTTGCTGAAATGAGGAAGACTTGGGGAGGAGCACGGTCTGATTTGGAGTCAGTATTTGAAGATGTAAAGTTTAAGATGCCTATTAGACATCCAAGAGAAGATGATGTATATGTTAGTTTGACCTATAGCTTGGAGGACAGATGGAAAGTTAGTATGAACATAAAAAGTTTAGTTATCACCTAAGAAATACATGCATATACTAAAGAGAACCAAGTACTTCCTAGAGTATTCCAAAAATTAGAGACCAGGAAGGGTAGAGGTAGCAAGTGAGTTAAGAAAAGAATGTGAACATCACGTCCCAGAAACCAAGTGAGGAAAGTGTTCCAGGAGGAAAACATCAGCTTCCTCAACTGCTTCAGACTTTAGTATATATTAAAAAGAATCACTGGGTTTGAAAACATAGAGGCCATTGGTGATATTGAGCGGTTCTAGTGGACTTATGGGGACAAAATCAAAGTGGGTTAAAAAGAAAATGGGAGTTGAGGAATCAGACAGTGAGTTTAGATGTCTCCTTCATGGAATTTGTTCATAAAAGGGAGTAGAAAGATGGGCAACAACTACCAAGAGGAGAATGTTAGATTGTTTGTCTTTAAGGTGAGAACTGCAATATAAAAAACCAACTGTAAAAAAGAGCGTTTTTATATAATCATGAAAATTTGAATGAAGACTGATAAAAAAGATATTAAGAAATAATTAATTTGCTAAAAATGATAATGGAATTGAAGTTATTGTTTTTAAAATTCCATATGACGTATGTATTACTAAATAAAGTAATATCTAGGGTTTGCTATAAAATATATGAGCAAGACAAGTTTGGGGGAGACAGATGAAACTAGACTGGCAAAATATCATTGTTGAAGCTGGATGATGAGTACATGGAATTCATTATATTTGTTTCTCTACTTTTGTGTATGTGTGAAAAGTTTTTTAAAAATGGTAAGAGCTGGTCATATTATGGCAGTACACTATTCTCATAATGGCCCAGGTGCCCCACCTCTTCCGGGTAGGGTGGAGCCAGAAGAGGCTGAGTGAGAAGCCAGGACTTTCACTACCTCCCAGGGATAGTGAGCACGTCGTCTCCCTCAATGTCAGTGGAGGGCATGCAGACACCAGTAATGAGAGGCCCCTACCCCCCGCCAGCCAGGCAGGGTCACCAAAAGCCTGATGTGGAGTCTGCCCCCCATCCACCCCAGGAATAACAAAGCACCCCCACAAGTGTCACTAGAGGCTGGGGGGAGCTGGACTTTCACCCTCACTTGGCAGTTACAGGCAAGGTCCCTTCCCCTTGGTGATGCGAAACCACAGGAGCCCTAAATCAGGAGATTTAAATCAGATCCAGTCTCATAACATAATATCCAAAATATCCAAGATGTAAAAGAAAATCACTCATCATACCAAGAACAAGGAAAATCTCAATTTGAATGAGAAAACACAATCAACAGAGATGATACAGACGTTGGAATCATCTCATGAGAATTTTTAAGCAGCCATCATAAAAACGCTTCGAAGAGCAATTATGAATACGCTTGAAACAAGTGAAAAAAATAAGTCTCTAATAATATGTACAAACACAGCAGGTTTCGAAAATGAGCTTGCAGAAAATTACCGTCTTCCACATTGTTCATATTGAGAAACCACGTGTCTCAGAGACGAGAGGTTTGAATTAATGTCGGTCCACAGCTGGTCTGGTGCATCACCATCCCTGGGGTCCCAGCTATTTTAACGCATCACATATTTCCCAAAACTCAGGCTACATTTCAGCAATTCCACAGCCTACTGCATCACTGAATGTTTTTCCAGCCTGCTTCCTGAAAAGGAGGTTTAGGGTTACAGCATATCATTTAGGTAACAATGTTGTATCCAAAGACTGGCTCCCAAAGGCTAAGATTTCACAGATTTCAAAATTTCTTCTGAAATTTCATCATCCTTCTACCTTCTCAGGAGTTGTAAACTTGGAAAAAACTTATTATAAAAGGTCAGTTGGAACACGCTCCAGGGAGATAACAGAAACGAATTGTTGTGCTAATATTTCAACCATTTAGGAAAACTTCTGAATGCCTCCTATCAGTGTAACATCCATCAAAAGAAGGTGGGCACCTGGGTGCTCTGCAGCCATCCGAGGTGGCTCTGTGAAGACTTGGCCTTGGGGTGGTCGGGCCAGCTACAGTGGAGCATGGGCAGGGCCAGCCCCATGCCATGGGAAAGGAGAGGCTTCTGCCTATAAAACAGGCCTTTCAGCTGGCCCAGCCGCCCCACCAGAACCAGGTGAAGCTGCTAGTGGCGTTAAGCTGCATCTATCACACAAAATGCAACAAGAAAACACACTCCTTCTCTCAGCCCCATCCAGTACTATTCCTCACTGTCAGCTATAGCTGTCACATATTTCATTTTGTGGATATATTAAATACCTAGGTTTATATGGTCAATCCCCTATTGGTGGACACTTGTACTTGTGTGGTTTCCAGTCTTTGGATATTAGGAAAAAATGCTTCAATGAAAACATGTTATTTAGTTTTTTACTTTCTTCTGGAAAGTATTCTGGAAATTTTGTCATTTTTTATT
Source organism: Rhinopithecus bieti (assembly GCF_001698545.2). Taxonomy (NCBI): domain Eukaryota; kingdom Metazoa; phylum Chordata; class Mammalia; order Primates; family Cercopithecidae; genus Rhinopithecus; species Rhinopithecus bieti. The sequence goes on from NW_016807867.1 coordinate 21,085, forward strand.
AGTATTCATAGTAGGTGTGTGTATCATTTTAAAATTTGCTGGATTGAAAGCCTTAAAAAAGATAAAAGTGTGGGCAAGGATGTGGAGAAAAGGGAACCCTTGAACACTGTTGGTGAGAATGTGAATTAGCACAGCCACTGTGGAAAACAGTATGGAGGGTTCCTCAGAAAATTAAAATAGAACTACCACAGGATCCAGCAATTTCACTACTAGATATATATCCAAAGGGAATGAAATCAGTATGTGGAAAAGATATCCACACTCCCACATTTATTGAAGCATTATGACAATAGCCCAGATATGGAATCAACTTAAGTGTCCATCAGCTGATGAATGAATTTTTAAAATGTGGTATATATACAATGGGATACTATTTAGCTTTTAAAAAGAACAAAATTTTGTCATTTGTAATAACATGAATGAACCTGGAGGACATTACGTTAAGTGTAACAAGCCAGGCAGAGAAAGACAAAAGCCGAATGATGTCATTTCTATGTGGACTCTAAAAAAGTTGATCTCATAGAAGTAGAGAGCAGAATGGTAGTTATGAGAGACTAGTGTGGGGGTGGATGGAGATGTTGGCCAAAGGATACAGAATTTCAATTAGATTGGAGAAATAAGTTTGAGAGATCTATTATACAACATAGTGACCACAGTTAATAACAATTGCATATATGAAAAGTGCTAAGAGAATACATTTTGTCTTCTCATCACAAAAAAGTGAGGTTATGCATATGTTAAATAGCTTGATTTAGCCATTCCGCAGTGCATACATACATCAAAACATTGTTATACACCATAAATACACACAATTTTCACTTGTCAATTTAAATAAATAAAATTTAAAATTAAGAAAGAAAGCCTTAAGAGCTTATATAATTTAGAGGGGGAAAAAAAAACAGACAAGAGTTTTAAAATACAGTGTTTCCTGAGACAGAGGTGAGATGAACAGGCAAGGAGTGGCCTGCTCTTACCATGGACCTCCATAATCCTAGCTGCAGGAGACCCCACGACTCCCATGGACACTTGAGCTGGTAGGGAGAGCTGCTTAGAGAGGTGGTAGGGGCAGGACTCCAGTCTACGTGGCACCCAGAGGGTTTGGCATAGAAACGGCTACAGTGGAGCATGGCTGGGGATGCCCATTCCCCAAAACTCTCCATGCTCCTTTAGGTAGCCTTGGCCTTTAATGACTGCCAGACCTGAACAGAGCAAAGTGGTCTTGCCCATGAGATGAGGGCCAGTCCAATCTGAGAAACCCCTGTCTGCTGGCTTCTCCTGGGGCCCCAGCTTGCTGCACCCACTTGCAGCACAGCCTCTGATGCCCAACCAGGGTGACTTCCAGGGGCCATCATCATAGCTCCTTTACTGGCAGACCACACCTGACCTTAGGAGAGCTCCAGCACACCAACCCCCACTGAGGAGCAACCACCCACCCACAGCCTCCCCCTGCTGCAGCCTCCACTCCCACCTCTTTGCTGAGATGGAGCCCACAGCGCCGCTATGCCAGTGTGTGCATGTGGGTAGACGTCAATTACCTCCCTATACCTAGGAAGCCCCCTAGTCTAACTCCTAGAACTGATAAACAATTTCTGCAAAGTTTCAAGATACAAAATCAATGTATAAAAATCAGCATTTCTATCTCCCAACATCCAAGGGGAGAGCCAAATTAAGAATGAACTCTCAATCACAATAGCCACACACACACACACACACACATACACACAACTAGGAATACAACTAACCAAAGAGGTGAAAGATCTCTACCATGAGAATTACAAAACACTGCTGAAAGAGATCAGAGATGACACAAACAAATGGGAAAACATTCCAAGCTCATAGATAGGAAGAATCAATATTGTTAAAACGGCCATACTGCCCAAAGCAATTTACAGACTCACTGCTATTCCTATCAAACAACCAATGACATTTTTCACAGGATTAGCAAAAACTATTCTAAAATTCATGCAGAACCAAAAAAGAGCCTGGATATCCAAAGCAAGACTAAGCAAAAAGTACAAGGCTAAAGGTAACACATTATCTAACTTCAAACTATACTACAATGCTACAGTAACCAAAACAGCATGGTACTGGCACAAAAATAGAAACACAGAACAATGGGACAGAATAGAGAACCCAAAAATAAAGCCACTCACCTACAACCAGCTTTGTTTTGTCAACAAAGTTGACAAAATAATCAATGGATAAAGTACTCCCTATTCAATAAATGGTTCTGGGATAACTGGCTAGCCATATGCAGAAGATGGAAACTGGACCCCTCCTTTCACCATATACAAAAATCAACTCGGGTTGTATTAAAGACTTAAATGTAAAACCTAAAACTGTAAAAACCCTGGAAGATAACCTAGGAAATACCATTCTGGACATAGGCCCTGGCAAAGATTTCATCACCAAGATGCCAAAAGCAATTGCAACAAAAACAAAAATTGGCAAATGGGATCTAATTAAACTAAAAGCTTCTGCACAGCAAAATAAACTATCAACAGAATAAACAGACAACCTACAGAATGGGAGAAAATATTTGCAAACTATACATCTGACAAAGGTCTAACGTCCACAATCTATAAGAAACTTAAATTAACAAGCAAAAAACCAATAACCCCACTAAAAGGCAAAGGACATAAACAGACATTTTTCAAAAGAAGATACAGACACCGCCAGCCAACAAGCATATGAAAAAATACTCAACATTACTAAATATTAGAAAAATGCAAATCAAAACCATAACAAAATACCACCTCCCATCAGTCAGAATAGCTATTATTAAAAAGTCAAAAAATAACAGATGATAGTGAGCCTGCAGAGAAAAGGGAATGCTTCTACATTGCTGGTGGGAATGTAATTAGTTCAGCCACTGTGGAAAGCAGTTTGGCAATTTCACAAAGAACTTAAGACAGATCTACCATTCAACCCAGCAATCCCATTATTGAGTATACACCCAAAGGAATAGAATCATTCTTCCATAAAGACACATGTATGTGTATGTTCATTACAGCGCTATTCACAGTAGCAAATACATGGAATCAACCTAGATACCCATCAATGATATATTGGATAAAACAAATATGGTACATATGCACCATGGAATACTACACAGCCACAAAAAAGAATGAGATCTTGTCCTTTGCAGCAACATGGATGGAGCCACAGGTCATTATCCTAAGCTAACTAATGCAGAAACAAAATCAAATACTACATGTTCTCACTTATAAGTGAAAGCTAAACACTAAGTACACATGGACACAAAAAAAGGAACAATAGATACCAGGACCTACTTGAGGGTGCAGATTGGGAGGAGTGAGAGGATAGAAAAACTACCTACTGGGTCCTATACTTAACATCTGAGTGATGAAATAATCTGTACACCAAACCCCCACGACAGGCAATTTACCTATAACAAACCCACACGTGTACCCGAGAACCTAAAATAAAAGTCTAAAAAAATAAAAATAGAAAAGGTAAATGGGATTTACTGTCCAGCAGGGCATTTGTATTTTAAAATAGCCAGTGTAACCCAAACTAATCTGTAAGTAGAATTTATGGGGAGTATTTTGTACCTGAAAGGTCTAAAGCAAGTCTTATCTATTAAATTAAACTATAGAGTATGTATATCTAGAACTAATAAAAATAAAGAGGTACCACATCGACACAGAAAAAAATAATAAATTCGATATACATATATTTATATCACATTAAAGTGGCCTAAATATTATCTGCTTCTATAGTATAAAATAATGTTATGATTAAAAACTGATTTACTAAATAATGCTAACTTTAATTTTATTTTTGATCTTCAATCTAATAATTTATTAAATATTTCAAGAATCCCTTTATACACATGAATGTACAAATTGTAGTTATTAATTGTTGGCTATGACAAGCCTCTGGTAAAGTGGATATACAAGAGCTTTCATTAATAGTGTCAAAGAATTGTCCTTTTAAGTAGAATCAACATCAGCAGTTTTACTGCCTGAGAACTGCTCCTCAAGCCAGCAAAGTATTGCAAACTATCAAAATACTATGAATTTTTTTAAACTTTTAAGTTCAGGAGTACATGTGCAGGTTTGTTATATAGGCAAACTCATGTCATGGGGGTTTGTTGTACAGATTATTTTGTCAAGTAGGTCTTAAACCTAGTACCCATTAGTTATTTCTTGTGAACCTCTCCCTCCTCCCACCCTCTACCCTCTTAGGTCCCAGTGTGTGTTGTTCCCTCTATGTGTCCATGTCTTCTCATCATTTAGCTCCCACTTGTTAGTGAGAACATGCAGTATTTGGTTTCCTGTTTCTGCATTACTTAGTTTAGGATAGTGACCTCCAGTTCTATCCATGTTGCTGCAAAGGACAAGATCTTGTTCTTTTTTTACAGCCATGTAGTATTCCCTGGTGTATATGTACCACATTTTCTTTATCCAATCTATTATTGATGGGCATTTAGGTTGATTCCATGTCTTTGCTATTGTGAATAGTGCTGCAATGAACAAATGTATGACTGTGTCTTTATAACAGAACAATTTATATTCCTTTGGGTATATACCCAATAATGGGACTGCTGGGTCAAATAGTAATTCTGATTTTAGGTCTTTCAGGAATCACCTTACCGTTTTCCACAAAGGTTGAACTAATTTCCACTCTCATTAACAGTGTATAAATGTCCCTTTTTCTCTGCAACCTCACCAGTGCTAGCTTTAATTTTTAAAAAGTAATTTAAGAACTAGTTTCAGATAAATATATTTAAATGAGCACTCTACTTAGGAAGAAAGACAAAGACCATTTTTGTTCAAAAGTTATTGCACTCTTTTCATTTGGCAAATATTATTTCAGACAGGAATGATTTTGAGACTACATAAAGTGTATATTTAATATACTTACACAAAAAATAGCATTATAGCTTTTTATGAATTAACGCTAGCCTTCTTATGAGTTATTACTAAAGTTTAGAATTCTGAAAAAAAGGCAGGTAGAGGAACAAAGAATAGAAAGAACACTGTATATATATCCTCAAAACCTCATATTGTGTTATTCTGTCTTCTTTTCAGGCCATGGCTCACAGTTCTCATAGCAGTAGATATGCCTTTTTAAATTCAAAGTACTCAAGAAAGGGAAAAGAACTAACACTTACTGAATACCTAAAATATCTACTATATGCCAGACTATATACCAGATACCTTATATATTATGTTTTTTGTTCCTCAAAATAACTCCATGAATTATTATCACCATGTTATAAATGAGGAAAGTAATAAATAATTAAGTAACTTACCTAATGTTTCACATCAAAAAGTTATAGAATTGCATTTGGAATGCAGGTCTGACTGATTCCTAAGCCATTATGCTTCTGTTATACCATTAAATTGACCAATAGGTATCAGATTGGGAGAAGGACATTCCAGCTGAGGGCAACTCCAGCCCTGTTTCCCCTCTTCCACTCCCAATAACCTGCCTACTGAACCTGCAGTTAAACCCATTTGTATCATTTTAACTCCCTCAGAAAGTTTTGGGTTTAAGTGTCCATTCAAATCCCAATTGTAATGATGTTAACTGTAGAGAAAATGAGTTTAACTGCATGTTCGGTAGGAGACTGTTCTTACCTTAGAACTAGATTCTCCTTTTCAGATACCTCTACTTCTATATCCTGAAGGAAAACAAAATGAAAACAGAGGAGGAACTTTTTTTTTTTCTTTTTTTTTTTTTAGACGGAGGCTCGCTCTGTTGCCCAGGCTGGAGTGCAGTGGCCAGATCTCAGCTCACTGCAAGCTCCGCCTCCCGGGTTCACGCCATTCTCCTGCCTCAGCCTCCCGAGTAGCTGGGACTACAGGCGCCCGCCACCTCGCCCGGCTAGTTTTTTGTATTTTTTAGTAGAGACGGGGTTTCACCAGGTTAGCCAGGATGGTCTGGATCTCCTGACCTCGTGATCCGCCCTCCTCGGCCTCCCAAAGTGCTGGGATTACAGGCTTGAGCCACCGCGCCCGGCCTAGAGGAGGAATTTTTTAAGTAGCTGGGAAAAAAAAAAAAAAAAAGGTTACATAGAGACAGAATGGCTGTGCAGCAGCAGGAGGCATATTTGGGGAAAACTAGGCCTATTATGCTCAAGGTGCTGTGCTAAGCACAGTGTAAGAACTAAAATATAAGGTACAGTCCTGCCTTCTAGCAGGCTTAGGAGAAAGGAATATCACATAGAAAGTTGCTGACCTTTAGGTGGTCCAGGCAGTCCCTGACGTCAAGACTCAAATAAACGAGCATCCAAGCAGCCCCTGCCCACCAGGGCTTTTAGCTTTCCTTTCCCAAGCAGATCTGATGGGAGCTGTAGTCACAGCTGCTGAGTGCTCATCAAAGGAAAGATGCCCTATTCTCACGGGCAGGGCATTATAATGAGATGGGATCCTGTGTCAAACCTCTCAAAAAAATAATAATAACATTACATATTATTGTTAGGTTCTAGTCCTGAATCTTTACAATTCAGTTCCACTGTGAGTTAAATGGGCTTATATGGAACAGCCTAGAAATGTGTACCATTTTGGCATTGCCTTAACCACCATGTATAACATTATTCCTATAGGAAAATGCACTTGGAGTTCTCAGCAACTGACTTACCAACAAACCAATGGAGTACAGCATATCTCTAACATAATGAGGGGGTGGGCATGAGGAAGGCTGTCTGTGTGGGACTAAGCATCAAATGAGTCACCTTGGCAAGGAAGAAATAATTGTGTACTGGGAATGGTCAGGGACAGCTGCAGAAAAGACTGTGGGTTTTCAGCAATCCCATTACTGGGTATATACCCAAAGGAGTATAAATCATTCTACTATAAAGACACACACACACATATGTTTATTGCAGCACTGTTCACAATAGCAAAGACTTGGAACCAACCCAAATGCCCATCAATGATAGACTGGATAAAGAAAATGTGGCACATATACACCATGGAATACTATGCAGCCATAAAAAAGAATGAGATCATGTCCTTTGCAGGGACATGGATGAAGCTGGAAGGCATCATTCTCAGCAAACTAACATAGGAACAGAAAACCAAACACCACATGTTCTTACTCATAAGTGGTAGTTGAACAATGAGAACACATGGACACAGGGAGGGGAGCATCACACACCAGGGCCTGTCAAGGGGTGGGAGCCTAGGGGAGGGAGAGCATTGGACAAATACCTAATGCATGTGGGGCTTAAAACCTAGATGACAGGTTGATAGGTGCAGCAAACCACCATGGCACATGTATACCCATGTAACAAACCTGCACATTCTGCACATGTATCCTGGAACTTAAAAGAAAAAGAAAAAAAGAAAAGACTGGGGGTTTTACCTGGACTTTGGAAGACAGGATTCAGACTGGCAGAAGTTGGATAGCTTTTGTAGGTCAGGGGGGATATAAGCAAGTTTTTCAAAGTTGGGAAAGGGAAAAGTTCACTTAGGGGCACGTGGAAAGAATAGACTTTTCTCATTGAAGCAGAGGATCTGATGTGGGAAATCATTTACAATTGTGGCAGTGGTCTGGTGCCTGTGTCAGTGAGGCCATAATCAAGAGACAGAAACCACACCAATTATTTCAACAGAGAAAATTAATATAATGAATTGTTAACTATTAATAAGTATAATGTTGTTAACTAAGTACCTGAAAAGGTAAAAAGAAAATTCTAAGGTATCATGGAGGTAGCAACTGTAGGAAACAGCTATCATTTCTAGGGCTGGCAGAAAAGGTGAAGAAGGATTCTTAAAATTTTTTAAAATGTAACAGCCCACATACCTGGAACCCAGGAGGGGCTGTGTCTCTAAGAAGGTTCAGTCAGGCTGGTTCTGCAAGTTTGGGAAAATTGGCATATTGGATTCAGTTGCTGCTACAGGAAGAAACTGCAGCTGCCAGGGTGAAGAAATGACGCTGGAGCTACACTCAGAAGAACCAGGAGGAAACAGGAAGCAGCAAGTCCCTTCTCCTCCTCCAGGTCTGCAATCTCCCTGTAGCTTCCCCATTGACAGAGCTAACAGGGATTGCACTGACAGAGGAGAAATGCAGCCTACAGAGCTGCAGCCCATCCTCACAGGGTGGAGTACAGAGTGAAAGCTGAACCGAGAGAGAACAGCTGAGTATCACTGCCACAGGGCCCAATCCAAAGGGCCTTGAATACTGGGTTCAGAAGTATTGACTTTCTTCCGTAAGAGACTGGAGTCAGAGTAAAGCCAACGAAATGAAATGCAAGGGACACTACATAGGGAGACCTGACAGTGTGGTATGACTGATATGAGAAAGAGGAAGAGTGAAAATTCAAAGATGGTAAACTATTCGGCATACATTTGTAGAATATAAACTTGCAACTGATTCCACATACAATATCCTTGAAGATCACTAAAAACTATTCTATTTAGATTACGATAAAGGAAGTAGTCCAAATCTGTGAATTTAAAAAATGAATTATTAGAAGACATCTGGTTTTCAATCTAGCTGCAAGTTGCCATTCTGTCTTAACAAGTAAAAACAACTTAAAATCAACAGTTTTCTGAGACCCATCAGAGAGGCGGGGTCACAAGGCAAACCACTGCCCCCAAAACTGGAAAGACCAGCAGGCAAATGCAGAGAACTGTGACTTGCCAGAGCAGAAACCCCTAAGCACAAACCTCCATGGGAAGCAGTGCCAAGGTAGGGAAACCTGAACATCACCAATGAATGGCTGGAGGCCCAGAGCCAACAAGCCTCAGAGATTAAAAACTGCAGGGACTCCGTCATCAGGGCCTCCGCGCTTTTGTGAATTTGCCTCCAGGAGCAGGACCAGTTTCTCACAGTGAATATTGGAGAAAAATCTCCTCATACTTCCTGCAGGAAGAAGGTAAAAGGAACCATTTTTAAAGATGCCAGAGCACTCAGTTATGAATAAGGTCCACCCCTCAGGAGAAACTATTTAACAGAGCTTAACAGACCTGTGGGAAGAGAAATACCTAATTCCAGCCAGCTCTGCCTTCCATGTGGAGGAAGGGGAATACCCAACTCTAACCCACTCCAGCCATTGTGTCCCACCTAAGTGGTGGGAAGAACTGAGAAACGTGTGTGAAATTCACAGTCCAGAAGTATAGGTGCACAAAAAAACAGACCAGTTCTGATTCCAAAATGGTGGTGTACTGATGAAAGTGTTAAATTTCTAATTTTTAAGACTCTTAGGCAACTACGGGTTTCTTTTGTTTTTTTTTTATTCATTTGAACACACTTTTCAAGTTTTTCAAAACTAGTCGATTTGAATTTTGACAGCTATTCAATGTGTTATCTCCAAGTTAAAAAAAAAAAAAAAAGGTTTTTTCCATACCTCCCTATTCCTAGGATGCAAGTTTTTATTTCTGGTAACTGCACCAACGAGTAAGTATAAAATTGAGTTCTCTGTTACCATATTTTGTATTCTGGACCACTTAACGGTAAATGTAAACAAGCAAAAGAAATTAACTCAGATAATATGACACTGCTAAATTGTATACATATGTGTATTTTAGCTGTGTCACTAGCCTCCCACACACACACATATTCATTCCTATTTTTCTTTTTCCCTTTTTTTTTTTTTTTTGAGATGGAGTCTCGCTCTGTCACCAAGGCTGGAATGCAATGGTGCCACCTCGGCTCACTGCCACCTCAGCTCACTGCAACCTCCACATCCTGGGTTCTAGCAATTCTCCTGCCTCAGCCTCCCGAGTAGCTGGGATTACAGGCGCACCTGCCACCACGCCTGGCTAATTTTTGTATTTTTACTAGACACAGGGGTTTCACCACGTCTGCCAGGCTGGTCTTGAACCCTGACCTCAGGTGATTCACCCTCCTTGGCTTCCCAAAATGCTGAGATCACAGGCATGAGCTATGCTACATAGATGTGACTATTCCTTAACATCAGAAAAGAATACACAGAGAAGAGTCTTCCAGCTAAAACAATACAAAGTTAAATACTGATGGAATCAAGTATTCTGTATAAAGTTTTCATTTGTTGCCTCTATGTTTTTTGTTTTGTATGTAGTATGTATTTCGTATGTATACACTTTTTGTATAATCAAGTTGGATAATTTGTTAGTAAAAATAATACCATACTGGCTGGCCTGGGTGTGGTGGCTCACACCTGTAATCCCAGCCCTTTGAGAGGCCAAGGCAGGCAGTTCACTTGAGGTCAGCCTTCGAGACCAGCCTGGGCAACATGGTGAAAACCCATCTCTACTAAAAATAGTGGTGGTGCACACCTGTAATCCCAGCTACTCGGGAGCTGAGGCCAGAGAATCACTTGAACCCAGGAGGCAGACGTTGCAGTGAGCTGAGATCACTTCCCTGCACTCCAGCCTGGGTGACAGAAGGAGACTCCCTCTCAAAAAAAAAAAAAAAGGTCATATTGACTGATATTGCTATAGATACAGCTTGAAGTTTATGTCTCTTTTTGCTCCTTTTCTAAGACTTATGAGAAAGAATATATCTAAAACAAACATTAAAACATTCTATATTTTCTAAGTCAGTTCTTGGAACTGAAATGCAGAGTCTATATTTAGGAACCAATAGGCAAAGGAAAACTCTAAAGCACAAAATTACATTCTAAAGATGCAGGTTTCATTTTGTTTTAAATGCTTCACATTACTATTCCTCTCTCTCTTTTAGTGTAAAAACTAAGGTTGGGAGTGATGTTGTCAAGTTCAAAGAAAGGCCTAAGGGTCATTGACAAATTGAAGTAGACAGCCAGGTGTGGGTTTTTTGTTTGTTTGGTTTGGTTTTGGGTATTTTTTAGCCTGTTGCCCAGGCTAGAGTGAAGTGGTGCGATCACAGTTCACTGAGATTGCCAGGTTTTATAAATAGGAATCTGTAGGATGGTGATCTCGAGTATACTTGACTCTATTTTACCTGGAAAAGTTTCTAAAACCCTAAACTAGTTAACTTTGACTAAGGATAAACATACTGCACTGGTGTTTATATTTTTCATGCCACAATATTAAAATATAATTTTAAATGTACAATATTTTAATTTCTATTTTTCATGCCACAATATTAAAATATAATTTTAAATGTACAAAATTTTAATCCATAAAAGATACGCATACATGTGTTAGGTTTCTGATATGATTTGGCTCTGTGTCCCCATCCAAATCTCATGTTGAATTGTAATCCCTAATGTTAAGGGAGGGACCTGGTAGGAGGTGATTGGATCATGGAGGCAGCTATCTCCTTGCTGTTCTCACGATAGTGAGTGAGTTCTCACAAGATCTGGTTGTTTGAAAGTGTGTAGCACTTCCCCATTCTCTCTCTCTTCCTCCTGCTCCCACCATGTAAGGTGTGCTGGCTTCCCCTCGACCTTTCGCCATGATTATGAGCTTCCTGAGGCTTCTCCAGCCATGCCTCCTGTACAGCCTGTGGAACTGTGAGTCAATTAAACCTCTTTTCTTTATAAATTACCAGTCTCAGGTAGTTCTTTATAGCAGTGTGAGAACAGACTAACACAGCTTTTAAGTCTTTACTGGAAATTATGCAAATAGTGGTTGTAAAAGACTGTTTTAAATAGCTTTTACTGTTCTAGCTTTTAGTTTTATAGAATATTATAATATTCTATTATAATAGAACATTATAATTAATAGAACTATTTATAATCCACTATATAGTGAATTATAATTGTAATTATAAAATTATATAATTATAAAATTATAAACATTCACTCTTTATAATTGTGAATTTTTCCATGTGGGTATCGGTATAGTGTAAATTATTGTAATATAATAAAACACATCAATTGTGTTTGTGTTTGCCTTTCATTTATGTGTAGCATAAATCATCTTTCTATATATGTGTTGCCAAACTATTTGCCACCAACTATTTGGTGAAATATTCAGAAAATCATTGTGATTTTCACAAGAATAAGTTCTTAAGTTCCTTATATATCCAGAAGTAAATGCTGTCCTGCTCTACATCAACTGTTCATTTGTTACAGATCTTCATATTTCTTAAGTGATTCAAAGTCTTGTGCATTTTTCTGGGGGGAAAATCCATTTTGGAGAGATCAGTTTTGATTCTTTGTACTCCATAATATGAACTTTTCCCATGTACCAACATTTTTAAAATAATTACTTCAAGAATTATTGACACATAATCTAAAGACAGACACTTTTTTTTTTAAAGTAAAAATTGATTTTTTTAAGGATCTTTGCAGAGAATGAGTAGGCCCATGCTAATTCTTCAGACGGGAAATGTAGTTTCCTTTCTAGGAATGGACACAGATTTAGTTTCATGGTAATACAATAATAAGAAAATGCTTCTATTTTTGATTAGCACCTTCATGGTTTTCACATACCCATGTCTATAAAACATGACATGAGACTTTGGTTGGGCTATATTTTATTGTATTGATTAGACTTCCTTATATGAATGACTTAAGCAGAAATAAAGTCATGTATTTACAAGGTGAACAAGCCAAATTGTGATGGCCTGTCTGTTGCTTTTGGCACCTGGGATAAGACCAACTGACTCTTCCATTGGTTGTTAGATAGTTGAAATGGTCCACTGGTGTTCATACTTAGTGTTCTGTGAAATCATGGAGTCCTTCCACCCCAAGAAAGACTCGTCTGCCATTGGATTCCAGTACAAAAGTTAGCAGCCTTGTGTGTCCCAAATTGATTTAATTTCTACTTAAGTGCTCCTGTATCCATTCATTTTATAATTTACCAAAGTACTATTTGGGTAAATAATGACTCCTGGGGTCATTACAAAACAATTGCTGCTTTGGCCATTGTTTTAAATGTATGTATTAGAGTAACTGTAAGATACTAAAATCACTTCCTTATATGTCACTTATATATGCCACTTATAGGTCACTTCCTAATGACCTCCAAGATAACACAGAAAAGCAATTCAGAAATGGATCAAAGAGATTGAAATAATGTTTTAAAATCGAGCAGAAATCTTGGAACTGAGCTATATGTTAGCTGAACTAAAACATTCATTAGAGGCTATCAACAGCAGAATGGATAAAGCTAAGCTCACTAGAGCAAGAACTAGCAAGCTCAAAGACAGGCTATTTGAAAATACACAGTCACAGGAGGAAAAAGAAAAAAAGAATGAAAAGAAATGAAAAATGCCTAAGAGATATAGAGAATTACCTCAAAAGACCAAATCTAAAACTCATTGGTGTTCAAGGATCTGAGAAAGAACAAGGGGTAGAAAGATGATTCAAAGAAATCATAACAGAAAACTTTTCAAACTTGAGAAAAAGATAAATGTCCAAGTACAGGAATGTCGGAGAACACCAAAAAGATGAGCCCTACGACTACCCCAAGGCATATAATAATCAAACTCTCAAAGGCCAATGACAAAGAGAGAATCCTACAAGCTGCAAGAGAAAGCAAATACATATAAAGGAGCTCTAACTCATCTAGTAACAGACATTTCGATGGAAACCATACAGTCTAGGAGGGAATGGTATGACATTTCCAAATTATTGAGAGGAAAAAACTACTATCCAAGAATACTGTGTCTAGCAAAAGCTGTCCTTCAAATATATTTTTAAAAAGAGAGATTAAAGTCCCAGACAACCAAAAACCTAAGATAATTTACCACCACCAGATCCAGCTTACAAGATGCTAAGGGGAGGTCTTCAATCTGAAAGAAAAAAACCACTAATGTGCAAAAAGAAAACATTTGAAAGTATAAAACTCAGTGGTAAAATTAAGTACATTAACAAACCAAAAAAAAAAATCCAATACTGTAACTGTGATGTGCAATCCATTCCTAACTCTAGTATGAAGCCCAACAGACAAATTTATCAAAAACAATAATAGCTATACCAGCCTGTTAGGAGATAAGTCATATAACAATATGTAAATTGAGACAACATAAAGTCAAAATATAGGGAGAGTAGAATTAAAGGGTAGAGTTTTTTTCTCATTTTTCTTTGTAATCTAAGGTAAGTAGTCTTTAAAATAACTTGTTATATCTATAAGATGTTTTTTGTAAGCCTCATGGTAACCACTATGATTTTAAAACCTATAATAGATTTACTAAAATAAAAGCAATGAATTCAAACATACTACCAAAGAAAATCACTTAACCACAAAGGAGGACTAAAGGAGGAATAAAGGAAGAGAAGAGTTATAAGACAACCAGAAAACAAGTTTTTAAAAATGGCAGTAGTAAGTCCTTATATATCAGTAATAACACTGAATGTAAATGGACTCAATTGTTCAGTTAAAAGGCACACAGTAGCTGAATGGATAAAGAAACAAGACCTAATTACATTCTGCCTACTTTAACTATATAGAATCTCACTTTAACTATACAGACACAGACTGAAGGTTAAGTGGTGGAAAATGATATTTCATGCAACTGGAAACCAAAAGAGAGCAGGAATCGCTATACTCATATCAGATAAAATAGATTAAAAATCAAAGACTATAAGAAGTGACAAAGAAGGTCACTATATAATGATATATGGATTAATTCAGCAAGAAGCTATAATAATTATAAGTGTCTATGCACTCAACACCAGAGGTCCCAAGTATAAAAAGCAAACCTTAATAGATCTAAACCTACTAATATTGTATTGGACTTCAATGCAATATTAGTAGGGGACTTCAACACCCTACTCTCAGTAATGGACAGATCATCCAGACAGAAAATCAACAAAGAAACTACACACTAAACCACATAGGCCTAAATGACATTTACGAAACATTTCAACCAACAGTTGTAGAACATATTCTTTTCGTCAACACATGGAATGTTCCCCCCAACACATGGAATATTCCCCCAACAGATTATATCTTAGGCCACAAAACAATCAAGTATCTCTTCTGACCAAAGTGGAATAAAACTAAAGATCAATGACAAAAGAAACCTCCGAAAATACACAAACACATGGCAATTAAACAACATTTTCCTGAATGAACAATAGGTCAATGAAGAAATTAAGACAAAATTTTAAAATTTCTTGAAACAAATGAAAATAGATATACAACATACCAAATCTATGGAATACAGCAAAAGCAGTACTACAAGGAAAGTTCATAGCAAAATGTCCCATATCCAAAAGTAGAAAGACTTTTAACAACCTAATCATGCACCTCAAGGAACTAAAAAGGCAAGAACAAACCAAACCCAAAATTAGTAAAGGAACTAAATAATAAAGATCAAAACATAAATAAATGAAACAAAAAAATAGAAGACCAACAAAATGAAAAGTTGGTTTTCTGAAAAGATAAACAAAATCAACAAACTTTTAACTAGACTAGCCAAGAAAAAGAGAGAGAAGACTCAAATAAATAGAATTAGAAACGAAGAAGGATTCTTAACAACTGAGACCACACAAATACAAAGAATTGTTAGAGACCATTATGAACAACTACACAACAATGAATTAGAAAACCTAGAGGAAATTGATAAATTTCTGGAAACAAGCAACCTACCAAGATTGAAATATGAAGAAATAGAAAACCTTAGTAAACTCATAACAAGTAACAAGATTCAAGTCATAATAAAAGGTCTCCCATCAAAGAAAAGCCCAAGCCCTAGGCACGGTGGCTCACATGTATACTCCTAGTCCTTTGGGAAGCTAAGGAAGATAGACTGCTTAAAGCCAGGTGTTTGAGACCAGCCTGGGAAATACAGCAAGACCTCATCTCCACAAAAGTTTTAAAATTGTCTAGGTGTAGTGACACACCCCTGTACTCCAAGCTACTCCAGAAGCTGAGGCAGGAGGACAGCTTGAGTCCAGGAGTTTGAGGCTGTAGTGAGCTATGATCACATCACTGCACTCTAGCCTGGGCAACAGAGTGATATCTTGTCTAAAAAACTAAAATAAAAACCCAGCACCTGATGGCTTCACTGCTGAATTCTACCATACATTTAAAGAATTAATGCAAAGTCTACTCAAACTCTTCAAAAACCATATGAAAAGGAGAGAATACTTCCAAACTCATTGGATAAAGCCAGCATCACCTTGATCCGAAAACCGGAAATGGACACAACAACAACAACAACAACAAAACCACAGGCCAATATCACTGATTAACATAAATGCAAAACTCCTCAACAATATACTAGCAAACTGAATTCCACAGCACATTAAAAGGCTCATTCACCATGATCAAGTGGGATTAATCCCAAGGATGCAAAAAAATGATTCAACATATGCAACAAATGTGATGCATCACATATAACCAAGAACAAAGGTTATATGATCATTTCAATAGATGCTAGAAAGACATTTGGTGAAATACAAAATCCTTTTATGATAAAAACCCTCAACAAATTGGATATAGAAGAAACATACCTCAACATAATAAATGTCATTTATGACAAACCCAAAGCTAATATCATAATGAATGGCAGAAAATGGAAAGTCTTTGCTTTAAGATCTGGAACAAGACAAGGATGCTCAGTTTCACCATTTATTCAACGTAATACTGGAAGTCCTGGCCAGAGCAATTAGTCAAGAGAAAAAAATAAAGGGCATCCAAATTGGAAAGGAGGAAGTCAAAGTGGCCTTGTTTGTAGACAATATAATCTTATACTTAGAAAACTCCAAAGATTTCACCAAAAGTTAGAACTGATAAATTCAGTAAAGTTGCAGGATACAAAATCAACATACAAAAATTAGTAGCATTTCTATATGTTAATAACGAACTAGCTAATCAAGAATGCAATCCCATTTACAATAGCTACAAAGAATACAAATACTTAAGAAGAATCCATTTAATCGAAGAAATGTAAGATCTATACAAGAAAAACCATAAAACCCCGATCTAAAAATAGAAGAGGACACAAAAAAGTGGAAAGGTATTCTATCCTCCTGAATTGGAAGAATATTGTTAAAATGTCAATACTACCCAAAGATTTAATGCAATCCCTATAAAAATACCAATGACAGAAACAATCAGGCTTGGCTGGCAAGATGGCCGAATAGGAACAGGTGTGGTCTGCAGCTCCCAGCGAGACTGATGCAGAAGGCAGGTGATTTCTGCATTTCCAACTGAGGTACCCGGTTCATCTCCCTGGGACTGGTTAGACTGTGGGTGCAGCCCACGGAAGGCTAGCCTAAGCAGAGTGGGGCATTGTCTCACCTGGGAAGCCCAAGGGGTCGGGGAGTTCCCGCCCCTAGCCAAGGGAAGTCATGAGGGACTGTGCCGAGAGGAACAGTGCACTCCAGCCCAGATACTGCGCTTTTCCCATGGCCTGCACAATGCGCAGACCAGGAGACCTCCTCCAATACTTACGCCATCAGGGTCCTGGGTTTCAAGCACAAAACTGGGGAGCCATTTGGGCAGACACCAAGCTAGCTGCAGGAGTTTTTTGGGTTTTTTTTTTCCTTCATACCCCAATGGTGTCTGGAATGCCAGCGAGACAGAACCATTCTCTCCCCTGAAAAGGGGGCTGAAGCCAGGGAGCCAAGTGGTCTGGTTCAGCAGGTCCCATCCCCATGGAGCCCAGCAAGCTAAGATCCACGGGCTTAAAATTCTTACTGCCAGTACAGCAGTCTGAGGTTGACCTGGGATGCTCGAGCTTGGTTGGGGGTAGGGGCGTCCACCATTGCTGAGGCTTGAGTAGGCAGTTTTACCCTCACAGTGTAAACAAAGCCGCCAGGAAGTTCAAACTAGGCAGAGCCCACCACAGCTCAGCAAGGCCACTGTGGCCAGACTCCCGCTCTAGATTCCTCCTCTCTGGGCAGGGCATCTCTGAAAAAAAGACAGCAGCCCCAGCTAGGGGCTTATAGATAAAACCCCCATCTCTCTGGGACAGAGTACCTGGGGAAAGGGGCAGCTACGGGCGCAGCTTCAGCAGACTTAAACGTCCCTGCCTGATGGCTCAGAAGAGAGCAGCAGATCTACCAGCACAGCGTTCGAACTCTGCTCAGGATCAAGCTGCCTCCTCAAGTGGATCCCTGATCCCTGTGTATCCTGACTGGGAGCCACCTTCCAGTAGGGGCCGAGAGACACCTCATACGAGAGAGCTCTTGCTGGCATCTGGTGGGTGCCCCTCTGGGACAAAGCTTCCAGAGGAAGAAACAGGCAGCAATCTTTGCTGTTCTGCAGCCTTCACTGGTGGTATCCAAGTAAACAGGGTGTGGAGTGGACCTCCAGCAAACTCCAGCAGACGGGCCTGACTGCTAGATAGAAAACTAACAAACAGAAAGGAATAACATCAACATCAACAAAAAGGACATCCACTCAGAGACCCCATCTGAAGGTCACCACCATCAAAGGCCAAAGGTAGATAAATCCACAAAGATGGGGAGAAACCAGTGCAAAAAGGCTGAACATTCCAAAAACCAGAACACCTCTTCTCCTCCAAAGGATCACAACTCCTCGCCAGCAAGAGAACAAAACTGGACGGACAATGAGTTTGATGAATTGACAGAAGTAGGCTTCAGAAGGTGGGTAATAACAAACTCCTCCGAGCTAAAGGAGCCTACATCTATTGATATGATCATGTGATTTTTCTTCTTTAATCCTGATAAAGGACTGTTACTCAAAATATACAAGAACTCTCAAAACTCAACAGTAAGAACACAAACAACCCAATTAAAAAGTGAGCTGAATACCTTAACAGACACCTTACAAGACAAGATATACAGATTGCAAATAAGCGTATGAAAACATCCTCTACATCACATGTTACCAAGGAAATTTGAGTTAAAACAATGAGGTACCACTATTAATCTATTAGAATGACCAAAATCCAGAACACTGACATCACCAAATGCTGGTTAAGATGTGAAGCAACAGGAACTCTATTCGCGGCTATTGGGAATGAAAAATGATACAGCCACTTTGGAAAACAGTTGGGTAGTTTCTTACAAAACTAAATATACTCTTACTATATGATCCAGCAGTCATGCTCCTTGTTATTTACCCAAAGGAGTTTAAAACTTAATGTCCTTACAAAAATCTGCATGGACCTATTTTTCTCCATTATCACTGGTTTTATTTTCCTCCATTATATCACACAGCCCTACAGATGTGTTCTTCAGGAAGGAGCAGGTTGACTAACAAAAATCTTCACCTGTTTTCACTTTGTGGATATTTATCTTTTAATAGGGCAATATTCAAAAGACTAAATCACTAATGTTGAACTTTTAGGTACCAAAATGAGCTGTTGAGAGTTATTTGGCAGAGGGAAACCTGCTTAGTATCTAAATAGCACTGGCAGTTGATCACCTACCTCACGCATTTATTATATCAGCCCAGTCAAGATCTACTGCTATACATGGGAACTACCATGCTATGGTTTGAGTGACTGGGTTTTGGACACTCAAAATTTCTAGCCTGGAAGATATCCCTTAGTTCTCATTCTACTAACAAGAGTCCTACAGAGAACATTTTAAGATGTTTATTGTGAAACCATATATTCTTATATGTCAGTCAACAGCTGTTATTTCTAACATGCAGCTTTTCTTCCAGTTGAAATTACAGTTTATATATGAGCATGGTGTTCTTTGATCTTAAAATGTTTCACTGCTTGTTAATGACTACATAGATGATGTTCCCTTTAGAAAGAATAACAATAAGGTAAGCAAAGTTACCCAGTGAACAAAAAATTGGAATTCAGGGACCCTGCCTAAAAGTACTTGGGATCTAACTGTGTAGAAAATCAGCCACCAGTCATCCTGGAGAAGTTGTAATAAAGATAATAAAAAGAAAAATATTGCCTTATATTTTCATAGAACTATATCAGACACCTCATATGCACACTCCTAAACCTTAGCTGTGTGTGGTACCTGAACTATTTGTTCTGCCCCAGCTTTGGAGGAAACTAGGCAGGTTCTACTCAGAGGCACTCCTTTGGGTTTCAGACTCATCATCTCTCCAGTATGGACATTCTTTTCAGAAACAGCTGTTAGCATACCACTGGGCTCTTGTCAAAACTAAACAGCTGATTGAGGGGCTTCAAGATAGTTGACTAGAGGCATCTGGTACTCATCTCCTACATAAAAAAAGAGCCAAAATAGTGGGTAGATAATCACACTTTGAATGGATCACCTAAGAGAGAACATGGAATTCAACAGAGAAGTGACAGGAAACATCTAAAGCAAGGAAGAAAAGGGAAGTGAGGCAGTCTGCTCAGTAGGTTGGGAGCCAGGAGAGGTCCCAATGTGAAGAAAGAGTAAATAAATGACCCCAAACAGTGCACCTACTCACCACTAATTCTTTCATCCTAGTTAAGAAAAACCCTAGACTGTTGCGAGCACCACAAATAATAGAGTGTCCTGGAGACCACATGAAGGCATAGCTCCAGAGAGGGGGCTCATGCTGGGTCCCACACACCTCCTGAGCTCTAGACAGCTACAGCAAGGTGTCACAATGAAAACCCAGGCCCCAAGAGACTGCATCCTGCCCAGGGAACCAACAGTCCTTGCATCTCCACACCTCTGGAGTCCCAGTGAGATGGCCCTCCTATAGCCACCACCATGTCTGGCTTCTGCTTGAAGGGCTGAAACACAAGCCACTGGTAAACACCCCACTGGCCCCAACAGTGAAGCCACAGTGTATTTTCACACACCCCCAGGAGAAACTCTCCATAAACAGCTGCTGCCACTGTGGGCTGCCGCAGCCTGGGGCTGAAGACCAAATGAAGTACATGCTCCCCAGCACCCTGCATATATCTGCTACCGTTAAAAGCAACCCTGCCCTCTCCAATAGCAGGGTTGCAGTACAGCCACTGCTGCCTTTACCCAAGCATTCTGCCTTTGGCCTAGGGTTACCCTGCCACTGCCTAACATGGCCAATGCCTACAAACACTACCAGGGTCCTGAGGACAGATACACCTGACCCAGATCTACCCCACCAGTCCTCAAGTGTGCCATCAAGGGGCCTGGAAACCACCCAGCCCAGTCCACCACTATTGGCACCTGAACACTCTACCCAGGGCCCTGAGATCAAGCCCATCCAGATGCCACTACCCGCACAGCAGACACCCACTCACATGTTCCACTTGCAGTCAGAAGAAAGAAGTTCTCGTGTTTGATAGCAGAGTAGGGTGACTATGGTGAACAACAATGTATTATATATTTCAAAATTGCTAGAAGATAAGACTTGAAATGTCCCCAACACATAGAAATGATAAATATTCAAGATTATGGACACCTTAAATACCCTGAATTGACCATCACACAATTTTTACATGTAACAAACTATCACATGTACCCCATAAATATGTATAAATATTTGTACCAATGTGGAAAAAAAAAAAAAAAAACCTGAATGGCTGATCCATATGGCCTTGTAACTCTCCAGCCTGATGACCCCATTTTGGGATGGATCAATGAGGACTTGAGAACTAATAGGTTGGGAAGGGCCCAAAAGGCATTACCAGCCAAGTGGAATGGTACACTCAAGAGCACAACCTGCCTGACCCTGGCAACATCTCAGCTTCATGCAAAAATGTGGCTGCCACCCCTTTGGGGAGACTCTGTCCCTCACTCTGCCACCTGAAGCAAAGTTTGGCTCCATCAAGACCTTCACTTGTCAGAGGTTCCCCTTTATTCCTGCAACTAATTTACTGATGATTCAGCTAAGCTGAAAGCTAATGTTGCCACTAGGCGGAAACAGCTTCCCAGTCCTAGGGACAACACTGAAAGAAGGTCTATAGCAAGAGCCTATCAGCACAATGGTCTGCATTGAAAGCCATAGCCCTTACCTTAGACAACACTCCTTCAGACCAGGTATTTTATATGTTTACTGACTTGGATTGTTGCCAATAGCCTTGCAACCAGATTTGGCACTTGGAAGAAAGATCACAGATTAGTTAAAGAAAATACTCTTTGGGCTGTGAACTGTGGAACAAGTTGTAACTGTCAGTCTGACACTCTGGGTCAATTATGTAGTTCCCCATGATAAGGACCCATCCTCTGATGACACTGACTGGAACCAAACCTGTACCACCCAGATGGACACTACTGCCACTTGGATCCATCATTGCATGGGACATGATAAGGCATCTACTATTATAAACTGGGCACAAAATAAAGCTTCTGATACAGAAGCCATGATTGCATATCAAGCTTTTGACTCATGCCAAAAACTAGCCCAGCTGTCTCGTGGTGAAGGAGCCAACAATGTAAGAGGTATCGCCCCCATTCGACCCTGGCAAATTGACCATTTCAGACGTTTGAGCTCCTCTTGGGCTACTGGTAGAGTCTCAGTGATGTTGACACTTGCTCAGAGTACAGTGTTATTATTTTAGTTCAATAAGCTGAACCCAGCCACACATTGTGGATCTTGTAACTCAGCTGTGTCATGTTTCTGGTTTCCTGGACTCTTTATAGTCTGAAAATAGTGCACCTTTGTAACAAAGACACTCAACAATGGGCCGATAGTCAACGTATTCAATGCACATTTCACACACCTTTTCATCATTTAGAGGTGGAATGCACTTATTAAATGTTCATCACTTATCAATGTTCATCAGGGATATTGGTCTACAATTCTCTTTTTGTTGTGTCTCTGCCAGGCTTTGGTATCAGGATGATGTTGGCCTCATAAAGTGAGTGAGGGAGGATTCTCTTTTTCTATTGATTGGAATAGTTTCAGAAGGAATGGTACCAGCTCCTCCTTGTACCTGTGGTAGAATTCAGCTGTGAATCTGTCTGGTCCTGGACTTTTTTTGTTGGTAGGCTATTTATTATTGCCTCAGTTTCAGAGCCAGTTATTGCTCTATTCAGGGATTCAACTTCCTCCTGGTTTAGTCTTGGGAGAGCGTATGTGTCCAGGAATTTATCCATTTCTTCTAGATTTTCTAGTTTATTTGTGTAGAGGTGTTTACAGTATTCTCTGATGGTAGTTTGTATTTCTGTGAGGTTGGTGGTGATATCCCCTTTATCATTTTTTATTGTGTCTATTTGATTCTTCTCTCTTTTCTTCTTTATTAGTCTTGCTAGCAGTCTATCAATTTTGTTGATCTTTTCAAAAAAACCAGCTCCTGGATTCATTGATTTTTTGGAGGGTTTTTTGTGTCTCTATCTCCTTCAGTTCTGCTCTGATCTTAGTTATGTCTTGCCTTCTGCTAGCTTTTGAATGTGTTTGCTCTTGCTTCTCTAGTTCTTTTAATTGTGATGTTAGGATGTCAATTTTAGATCTTTCCTGCTTTCTTTTGTGGACATTTAATGCTATAAATTTCCCTCTTCACGCTGCTTTAAATGTGTCCCAGAGATTCTGGTATGTTGTATCTTTGTTCTCATTGGTTTCAAAGAACATCTTTATTTCTGCCTTCAGTTCG
>NW_016807867.1:49347-86651 GCF_001698545.2 Rhinopithecus bieti
TTATGCACATGTACCCTAGAACTTAAAGTATAATAAAAAAAGAAAAGAAAACAAAACTGGCCAGGTACAATGGCCTGTGACTCATACCTTTAATCCGGGCACTTGGGGAGGCAGAGATGGGAGCATCGCTTGAGGCCAGAAGTTTGAGACCAGCGTAACAACATAGCAATTTTTAGCAAAGCCTGTTTTTTTGGTTTGTTCTTGTTGTTGTTGTTTTTGCACGTCTAAAACAAAACAAAACAAAAAAACATTTTATTAAAATTCACTGAGCATGCTGGCATACACCTATAGTTCTAGCTATTCAGGAGGCTGAGGCAGACGGACCATTTGAACCCACAAGTTTGAGGCTGCAGTAAGCTATAATCATGCCACTGCACTCCAGCCTGGGGAAACAGAGCAAGATCCCATATTTAAAAAATAATAAAATAAAATGAAAATAAAATGGTAAGAAGAACTAATACCAATCCATCTCACATCCTTCCAAAAAATTTAACAAGAAAGAATACTTACAAAGTCATTTTATGAGGCTAACATTAATCTGATACCAAAGCTAGACGAGGACTCAACAAGAAAAGAAAATTATAGGCTAACATCCTTCATGAACATAAATGCAAAAGTTATCAACAAAATACTAGAAAACTGAATTCAATCACATATTAAAATAAACATTCATCATGATCAAGTAGAATTTATTCCAGGGATGAAAGGATGGCTCAACATACACAAATCTATAAATAAAATATACCACATTAACAGAATGAAAGACAAAAACCACACGATCATCTCAATATATGCAGAAACAGCATTTGATAAAATTCAACATCCTTTCATGATAAATTCTTAATAATTTAGGTATAGAAAGAATATACCTCAACACAATAAATGTCATATGTGACAAATCCACAGCTAAAAGTATACTTTTAGTATACTTTTAGTATACTTTAGTATACTTTTTAGTATAGTATAGTGGTGAACATTGAAAGGTTTCCCTCTAAGATCAGGAACAAGACAATGATGCCAGCTCTCACCACTCCTATTTTATAGTACTGGAAGTTCTAGCTAGAGGAACTGGCAATAGAAACAAATAAAAGGCATCAAAATTGGGAAGGAAGAAGTTAAATTGTCCCTCTTTGCAAATGAAATGATCTTATATATAGAAAACCCTAAAGATTCCACCAAAAAGGCCAGGCACAGTGGTTCATGCCTATAATCCCAGCACTTTGGGAGGCTGAGGTGGGTGGATCACCTGAGGTCAGGAGTTTGAGACCAGCCTGGCCAACATGGTGAAACCCCGTCTCCATTAAAAATAGAAAAAAAGTAGCCAGGCGTGATGGCTCACACCTGTAATCCCAGCTACTCAGGAGACTGAGGCAGGAGAATTGCTTGACCCTAGGAGGTAGAGGTTGCAGTGAGCCAAGATCACGCCACTGCACTCCAGCCTGGACAATGGAGTGAGACTCCATCCAAAATAATAATAATAATAATAATAATTCCACCAAAAATCTTTTAGAACTAATAAATACTGAAAAGTTTTGGAATATAAAATCAACATACAAAATCAATAACATTTCTATACACTAATAACAAGCTGTGCAAAAGATAACACAAAACAGCCCCATTTACAATAGCTAGAAAAATAAATAAAATGTTTGGGAACAAATTTAACTAATGAAGTAAAAGAGCTGTACAGTAAAAACTACAAAATATAGATGAAAGAAACTGGAGAAGACACAAATAAAGGGAAAGATATCCCATGCTTATGAATTAGAAGATTCAATATTGTAAAATGTCCATACTACCCAAAGCAATCTACAAATTCGATGCAATTCCTATTCAAAATTCCACGGGCATTTTCAAAGAAATAGAAAAATTCTAAAATTTATATGGAACCACAAAAGACCTGAATAGTCAAGGCAATCTTGAGCAAAAAGAACAACGCTAGAAGCATAACACTACCTGACTTTGAAATATACTGCAAAGTTATCACAATCAAAACAGCATGATACTGGCATAAAAACACACACATAGATCAATGGAACATATTAGAGAGCTCAGAAATAAAGCCACACATTTATGGTCAATTGATTTTCAATGATGATGCAAAGAACACACAATATGGAAAGGAGGACCTATTCAATAAATGGTGTTGAGAGAACTGATATTCACATGCAAAAGAATGAAATTAAACCCTTGTTTCACACTAGATACAAAAAACTTGAAATGGATTAAAGACTTAAATGTGAAGCTGTAAAACTACTAGGAGAAAATGTAGGGGAAAAATTCCATGACATTAGTCTGGGTAATGATTTTTTTGGATATAAACCCAAAAGCACAGGCAATGAAATCAAAAATAGACAAATGGGATTACTCCAAACTACACAGCTTCTGCACAATAAAGAAATAATCAACAGAGAAAGGAGACAACCTATAAAATTGAAGAAAATATTTGCAAACTATACATCTAATAAGGGATTAGTATCCAAAATATATAAGGAACTCAAACAACTCATTAGTCAGAAAACAAATAACCTGGTTCTTAAAAGGGCAAAGGACTTGAATAGACATTCTAAAAAGAAGACATTCAAATAACCAAGTATATGAAAAAACACTCAACATTACTAATCATCAGGGAAATGCAAATTAAAACTACAATGAGATACCACTTCACACCTGTTAGAATGGCTATTACCAAAAAGACAAAAGATAAAAACTCTTGATGAGGATATGGAAAAGGAGAATCCTTGCACAACATTAGTGGGAATGTAAATTAGTGTAGCCATTATGAAAACAATATGGTGACCCCTCAAAAAGTTAAAAATAGAATTACCATATAATCCAAAAGTCCTATTACTGGATATTTAGCCAAGGGAAATGAAATCAATATGTGGAAGAGATATATGCACTCCCATGATTACTGAATTATTCACAATAGCCAAGATCTGGAATCAACCTATGTGTTCACCAACAAATGAATGGATAAAGAAAATGTGGTATATATACACAATGAAATACTATTAAGCCACGAAAAAAAAAGGAAATCCTGTTACTTGCAACAACATGGATTAATCTGGAGGACATTATGTTAAGTGAAATAAGCCAGACACAGAACGATATCACTTTCTGAAAGACAAATGCTGTATGATCTCAGAGCTTGACTCCACATGGGCTCTTTAATAATGATAGCTGTTAGTGAAGAAAACAGAAAGAGCATAAGAACTATATAAGAGGATAGACACGAATATGTTAAACTCACATGAAAAATAACTCTGCTGTTTGTTGCTTGGATACTCATCCAGAAGATATACAGAGAATAAGAACACAGATGGAATAAAATGTAGACTTTAAATTTTTGCTGTTTTCAGTTTTCCCCATTGAGAATTCCCTGTATTGGCCAGCTGTCTCTTACCACTGCAAAGGACAAGAAGGTATCTCCTTCAGCTGACAAGAGACACTCACCAAGTGACAGAAGCCTTCCCATGGAGAAGAGTCTCAGCTTCAGTGTCCCATGGGATTCTCCAAGTAAGATAACAGGAATCACTAAGAATTTCCTAACTTACATGGGCAAATGTATTATCAAGGCCACTTTGCTTATTCTAAATCAGTTTTACTCCAGCATAGGCTACAAAAAAAAAAAAAAACTTTTCCAAGACAATATTACACAAATACTCACAGAACAAATCTGAAGGATCTAGAAAATGTAAAGATCTTTTTCATAATACTAATGAGCTCCAAGACGCTCAGGCATGAGGCCTTTAAAGACCATCATTGAAATAAAATTTCACTGATGAGTACATTCCAAAAACACAGACTGGGCCTGTTTTGTTTCTTCTCTTTTTGAAATGACTTTGAAGTGAATAAACATATCAATGACCTATATATAATTAATTGGTGTCTGGATTTTTCTTGGAAGAGGCTTGGGTTGAATATCCAAAGGCATGTGTGTTCTAAGGGCAAAAATCTCAGAACATTTTGGCTACATTTAAGAGGGGGCAATGACCGCAAGAAGGGAGAAAAGGGTCCATGTTCCAGGCTTGCTCTTAATACTATGCAAAGAGCCTGGGGCAAAATAAAAGGATGGAGGAATATTTACCAGACAAACAGAAAGCAGAGAAAATCAGGGGTTGCAATCCTAGTCTCTGATAAAACAGACTTTAAGCCAACAAAGATCAAGATACAAAGAAGGCCATTACATAATGGTAAAGGGATCAATTCAACAAGAAGAGTTAACTATCCTAAATATACATGCACCCAATACAAGAGCACCCAGATTCATAAAGCAAGTTCTTAGAGACCTACAAAGAGACCTAGACTCTCACACAATAATAGTGGGAGACTTTAACACCCCACTGTCAATATTCAAATAGGTCAGCAAGACAGAAAACTAACAAGGATATTCAGGACTTGAACTCGGCTCTGGACCAAGTGGACCTAACAGACATCTACAGAACTCTCCACCCCAAATCAACAGAATATACATTCTTCTCAGTACCACATCACACTTATTATAAAATCAGCCACATAATTGGAAGTAAAACACTCCTCAGCAAATGCAAAAGAACAGAAATCATAACAAACAGTCTCTCAGACCACAGTGCAATCAAATTAGAACTCAGGATTAAGAAACTCACATAAAACCACACAACTACATGGAAACTGAACAACCTGCTCCTGAATGACTACTGGGTAAATAACAAAATTAAGACAGAAATAAATAAGTTCTTTGAAACCAATGAGAACAAAGATACGATGTACAAGAATCTCTGGGACACATTTAAAGCAGTGTTTCGAGGGAAATTTATAGTACTAAATGTCCACAGGGGAAACCAGGAAAGATATAAAATCAATACCTTAACATCACAATTAAAAGAACTAGAGAAGCAAGAGCAAACAAATTCAAAAGCTAGCAGAAGACAAGAAATAACTAAGATATTAGTTATATTCACGTCTCTATATTAGATAGAGACATGAAAAACCCTTCAAAAAATCAGTGAATCCAGGAACTGGTTTTTTGAAAATATTAACAAAATAGATAGACTGCTAGCCAGATTAATAAAGAAGAAAAGAGAGAAGACTGAAATAGACACAATAAAAAATGATAAAGGGGATATCACCACTGATCCCACAGAAAAACAAACTACCATCAGAGAATACTATAAACACCTCTATGCTAATAAACTAGAAAATCTAGAAGAAATGGATAAATTCCTGGACACATACACCCTCCCAAGACTAAACCAGGAAGAAGTCGAATCCTTGAATAGACCAATAACAAGTTCTGAAATTGAGGCAGTAATTAATAGCCTACCAACCAAAAAAAGCCCAGGACAAGACAGATTCACAGCCTAATTCTACCAGAGGTACAAAGAGGAGCTGGTACCATTCCTTCTGTTACTATTCCAAACAATAGAAAAAGAGGAAATCCTCCCTAACTAATTTTATGAGGCCAGCATCATCCTGATACCAAAACCTGCCAGACACACACACACACACACACACACACACACACACACACAATTCAGGTCAATATCCCTGATGAACATCAATGAGAAAATCCTCAATAAAATACCGGCAAACCAAATGCAGCAGCACATCAAAAAGCTTATCTACCACGATCAAGTCTGCTTCATCTCTGGGATACAAGGCTGGTTCAAAATACGCAAATCAATAAATGTAATCCATCACATAAACAGAACCAATGACAAAAACCACTTGATTATCTAAATAGAGGCAGTAAAGGCCTTCAATAAAATTCAACACCCCTTCATTCTAAAAACACCCAATAAACTACGTATTGATAGAACATATCTCAAAATAGTAAGAGCTATTTATGACAAACCCACAGCCAATATCAGACTGAATGGGCAAAAGCTGGAACCATGCCCTTTGAAAACAGGCACAAAGCAAGGATGCCCTCTTGCATCACTCCTATTCAACATAGTATTGGAAGTTCTGGCCAGGGCAATCAGGCAAGAGAAAGAAATAAAGTATTCAAATAGGAAGAGAGGAAGTCAAATTGTCTCTGTTTGCAGATGACATGATTGTATATTTAGAAAACCCCATTGTCTCAGCCCAAAATCTCCTTAAGCTGATAAGCAACTTCAGCAAAGTCTCAGGATACAAAGTCAATGTGCAAAAATCACAAGCATTCCTATACACCAAAAATAGTCAGAGAGCCAAATCATGAGCGAACTCCCATTCACAATTGCTACAAAGAGAATAAAATACCTAGGAATCCAATTTACAAGGGATGTGAAGGACCTCTTCAAGGAGAACAACAAACCACTGCTCAAGGAATAAGAGGGAACACAAACAAATGGAAAAACATTCTATGCTGATGGATAGGAAGAATCAATATCGTGAAAATGGCCATACTGCCCAAAGTAATTTATAGATTCAAAGCTATTTCCAGCAAGCTACCATTGACTTTCTTCACAGATTTGGAAAAACTACTTTAAATTTCATACAGAACCAAAAAAGAGCCCATATAGCCAGGACAATCCTAAGCAAAAAGAACAAAGCTGGAGGCATCATGCTACCTGACTTCAAACTATATACTACAAGGCTACAATAATCAAAACAGCATGGTACTGGTACCAAAACAGATATATAGGCCAACAGAACAGAACAGAGGCCTCAGAAATAATGTCGCACATCTACAACCATCGGATCTTTGACAAAATTGACACAAACAAGCAATGGGGAAAGGATTCCCTATTTAATAAAGGGTGTTGGGAAAACTGGCTAGCCGTGTGCAGAAAACTGAAACTGGTTCCCTTGCTTACATCTTATACAAAAATTAACTCAAAATGGGTTAAAGACTTAAACATAAGACCTAAAACTATAAAAACCCGAGAGGAACACCTAGGCAATACCATTCAGGACATAGGCATGGCCAAAGATTTCATGACTAAAACATTAAAAGCAATGGCAACAAAAGCCAAAATTGACAAATGGGATCTAATTAAACTAAAGAGCTTCTGCACAGCAAAAGAAACTATCATCAGAATGAACAGGCAACCTACAAAATGGGAGAAAATTTTCTCAATCTATCCATCTGACAGAGGGCTAATATCCAGAATCTATAATGAACTTAAAACAAATTTACAGAAAAAAAAAAAATCAAAAAGTGGGCAAAGGATATGAACAGACACTTCTCAAAAGAACACATTTATGTGGTCAACAAACATATGAAAAAAAATTCATTATCACTGGTCATTAGAGAAATGCAAATCAAAACCACAATAAGATACCATCTCATACCAGTTAGAATGGCAATCATTAAAGTCAGGAAACAACAAATGCTGGAGAGACTGTAGAGAAACAGAAACGCTTTTACACTGTTGGTGAGAGTGTAATTAGTTCAACCATTGTGGAAGATAGTGTGGCGATTCCTCAAGGATCTAGAAATACCATTTGACCCAGCAATCCTGTTACTGGGTATATACCCAAAGGATTATAAATCATTCTACTGTAAAGACATATGTACATGTATGTTTATTGCAGCACTATTCACAATAGCAAAGACTTGGAACCAACCCAAATGCCCATCAATGATAGACTGGAAAAGAAAATGTGGCACATATACACCATGGAATATTATGCAGCCATAAAAAAAAGGATGAGTTCATGTCCTTTGCAGGAATTTGGATGAAGCTCGAAACCATCATCCTCACCAAACTAACACAGGAAAAGAAAACCAAACACCACATGTTCTCATTCATAAGTAAGAGTTAAACAATGACAACACATGGACACAGGGAGGGGAACGTCACACACCAGGGCCTGTCAAGGGGTGGCGGGCTAGGGGAGGGATAGCATTAGGAAAAATACCTAATGTAGATGACATTGGTTGATGGGTGCAGTAAACCACCATGGCACATGTATACCTAAGTAACAAACCTGCACGTTCTGCACATGTATCCCGGAACTTAAACTTAAATAAATAAAAAGAGAATGGGGGATCACCTCAGGATCCAAGAAAGGACACCTCTCTGTCCGAAATGCAGAATGACAGTGATAGAAAAAACTATGGAAATGGTCTTCACTGACAAGTCCAATAGAGAATTCTTATCTTCAACAATTCTCACAGGTAGAATCCAGCTTCATTTTTACTACATCTGAGAATTGGGAGCTCATTGCCACTTACTGCAGACCATTTCCATATTTGAATAGTTAAATGTTCTGGAAATCCTTTTGAAACTTGAGCCAAAGCCA
The DNA here is from genome assembly GCF_001698545.2 of Rhinopithecus bieti. NCBI lineage: Eukaryota > Metazoa > Chordata > Mammalia > Primates > Cercopithecidae > Rhinopithecus > Rhinopithecus bieti. Next base: position 57,562 of record NW_016807867.1, read on the forward strand.
GGGTCTGAGCTATAATCTTAGCTTTCCAGGCATCAAAGGTCTCCATCTTGGGGCTGCAGAGGAACATATCATAAAATTTGGATGACCATCCATTCTGGTTTGTCATGGACTGTTCTGGTTTTAGCATTGAAAGTCCTGTGTCTCCGGAAGCCCTATGAGAAATATGCCACAGGGCTGAAAATCACAGGGTTTTCAGTCACAGGACCTGAGTTAGAGTCCCAGCTTTACCATTTAATCTGTTGTGTGGCTTTAGGCAAATCAATTCGTCAATCTAAGCCTCAGTTTCTTCATCTATATGAGGATAATAATACCCATATTACAGAGTTGATGTAAGGATTAAATAATATATAAGAAGATCTTAGCAGAGAGCCTTGTACACAGTGGAGACTTTTAAATGCTAGCAGATACATCTATAAAGAGTATACTTTAACGTATACTGACCACAGTTTCCCTTCCTTACAATTTCCAGTCATAAAGTTTCTTCCATCCTTTGAAATACTGCAGAACATGTCTGATTGCGCCTCCAAATGGAAACCCTTCAAATAGCTGAAGGCTGTGGCATGCTCCATACCACCCACTTTCCACTCCAAATCTACACCAGACTGGTCTCCTCTTTTCCAGACTATCTCTAGTGCCTTTGACCATTGTTCATACGACATGATTTCCAGAACTTTGTCCCTCTTATTAACCTTTTTGTAGACCCGTCATTTGTAAAGTTCAGGCCAAGAACTGAGCACAACTTCCTTGATGCTGTCTGACCAGCACAAGGACACTTGGATGATTATCTTGTTCCTTCTGGACTCTCTATTTCCATCACATGACCTCAGGTCACATTAGCATTTTGGCAGCCTTAACCCAGTTGGCTTATGTTAAGCTGACAGTCAGCTAACACCCCTGAGCCTTTCTCTTTCTCTTATAAACTATTAAACAAAGTCTCCCTTGGTCTGGTTTCAGCTGATCCTTTAAACACAAAAGTTAGAGTCTAAATTTATCCCTATTAATTTTATCATACTGGTTGCAGCCTATCCTTCAAGGTTGTTGAGATTTTTATAGCTCCTTAGCCTGTCAGCCAACATATTAGCTGTTTTTCTCAGTTTTGTTTCATCTTTAAATTTGATAAGAATGCTTCAAACTGTTGATTTAAAATACTGAACAATTTAGGGCCAAGAACAGAACCATTTAAGTTTCATAAAGGTTAAGTCTGGTTAATATTAATAACTGTTACCATTGTTCAGTAATTGCTCTGAGCCAGATACTGAGTTAGATGCATTAGGAACATTATCTCATTTGATTGTAGAACTCTTCAAGATAAATATGATTGTTCTCTTCTTACAAATGATAAAACTACACTTATACACTCTTGGTGAGAGTGTAAATTAGTTCAACCATTGTGGAAAACAGTGTAGTGATTCCTCAAAGACCTAAAGACAGAAATACCATTCGACTCAGCAATCCCATATTGGGTATATATCCAAAGGAATATAAATTGTTCCATACTAAAGACACATGCACATGTGTGTTCGTTGCAGCACTATTCACAATAACAAAGACATGGAATCAACCCAAATGCCCATCAATGATAAACTAGATAAAGAAAATGTGGTACATATATACCATGGAGTACTATGCAGCCATAAAAACAAATGAGATCATGTCCTTTGTAGGAACACGGATGGAGCTGGAGGCCATTATCCTTAGCAAAGTAACGCAAGAACAAAATACCACATGTTCTCACTTAAAAGTGAGCGCTAAATGATGAGAAGACATGGACACGTAGAGAGGAACAACACACAATAGGACCCACTGAAGGGTAAGGGTAGGAGGGAGCAGAGGTTCAGGAAAAAAAACGAATGAGTACTAGGCTTAATACCTAGGTAACAAAAGAATCTGTAGAACATATCCTCATGACATGAGTTTAACTACATAACAAACCTGCACATATACCTCTAAACTTAAAAGTTTAAAATAAATAAATAAAATATGGAATTAATGAAATAAAACAAATGATAAAACTGAGACTCAGAAATGTCAAATGTCTTACTCAAATTCAGACAACTAGTAAGCCTTATAGCTGCATTTTGGAACCAGGTTTGTAGGATATCAAAGTCAAAATTCTACAGTGCCATGCTGCTTTTGGAAGGGGAGCTGTTGAGACTATGAAAAAATATCTTTAAGCCAAAGTCCTATTTGGAACCCTAAGGGTAGGTAAACCTTATCACTCTCTCCTGCCTGTCTCCCACTTCCCTGTGGCCTTCATCACAGTGACCCACCTTTGTAGCTTAGGGTATAAACCCTTCTCTCCATACACTTTCCTCTATCAGGCCCTTGTCCTTCCCTGTCCTTCCCTCCCATCCTCACCCCTGCTGCCTTCTACCCACTGTATCTTTAATATCCCAGTCTGGGTTTCAAGAAATTCTCTTACAGTCTCACCCTTTTTTTAGTAACACTCCCCCTTTGCAACTCCTTCCATTAAACTAAAACATTGGGACATCACTTCCTTCATCGATTTATCTCACAGAGACACATTCATTCAATTGGTCATTGATTTAACAAATAGTTACTGAGTATATAGCATGTGCTAGGTACTGTTCCAGGAACAGAAATAGAACAATGGAAAAAAGGACGTGGTTCCTGTCCTCACAGAGCTTGTAACTAGGGAAGGGGTAGATATCAAATAATTACACAAGTACATAATTACAAATCTGGTAAGTGCTACAAAGAAGAAATTCAGTGCTCTATGAGACTATACAATATAAGCACCTATTCTAGTCTGGAGAATAAGAAAGACCCCTGCTTTAAAAATATATTGATAACATTTGTTGAGTACCTATTATGTCTCAGATAGTACTAGCACCTATTATAAATGTCAGGATATATAGGTATACAATGTTAAATAAAAGATATAGAAGTACATTAATATTTATACTGTAGTGTGATATCTGATATGTAAATGATAAGCACAGAGCACTTGAATAAGAGCTGAGAATCAGGAAAAACTTCCTGGAAAGCACATGCAATAGTTTGGATGTTTATCCTGCTAAACCTCATTTTGAAGTTTGATCTCTGAGAAATTCAAAGGATCATTAGTAGACACTAATGAGCAATTATATGCCAATAAATTGGAAAATCTAGAAGACATGAACAAATTCCTAGACACATACAACCTATTGAACCATAAAGATTGAACCATAAAGAAATACAAAACCTGAAGAGACCAAAAACAATGAGATCAAAGCTCCAATAAAAAGTCTTCCAATAAAGAAAAGCCTGGACCCTATGGCTTCACTGATGAAATTCTATCAAACAAGTAAAGAAGAACTAATACCAGTCCTACTCAAATTATTCCAAAAAATAAAGGAGGAGGGAATATTTACAAACTAATTATACCAGGCCAATATTACCCTGATACCAAAACCAGACAAAGACACATCAGCAAAAGAAAACTACCAAAAGGCCAATATCTCTGATAAATATTGATGCAAAAATTGCCAAGAAAACACTATCAAACTGAATTCAACAATACATTAGAAAGATCTCATCATGACCAAGTGGGATTTATCCCTGGGATGCAAGGATAGTTCAACATATATAGATTAATCAATGTGATACATCATATCAACATAATGAAAGACAAAATCCATATGATCATTTCAATCGATGCTGAAAATGCATTCGATAAAATTCAACATCCCTTCATGACAAAAAACAAAAAAACCTGAAAAATTGGACATAGAAGGAATATACCTTAACATAATAAGAGCCACATATGATAGATCCACAGCTAATATCATACTAAATGGGGGAAAAAGCCTTTTCTCTAAGATCTGGAACATGACAAGGATGCCTGCTTTCACCACTGTTACTCAACATAGTACTGGAAATCCTAGCTAGAGCAATCATATAAGAGAAGGATATAAAGGGCATCCAAACCAGAACGGAGGAAGTCAAATTATCCTTGTTTGCAGATGATATAATCTTATATTTAGAAAAACCTGAAGACTCCACAAAAAAAAAACTATTAGAACTGATAAATTCAGTAATGTTACAGGATACAAATCAACATACAAAAATCAGTACCATTTCTATATGCCAACAGTGAACAATGTGAATAGGAAATTTTAAAAGCAATCCCATTTACAATACCCAAACATAGCATTAAATACTTAGAAATTAACCAAAGAAGTAAAATAGCTCTATAATAAAAACTACAAAACACTGATGAAAAAAATTGAAAAGGACACCAAAAAATGGAAAGATATTCCATATTCATGGATTGGAAGAATCAATATTATTAAAATATTCATACTACCCAAAACAATCTACAGATTGATTACAATCCCTATCAAAATGCCAATAACATTCTTCATAGAAATGGAAAACACAATCCTAAAATTTATATGGAACCACAAAAGTCCCAGAATAGCCAAAGCTATCCTAAACAAAAAGAACAAAACTGGAGGAATCACATTACTTCAAATTATACTACAGAGCTATAGTAACCAAAACAGCATGGTACTGACATAAAACAGACACATGAACCAATGGAACAGAATACAGAAACCCGAAATAAATCTACACATCTATGGTGAACTCATTTTTTGACAAAAGTGCCAAGAACATACACTAGGGAAAAGACAGTCTTTTCAATTAATTCTTCTGAGGAAACTGAATATCCACATGCAGAAAAATGAAACTAGACCCTTATCTCTCACCATATAGAAAAATCAAATCAAAATGGATTAAAGATTTAAATCTAAGACTTTGAACTGTGAAATTATTAAAAGAAAACATTGAAGAAAATCTCTAGGACATTGGTCTGGGCAAAAAATTCTTGAGCAATACCACAAAAGCACGGACAACCAAAGCAAAAATGAACAAATTGAATAATATCAAATTAAAAAGCTTCTGTATAGCAATGATACAATCAACAAGGTGAAGAAACAACCCACAGAATGGGAGAAAATATTTGCAAACTACCCATCTGACAAGGGGTTAATAACTAGAATGTATAAGGAGCTCAAACAACTCTAGAGGAAAAAATCTAATAATCTGATCAAAATGGGCAAAAGATTGGATAAAAATGCCTATTTTTCAAAAGAAGACACACATATGGCAAACAGGCATATGAAAAAGGTGCTCAACATCATTCATCATCATAGAAATGCAAATCAAAACTACAATGATATCAACTCACCCCAGTTAAGATGGCTTATATACAAAAGACAGGCAATAACAAATGCTGGCAAGGATATAAAGAAAAAGGCTTACACTGCTGGTGGAAATGTAAATTAGTACAACCACTATGGATAACATCCTGGAGGTTCCTCGAAAAACTAAAAATAGAACTACCATATGATCCAGCAATCCCACAGCTGTGTATGTACGTAAAAGAAAGGAAATCAGACTATAGAAGAGATATCTGCACTCCTAAGATTTGGAAGCAACCTAAGTGTCCATCAACAGATGAATGGATAAAGAAAATGTGGTACATATACACAACGGAGTACTAGTCAGCCATTTAAAAGAATGAGATCCTGTCATTTGCAACAGCAATGGATGGAACTAGAAATCATTATGTTAAAGAAAATAAACTAGGCACAGAAAGACAAATATCACATGCTCACACTTAATTGTGGGATCTAAAAATCAAAATAATTGAATTCATGAAGGCAGAGAATAGAAAGATGGTTACTAGAGGCTGGGAAGGGTGGTGGAAGATTGAGGAGGAGGTGGGGATGGTTAATGGGTATTTTTTTAAAAAATAGAAAGAATGAATAGGCCAGACACAGTGGCTCAAGCCTGTAATCCCAGCACTTTGGGAGGCCGAGGTGGGTGGATTACCTGAGGTCAGGAGTTCAAGACCAGCCTGGCCAACGTGGTGAAACCCCGTCTCTACTAAAAATACAAAAAATTAGCTGGGCGTGGTGGCGCACGTCTATAGTCCCAGCTACTCAGGAGGCTGAGGCAGGATAATCGCTTGAACCCGGGAAGCGGAGATTGCAGTGAGCTGAGATCATGCCACTGCACTCCAGCCTGGGCAATAGAGTGAGACTCTGTCTCAAAAAAATAAAAATAGCTTTGAAGACAATTCTCATTGAAGGAAGACATCTTATGGAAATACACAATTGCTCAAAGATAAATGTATAAACATATACACTGGAGGTTTGTCCAAGACCAGCCTGGCCAACATGGTGAAACCCCATCTCTATTAAAAATACAAAAATTATCTGAGCATGGTGGCGCATGCCTGTAATCCCAATTACTTGGAAGGCTGAGGCAGGAGAATTGCTTGAACCTGAGAGGCGGAGGTAGATCGTGCCATTGCACTCCAGCCTGGGCAACAAAAGCAAAACCCCGTCTCAAAAAAAAAAAAAAAAGAATGAATAAGACCTACTATTTGATAGCATAACAGGGTGACTATAGTCAGTAATAACTTAATTGAACATTTTTAAATAACTAAAAGAATATAATTAGATTGTTTGTAACACAAAGGATAAGTGCTTGAGGGAATGGATACCCCAGATGTGATTATTTCACATTGCATGCCTTATCAAAACACCTCATGTATCTCATAAATATATATACCTATGTATCCACACAATTAAAAATTAAAAAAAAAAATTTTAAGAAGTTCGATCCCTAGTGTTGGAGGTGGAGCCTAGTGGGAGGTGCTTGTGTCACGGGGGCAGATCCCTCATGAACAGCTTGGCACTGTCCTTGAGGTAATGAGTGAGTTCTCGCTCTATTAGTTCCTGCAAGAACTGGTTGTTTAAAAGAGTCCGGAAACTCCCTCCTCTCTCTCCTGCTTCTTCTCTCCCCATGTGATCTGCACACACCCACTCTTCTTTGTCTTCTGCCATGAAGCCCTCACCAGAACCAGATGCTGGTAACATGATCCTTGTACAGCCTGTAGAACCATGAGCCAAATAAACCTATTTTCTTCATAAAGTACCCAGCTTCAGATATTCTTTTATAGCAACACAAATGGACTAAGACAGTATATCAGCTTCATTTTCAAGAGTGAGTAAGAATTATTGAGCCAGAGAAAGGGGAATTATTGAGCCAGTTAAAGGGAAGAACATAGGCAAAGCTTTGGAGAAGGTTGTATCATAATACATTTGGAGATATGCAAGGAGTTCACTATGGTTAAAGCAGAGAGGGTGTGGGGGGATAGGGATATTTTTGACCCATCTACATGTCACACTGACCATTCAAGCCTTAAAAGTCCAAAAAAAAAAAAAACAAAACAAAAAACTTTAAGGATAGATGATGCTTCACAAAAACAATATTCAGCTACAAGTGAATTATAATTACAATATGTATGCCAGACAAGGCTAATAACTAATAAATATATTGTGACTATTTGAGGAGGATAGTGTGGGGGGAGGGTGTGTGTTATGTACACGTAGCAGAGGAGGGTTGAAAGTGATAACAAACTACACTCTAAAATATTTTACAAACAACCTGTAACCGTTTGAGTAGGAATGTGTTTGCAGTCCAGGTCGTAACAACATAAAACATAGCCAGAAATGTAACTATGACACTGCATAAACAAAAGGAAAATAAACTAGGATGATCCCATTACTGATCATGCATACTGGCATGCATCTCATTCATTAGAGTACTTTAAACTAGGTTTAAGTATCCAATTGATGAAAGGAGTTTGTTTTGTTTTGATTTTGAGCTGGAATGCAGTGCTGCAATTTGTCTGTCCTGGCAGCATTGCCTATGGACAGTCATTAATCAGAAGTGAATTATTACTTCCTTGTGAAATTTAGCTTCAGTTTTTTCCTCTTGAACTTATCTGGAAATCTTTAACATGGAGAGTCATGCTAGATCCTTTCCTAATTGGAAAATTCAACTCATCCTTCACATTTATCTTCTGAAGCCCACTTCTCTTTATTCCGTCAGAGTGTACCAACTGAGATTAAGTTCCTTTCCATCTCTCACATATATGTGTCTGTCACTGTCAAGAATTGTGGCAATTAATTTTAAGGGGAGGGGCTAAAAACTTACATACGGGGTAGTTTAAACAAAACCACACCTTTAGCCATCAATTAAATGAACCAGATGATTGTTTCTAAAAACTCAACTTTGAAAAGTTTATTCTGCACTAAGGTTTTGTTAGTTTGGTTTTGGTTTTGTTTTAAAATAAAAAAGAACAATTCAAGTTTGGGGAAGTAACCAGAGCCTGAAACGAAACACTGGCTATCTTTTGAACAATTTTATACGCCAATGGTGCTTTCTTACTTTTGCTGTAAATGCTGCCTTTAATTTCTTTCTTTTTTTTTTTGAGATGGAGTCTCGCTCTGTCGCCCAGGCTGGAGTGCAGTAGCCGGATCTCAGCTCACTGCAAGCTCCGCCTCCCGGGTTCACGCCATTCTCCTGCCTCAGCCTCCCGAGTAGCTGGGACTACAGGCGCCCGCCACCACGCCTGGCTAACTTTTTGTATTTTTTAGTAGAGACGGGGTTTCACCGTGTTAGCCAGGATGGTGTTGATCTCCTAACCTCGTGATTTGCCCACCTAGGCCTCCCAAAGTACTGGGATTACAGGCATGAGCCACCGCGCCCGGCCTAAATGCTGTCTTTTATCTCTTACTTCTTTTTTAAATTAAGAAGCCGTATTGTTAAGAGTGAAAGTTACTGAGACATGAACAATTTCTCCCACCATACCAGGTTCACTACACAAAGGCTTGTTCTACTGGTTAGACCTGGAGCTCAGTAATATTAAAAAGTGAGGTTACTTCATCATTGGACTGAAATTTCCATTTTCACTTGCCCTCTGTCTTTAGCTCTGTCCTTCTAACATCAATGAGTAAGATAGAAACATGGACAATATGCTCATCAAATGTATAGATGATAAAAAGCCAGGAGTGACAGCAAATGTTGTTGATAAAAGGATCAAGATTCAGAAAGATTTAGGAGAGGCTAGGGCAATGGCTAAATGTAATAAAAGTTAGGATGAATATGTACAAGATCCTAAACATGGGTTCAAAAATCAATCTTGCAAGTTTAGTAACAGCAAGTATGTAAAAGGCTTAGGAATCTTAATTAATAATGAGTTCAGTGTGTGCTAACAGTGTGATATGATTCCAAAAAAAACTAACGGTCAGTGTGTGTTAACATGTGATATGATTCCAAAAAAGAACTAACAGCACTTGATAGTGCTCTAAGAAAGTGTAACATTGAGAATGAGAAGGTGGATAACTTAGTCCTGAATTCAGCTTTGGGTACATATATTAGAGTATCTTTGGGATATGCTTGGGAAACTGAATCCAAATTGCAAAAGAACCTGTTCAAGAGACTAGATTATTTAACCTGAAGCTAAGATTTAGAGAACAAACAGTAGCTTTACTAAAATAGTTAAAAAGGGATTCAATGTACTGTCCCTAGACCCAGAAGGGGAGAACTAGGATTAATGAATGTGAGTTTCAAGCAGGCAGATTTCAGCTTAGCAAGAATAAACTTTTTCTTCTTCAGACAAATACTAAGCCAAAAATGGAATGGGCAACTTCATAGTTCCCTACCCCTCACTGGTGGTATTCAAGCCCAGGCTGGAAAACTTCTGCCAGGGGAAAATCAAACAAACATTACAATGATGATTCAAGCATTATGTGTATTATTGGACTGGATAGTCTATGATCTATGCTTTTTAGACAAACTCAGCTATCACAAAAAGACCTCTACACAGACAGCTCATCTGGGCCCCCACGAAGCACACAATCTCTTACAGCTGTCAGAAATTATAGCCTCAAGTGTGGTAAAGCTGACGGGAAGCTAATATTTTAGTTGTTCTACATGGAATCTTAGCCAAAAGGTCAAGAAGCAATATATTTCAGCAGTGTGCAGTGGCCTGAGAGAAGGACCATTATTTTATTATGTGACCCTTCTTCCAACTGGGTGAGATCATCTCTGTGTTTCCAAAAACATTGCCCAGACCCTGTGTGGACTGTAGGGTGCAGTAACGCTATACTTGGGCCTTCCAAAAAAAATGATATGCCAAGAACAAACCCAACTCAGGATTCCCAAACAGAAATTGGAGGACCTTTTAGTCAGAGCAAAGAATACAAAGACCTGTGAAGCCAGAAGCTTCAGAGATTAAGCCGAATCAGGAATTTATTTACCTAAAAAGTGTTCAGACCAAGTATCATTAATGCTTTCCATCTTGACACATTCAGTAAAAGAAGCAAACCTTCCAGGATACCATGCTTCACTTTATATCATATCCTCTGATACAGGGTGAGGTAGGGGAAATGCAATAAATCTAGAGTCCTCATTTTCTTATATTGTGTTTGAGAATATTTTTCTTAATCTATGAAAGTACTTTTTTATCTCTCCCTGAGAACTTACGACATTGCTGTTCCTGATACCTGACACCATGACCATTCTCATAATTGCAGAACTATCGACCAGGAGAATGAAAAGTTATCCCCCTCAAACTACAAGGGTAACACTAGAAGAAAAGGTAAAGCAACAGGCCTCTGCATTTTAAAAGCCCATGGTCTCTTCTACCAGAAGGTAAGAAAGAACGGCCATTACTTATTTAGCTCAATTAGGTAAGAACTTTCTTATAGTCAGCTATGACCAAGAAAAAAATGGGCTGCCTTGGAGAGCTCAAGCATGGATTAACCAATCCATCACTAAAACAAGGTTGCTGAAGTCGAGCACAAAGAAACCTAGTGGGTACTTTTGTACCTAATTCCTTACAGACATGTTTAAGAAGCCCCAGAAGTCGTTACAATGTCCAAGCCAAATGGGTTTGCTAAGGTATCATCATCACATCAATAATTTTGATCTTCAGTGCTAAAAACATGAAACTTATACAGGCAGTGCTGCTTTAGTTGAATTGGGTGGTAATGGTGTAGGTAGGTGAAGAGAAGGGAACCTGTTTTTATTTGCTTTGAATCTTTACTATTCTAGGTAAATTTTATTCTGGAAAAAAGATTCCTCAGATATTCTGGTGTTTTGAAGCCCACTAGAGTAATTTGTTATTCCTCCCAGAAGAATCTGCATTATCCTACAAGAAAGAGACTTCAAAAGTGCAAAAGGACACAACATTATCATTTTCTGCCACTGCCTGTTCAAACCTGCTCCATGAAGCTAATTCTCTTCTCCCCTTTAGATGAATCTAGAGCATGTCTATTGTCTAGCCCCTATCAGATAATGAAAATACAAAATTCCACACATTTTTATCCAAATCTAAACTTCCTCTCATTTTTATCCAAAATCCAACTTATTTCCATAATTTAAATATCCTTTCCCATATAACAGTCAAACAATTAAGACCCCAAACTTCATTTAGAGTGAATGCTTCGTCCCCTCCCCAGCATGGGCTTCTGCAGGCTGGAAGCCTACATTGGGAAAGAGGGACATGGTCATCTTCTTCTCTGGGTGCCTTTCCTTGCTTCTCTTCCTCCCTGTCAGCTTTCTCGCTGTGGTTTCTGCTCTCTCCAGAGTTGAAGTAGGGCAAAGGGGAAGGTGGTACTGTTTGGTAAGGAGCAGGAAAGGTTGTACCTGAAAGGAACCAGAATTGCCTAGTGTTAATGCTCTCTGAGTTGGGAATGAGTTTTAAACTGTCTCTTGGCTGGGCACAGTGGCTCAAGCCTGTAATCCCAGCACTTTGGGAGGCCGAGACGGGTGGATCACGAGGTCAGGAGATCGAGACCATCCTGGCTAACACAGTGAAACCCCGTCTCTACTAAAAAATACACAACATTAGCCAGGCGAGGTGGCGGGCACTTGTAGTCCCAGCTACTCTGGAGGCGGAGGCAGGAGAATGGTGTGAACCTAGGAGGCCGGAGCTTGCAGGTGAGGCCGGGAAGGATCTTCGCCACTGCACGTTCCAGGCCTGGCGGCAGGAGCGAACTCCGTCTCAAATTGAAATAAATAAATATATAAATAAATAAATAAAACTGTCTCTTTTCCTCATGGGGCACTTCTGCTATTTCTTTTCTTTTTTTTTTTTTTTTCTTTTTTTTTTTTTTTTTTAGACAGAGTCTCGCTCTGTCGCCCCGGCTGGAGTGCAGTGGCCGGATCTCAGCTCACTGCAAGCTCCGCCTCCCGGGTTTACGCCATTCTCCTGCCTCAGCCTCCCGAGTAGCTGGGACTACAGGCGCCACCACCTCGCCCGGCTAGTTTTTTGTATTTTTTAGTAGAGACGGGGTTTCACCGTGTTAGCCAGGATGGTCTCGATCTCCTGACCTCGTGATACGCCCGTCTCGGCCTCCCAAAGTGCTGGGATTACAGGCTTGAGCCACCGCGCCCGGCCCACTTCTGCTATTTCTATGGTGACTCCTCTTCTCCATTAGGACAGCTATTGGATTGTGGTTCCATTGGAGACATCAATCTCTCTCTTCCGGCTGGTTGCTTACAGCCTTCTCAACCCCTGCTCCTCTGACTAGACAACTTTATCCCCTTCCCGTAAGATTTCCTTACTTGTGTCAGGAAACCGTCTTAGGTGTGGTCCCTCAGCAGCTCTGTCTGCCATGTCCCACATCTGATCCACAGAACACATATACACACACATACTTCTCAGAGCTTCGGTGTCCTCATCTGTAAGGTGGAGATATTAAGCCAAGTGCAGTGGTGCACCCCTACAGTCCCTGCTATTCCAGAGGCTGAGGTGGGAGTAACCACTTGAACCCATGAGTTTGAGGCTGTAGTGCACTATTACTGGACCTGTAAATAGCCACTGCACTCCAGCCTGGGCAACACAGTGAGACCCCATCTCTATAATAAATAAAGAAGACACTATTAATAGCAACTGTCTCCTATGGTTGTTGTGAAGATTAAACAAAACAATAACTCGCCCAAAATAAACACTAAAATAACAATAACTTTCCCAGAATCACATTTTTAGTAGTAAGTAGTAAAACCAGATCTGTCCTCCTTCAAAGCCAGGGAGGTACATTTCCTGTCACACCACATTTCCAGGAGGGAGATATTTTGAACCAAGTAACTACCCAGTACTATTCAATTCATCCACTCTGCTCACTCATAAGACTGACTATGGGCATGGTTTTGGCAACAAATTCATTGCCCTGGCACCTCTGGTTCAACTCTCCAGCAGCACCCTAAAGCTACGGATCAGCATCAGGAAGTCCCTGGGCATCCTCCTCCTTCATTCCAGAGCATCACGCCAGGCTGAACTTCAGAGCTGTCACAACGCTGGGAAAGTGCCAAACTCATTCCAGAGCATGGGGCATTCTGACACTTGACATAGACAATAGCATAACTTTTTCCACCTTCGAGCCAACATTATACTCTTCAAATCCTCTTTTAGGAAACCTTATATAAAACCATGCTCACTCAATAGACAGCCTCCAAAGTGAAACCTGTCTCACTAGGTCTTTGCCACTACTTCGTTAGGTGACTATCTGCTACCAACACAGAGCAAAACTCGAGACTTCTGCCCTAGAGACCACATCTTGAGGTGCAGACTTTTCCCACTCTGTTCTCTCAAAGTATTCCTTAGAATGTTCCTTAGTTGATAGAGTTACATTAAATTATAGAGCTAGTCTCATGTAGAATATTCATTAAATATTCTCTTTCAGCACACCAGAATCACATTTTCTATGCTTTAAAGGTCAGAAATCTTTTTGCAAACTTCGTGTCTTCTGCCCCAAGGTGGAGATTCATCTTCAAAGGTTCCTAAAAGGGAAGTGATTCTTTTGCAAAGAACATATTCCCCTGGAAAGAATCAACTGGCTTCCATCAAAGCATTTCACAACATTTATGCATCATTCCTACAGGCTACTTGGTAATTGCAAAGACAAAGATGTACCTTTACACAGTGGCAAGATCTAGTACCTTAACCACATAATCAAGCTAAAGGCATCATGGATAGCAGGACAATCTAATGTTATATTCTTACTGATATGAAGTGATACACAACACAAAGCATCACTTATTATATATCTTGCCAAACATGTTTAACTTGAATCTCACCAAGACTTTAAACCTAATTTCCAGTTTATGGGAAATAGAAATGATAAAGGAACAAATCTGAAAAAAAAAAAAAAAAAAAAACCAACAACAAAAAAAAGAACAGTAAGGAAAAAAGAAGGCTAATTCAGAACATAGAATGTCCTATAAGACAACTGGTCAAGTTTCTTCAAAAAGTCATTTTCACAGGGGAAAAAAATAGGTGACATTGTTCAAAAATAAGAGACTAAGGAGATATAATAACCAAATATAATGCACAAAACTTCATGGAGTGGTGGTTTGAAGGAAATAACTGTAAGACACATCATGGAGAAAAACTGAGGAAATTTCAGTGTGGATTAGATACGAGTTGATATTAGGGAATTGTTCGTTTCCTGAGGTGTGATAGTAGAATGTAACTATAGTAGAATATACTTATAATTAATATATATGTGATGAAGAGTTTGTAAGTAAAGCATCATGATATCCAACCAATATGTATGCACACATTCACACACATTCAACATGTGTTAACAATTGTGGGTATTGTAAGTGAATATGCAAGTATTCATTGTAATATTCTTTCAAATTTTTAGCATGTTTAAAAATTATATAAAATACAGGTGAAATGTTTCTATTTGCAGATGTGAGGACAGTGTAGAAAATCCCAAAGTATCTACAAAAAAGCAAAATGAAACAAAATACCACCTAAAGCTAATTAAGTTCAGCCAGCCAACTAGGTATTATTGCAATGGGCTGCCCAGTAATCAAAGAGGACTACTTATTTCCCACCAGGCTTTTTACAAAAAGATTCATTCTGATAAGTTCTCTGACAAAGTTCAGACATTGTTACATGGGTGGCACCAGCTTCTCTACATCCCTATCAAAATCAAAGAAAACTCAGAAAAAAATGGAAAACAAAAGCTGCTTTATTATTCTACTCTTTGAGCAGAATCTACCTTACACAAAGCAAATGCTTGTTTAATTTCAATGACATTCATAAAGTTGTAATTGAGAAAGAAAAAAAGTAAAATTTATTTAAGAAGTCCAAAAATCTCCCTATTTACAAAACGTTTTTTAATATACAAAATAAACTGGGATCAAAAGTTTTTATAACCCTAAAAAAAAAAAGGTACAGCCAGGTTACAGCTTAATCAACACACAAATCAACTGTATTTCTTTATACAACAATGGATGTAAGAAAACTAAAATTAAAAACACAATGCCATTTAAAATTGCTCCAAAGAAATACTTAGGTATAAATGTAAAAAAATAAACACACCATGTACAAAATATGCATGCTTTAACTACAAAATATAATTTAAAAATTGAAGAGCCAGGTGCAGTGGCTCATGCCTGTAATCCCAGCACTTTGGGAGGCCGAGGCGGGCAAATCACCTGAAGTCAGGAGTTTGAGATCAGCCTGACCAACATGGAGAAACCCCGTCTCAACGAAAAATACAATGCCTAATTTCATTACTTACCCAGGAGTCATTCAGGAGCAGGTTGTTTAATTTTCATGTAGTTGTGTGGTTTTTAGTGAGTTTCTTAATCTTGAGTTCTAATTTGATTGCGCTGTGGTCTGAGAGACTCTTATGATTTCAGTTTTTTGCATTTGCTGAGGAGTGTTTTACTTCCAATTATGTGACCGATTTTAGAGTAAGTGCTATGTGACACTGAGAATAATGTACATTCTGTTGTTTTTGGGTGGAAAGCTCTGTAGATACCTATGAAGTACACTTGATCCAGAGCTGAGGTCAAGTCCTGAATATCCTTGCTAATTTTCTGTCTCGACGATCTAACATTGACAATGGGGTGTTAAAATCTCCCACTATTACTGTGTAGGAGTCTAAGCCTCTTTGTAGTTCTCTAAGAATTTGTTTTATGAATCTGGATGCTCCTGTATTGGGTACATATATATTTAGGATAGTTAGCTCTTCTTGTTGAATTGAGTCCTTTACCATTATGTAATGTCCTTGTCTTTTTTGATCTCTGTTGGTTTAAAGTCCGTCTTGTCAGAAACTAGGATTATAACCCCTGCTTTTTTCTGCTTTCCATTTTCTTTGGTAAATTTTCCCACATCCCTTATTTTGAGCTTGTGTGTGTCTTTGCACATGAGATGGGTCTCTTGATTATAGCACACCAATAGGCCTTGAGTCTATCCAGCTTGCTGTACTGCGTCTTTTAATTGGGGCATTTAGCCCATTTACATGTAAGGTTAATATTGTTATGTGTAAATTTGATCTGTCATCATGACGCTAGCTGGTTATTTTGCACACTTGTTGATGTAACTGCTTCATAGTATCATTGGTCTTTGTTCCTCCATGTGTTTTTGTAGTGTTAGACTGGTGATGATTTTTGTAGTGTAGGCTGGTAATGACTTTTCCTTTCCATATTTAGTGCTTCCTTCAGAAGCTCTTGCAAGGCAGGCCTAGTGGTGAAGAATTCCCTCAGCATTTGCTTGTCTGAAAAGGATTTTATTTCTCCTTCACTTATGAAACTTAGTTTGGCTGGATACGAAAACTCTAGGTTGGAAATTCTTTTAAGAATGTTGAATATTGCCCCCCAATCTCTTCTGGCTTGTAGGGTTTCTGCTGAGAGGTCAACTGTTAGTCTGATGGGCTTCCCTTTGTAGGTGGCATGGCCTTTCTCTCTGGCTGCCTTTATCATTTTTTCCTTCATTTTAACCTTGGAAAATCTGATAATTATGTGTCTTGGGATTTATCTTCTCATGGAGTCTCTTAGTGAGGTTCTCTGGATTTCCCTAGGTTGGGAAATTTCTCCTGTATGATATCCTGAAGTATGTTTTCCAACATGGTTCCTTTCTCCCCATCTCTTTCAAGTACCTCAATCAGTCATATGTTCAGTCTTTTTACATAATTCCATAGTTCTTGGAGGTTTTGTTCATTCCTTTTCATTCTTTTCTCTCTAATCTTGTCTGCCTGCCTTATTTCGGCAAGATGGTCTTCAATCTCTGAAATGCTTTCCTGCACTTGATGTATTCGGCTATTGATACTTGTGGCTGCATTGTGAAGTTCTTTTGTGTTGTACTTTTCAGCTCCATCAGGTCATTTATGTTCCTCTCTAAACTAGTTATTCTGGTTAACATCTCCTGTAATGTTTTATCATGGTTCTTGGCTTCTTTGCAGTGGGTTAGAACATCTGCCTTTAGCTCAGCAAAGTTTGTTATTACCCACCTTCTGAAGTCCACTTCTGTCAATTAATTCATCTCAGCCTCAACCCATTTCTATGCCCTTGTTGGAGAGGTCTTGCGATCATTTGGAGGAAAAGAGGCACTCTAGTTTCTTGAGTTTTCAGTACTTTTTCATTGATTCTTTCTCATCTTCGTGAGTTCATCTAGCTTCAATCTTTGAGGCTGCTGACCTTTGGATGGGGTTTTTGGAGGGACTTTTTTGTTGATGCAGTTGTTATTGTTGTTTTCTGTTTGTTTGTTTTTCTTTTAACAGTCAGGCCCTTCTTCCATAATGCTTCTGCAGTTTGCTGGGGGTCCACTCCAGACCCTGTTTGCCTGGGTCCCTCCCATCCATATCTGGAGGTATCACCCCTGGAGGCTGCAGAACAGGGAAGATGGCTGCCTGCTCCTTCCTTTGGGAGCTGTGTCCCAGAAGGGGACTGACCTGATGCCAGCAGAAATGCTCCTGTATAAGGTGCCTGGCAACCCCTGTAGGTGGGCGGGGAGAGGGGGAGTGGTCTCATCCAGCCAAGAAGCACAGGTTCAGGAAACCCCTTAACAAAGCACTCCAGCTGCCCCTTGGCAGAGGGGATGCACTGCACTGTGGGGAATCCCACTCATCAGGACTGCCCGGATTCCTCAGAGCCAGCAGGGGGAAAGACTAAGTCTGCTCATCTGTGGAGACCGCCCCTCCTCCCTGAGGCTCTGTCCCAGGGAGATCAGAGTTCTGTCTGTAAACCTCTGGTTGGAGTTGCTGAAGTTCCCACAGGGAGGCCCTGCCCAGCAAGAAGGGATGGGTCAGGGTCCAGCCTAGAGAGGCAGTCTGGCCACAATCTGCCATAGCTGCTGTGCTGTGCCATGGGGAATTCCTCCTGAGTCCAAATCACCCAGTCTCCCCAGCACTGGCAGGGGAAAACGGCAGACTGCAGCTGCAGTGATGGCTCCTGCCCCTTTCCCCAGGAGCTCAGTCACCTTAGGCAGCAGGAAACTGCAGTGATGGTGGTCAACCCTCCCCCTGGAAACTCAGTAGTCTTAGGCAGCCTCCAGCCAAGTGGCCACCAAGAATCTTCGCATCTCTGGGCTTGGGACCCAAGGCCCTGGTGGTATGGACTCACAGGGGGGATATCCTGACCTGTGGGTTGCACAGATCTGTGGAAAAAATGTGGTTTCCTGTGTGTGTGTGGGGGGGGGGGGGGGAGCACAATCACTCACCCCCTCCCTTGGCTGGGGGTGGGAGCTCCCCTTCCCCTGCGCTCCCGGGAGGGCCATTGCTCCACCCTGCTTTTCCTCACTCTCCAAGGGTCGCACCCGCTGCCTAGTCCAATGAGAGAATCTGGATATCTCAGTTGCCGGTGCAGGATTCACTGGCCATTTTCATTCTCTCAGTGGGAGCCTCTGGTGGCAACTGCTTCTAGTCAGTCATCTCGGTCCCTCCCTGCTACCACTTTTCTTATGACAACACACTTTAAAATCTAAAGGAAACAAATGATGTCCTATCAAAATATAAATTCCCCAAATTAACTAAATAAGTAGAACACCTAAACAACCCAACAACTGCAGAATTTGAAATACAACCACACCACTATTCACTAAGGACATAAGCTTTATTAATTACCTTCTGTAGTTTTACTGCTCTGGTAGGCTTATTATTTATCTTTTACTAGTATAGATACACACACACACACACACACACATACACACACACACTAAAGCTCTACAATTTAAAATGGTACCAGATTCAGGATGTTTGTGGGTGAGTTGTCTCTAAAGTCAAGGAACAACAATAGAAGCCTTCTCAATTCAATTTACAGTTTTATCATAATATTAATGCCAAAACCTGACAAACATATTCCAATAAGAAAACCAGAATGCTTACAATTAAAATCTGAAACCAGATATTAACAAATTAAATCTAGCAATGTGTTAAAATAGTTATATTCTATAACTAAGCAAAGTTTATTCCAGAAAGCAACATTTCCCAATTTTAAGAAATCCATTAGTATAATTTATTACATTAAAAATTTAAAAGAAAATATGCAATTTAAGTACATGCCAAAAATATATTTGACGTATTGGAACAGATATTCCTGATCAATTTTCATTAGTGATTTTTAGGATGTGAATATTTTCTCTCTTCATGTATATTATAAGCCTCTCTCATACCGTATATTATTTCTCTCTGTGAGCTACTTCTACCTGCTATACCCTCATTCTGCATAGATCCCAGGAATTTCTATGTAGTGTATCAATCAATATATTTAGAAGTAGTTTAAACATGCCTTTCAGGAGACTAGCCTAAGGAAATGCTTCACGAAAAAAATGTCTATGGCTTAGTAAGTTTGGGAAAACTACACATTGTGTTTTTCTCTTAGAGATTTGCAACAGAGGTTTGTTAATTTAAAGATTCAGAGAAGTCTTCCAGGGTTTCCCAAGTTAATTGAACATAAAACACTTTTGTTCTTATAATGCCTATTAATACCCCATGAATACATTTTGATAAACACTGGTTTAGATCATGTCACCACAATGTCAGTCTCAGCACGGGTAGCATTTATTGTTCAGGGCATTGTGTGAGGTACTGCTGGAGATATTGAATTATAAGATACAATCTATTCCCACAGATGATTATAATGAAGTTTAGTCAGAACATATAAATAAAGAGATAAATAATAATTTGTGACAACATGGCATACATACCAAATAAGCAATCCAAACAAAAAGGGTAGCAAGGGTGCAGAGGAGGCAGGAATGTTACATGTTAAATGGTTGAGGAAGGCTTCCAGGAGGATATATGAGTTAATCCTTGGGAGAAACACACACACAAGGCAAAAATGTGAATCGTATATTTGGGAGAAATTAAAGCACTGGTTTATAGTTGTTCAAGAGGTAGACAGGGTGACAGTGTAAAGTGTCTTGCTTTAAGGATCTAGGTCTTTATTACTCAGCCCATAAAGAATTAATGGAGGTCTTTCAGCAAGGAGAGAGCATCTCAGGGTAAGTGTATTTATAGAAAATTGCAATTAACACAAAAGTTTTCCAAAAAATGTTTTCTGTGTGACTCCTGTCTTAGCCTAGGCTCCCCACAAAAGCAGAACCTATGACAAAGTCTGGTGTACAGGTGCTTTATTTTGAAGTATGATCACAAAGAGCTGCGGGGGGAGACTGGGAAGAATAAAAAAAGGAATAAGGACACGCAACCCAATCTAGCTCCTCACCACTGTGGGCAACTGAGGCTTGATTCCTCTGGGATCCTCTAAGAGGACAAGAAAGGATACATCTCAGAATTATTCACCCAGGAGTTGAAAGAGAGAAACATTTATCTTCCAGTTCCCAGACCCCATTAACAAAGGATTGTCCTCACATCTGCAGGTTTGTATATGCACCAGAACGCCCACATTCATTTCTACAGGTATCCTACTTAGTGAAGGGAGAAACTCAAGGGAAGAAAGTGAGAAACAGTGAATGTAAAGTGAGGCATTGTCAAGTTATACCTACATGTAACTGGCAACCCCAGCAATGGCTGGAGTAAAAAGGGGACTCCTCCCAGAAAATATAAGAGGTGTCTGGTAGACTCTCCAAAGGAAGGTCAATCCAACTCAACACCGTATTTCCTGGTTCCTACCTGATTCATTTTCCAGCAGTCCTTTGCACATATGGTCCTTTCATAT
Source organism: Rhinopithecus bieti (assembly GCF_001698545.2). Classification (NCBI taxonomy): domain Eukaryota; kingdom Metazoa; phylum Chordata; class Mammalia; order Primates; family Cercopithecidae; genus Rhinopithecus; species Rhinopithecus bieti. The sequence goes on from NW_016807867.1 coordinate 78,346, forward strand.
GTGGTCATCTCCAGGCTTTTTAGCATTGTTTTTTTTTCTCCTTCCATTTCCCCCGTCATTCTAAAACAAATAAATGAAAACAAACAAAAAATAGACATATCATTTTTTTTAAAAAAATTGCTTTATCTATACAAAGAAAAAACATTTTTAGATTTGTTTAATAAGGTAAAGTTGATGGCAAAATGACCACTAGAACAAATTCTCAGACAAGATGTGTATGCTCTGTAGGTAAAAATTAACTTCTACAAGAAAGTTTTCAATAAATTTTACACTTCTATGACAGCCCTGTATCCCCAATCAGAACCAAGCAAAGCACTAAAGTCATTGCCCTGCTTATCATTCCAGTTACCAGGTCTGCTTTGGCAGAAGCCATATTTGGAAATCTAGTTCTTCATAATTGCCACAAACCAGCAATATCCATCTTCCATTCATTTAACAAATATTCGTTGAGGACCCTCTGTGATCCAGGTACTATTTTAAGCTCTGGAGATTAAGCTCTGAACAAAACAGAGTAAGTCTCTGCCCTCATGACACTTACAATCTTGCAGGGGAAGTATACAAGTAAACATGTAATTTGTTGAATGGTGACAGAAGCTGTGGAAAAAAACAAAACAGTATAAGGGAATAAAGGGTTCCCAGATGAGAAGTGGAAAGATGGGTATCACAATTTTATATAGCATGATTATAAAATAAATTTGTACAGAGACATAGAGGAAGGGAGGGAATGAGCCACATAGACAGATGGGGAAGAAACATACCACATGTGCTAAAAACAACTGGCAAGACCTTGAGGGAAAGTAATGCTTGCCCCATTCAGGGAAGAGTGAGGAGGCCAGTGCAGTGTGAGCAGAGTGGGCAGGGGGATGTGAAAGGGGGGGATGTCAGAGAGGTAGCCTAGGGTGAGATGATATAGGGCCTTGGAGACCATTGTAAAACTTAGGGCTTTACTCTAATTAAAACAGGAAGCTATAGAAGGATTTTGAGAAGAGGAGTCATGTACTCAACTCACATTTTTAAAGGATCATTCTTATTGCCATGGAGAATAGATATAGGTTTCCTAGTGTAGAAGTGAGCAGGCCACTTAGGAAGGTAAGTGGAAGATAATGATGACCCAGATGAGAATGATAGCAGCAAGAAATGGTAGGATTCTAATTATATTTTGAACATAGAGTGGGCAAGATTAGTTGATGGATTGGATATGTTCTGTAATGGAAAATGGGAAATCAAAAATGACTCTAAGATTTTTGACCCAAACAACTAGAAGAATGGAGTTGTCATTTAACACAAAGAGAACTGCAGGTTTGAGGTTGAAAAACTTAAAAGTTCAGCTTAGGGCATGTTAAGTGTGAGCCATTTATTAAACACCCAAGTGATGATGTCAAATGGGCAGTTGGCTGTAGGCAGTCCTCTCTTTGCAAGATTCCAACATGCACAAACTTCAGTTACCCAGGTTTACTTAAATAACACCAGTCCTCCAAAAATATGATTCAAATTGCATTTGCCACATTATAGTAACTGAATAATCACATAAAGTACAGTTTCACTGTTTCTCCCATCCATAAATCATTCTGTATATAACAGATGTATGGTATGATTAGTGACCAATCATGTCACTTCTTTCAGAGTCTGCCTGACTGATCACCAGCTGGTCACTGGTGCGTCTGTTATTCAGTTCACACACAGCAAAATGTGTCACTGTGTTGTCTCCTGTCTCTCAGTAATAAGCCCACATGACATTCCACAAAAATGGATTATCAAAAGAAGAAACTGGTCCACAAAGATGAAAGGGCAGCAAGGAAAAACATGACAACACTAAAAGTAAAATTCAAATCAAATATAAATGGAGTTATAAAAGAAATAGCTGCCCCAGGAATGTTGACACTGCCACTGTTTAAGACACTAGAATGCAGTCACAAGCACTTCGTGAAGGTGAGTTTATAGACATAAAGGAGGAAAGTTGTTGTAAGGAAAAAGACGAAGATGCTCCAGAGGAATATGTCAGAGCAAGTGATTCAGGCAAAATCTTTCACATTAAAATAACTCTTAGAGATATGTCACATCTAAAGCACAAAGGCTAAAATGTTGGAAGCTGATCCAAACTTAGAAAGAAATGTGATAATTTGCCAAGGTGTAGAATTGATGCTTACTCCATATTGAAAGTTATATGACAAGAAGGCAAGCACTGTTCAAAGTAGTCTTGGTAAGTGTTTTACAAATAAATGAAACACTTTCTCAATGTTTCTAATGTTTTAAATCAGTGTACTAAACTAAGTAAATATTAGTTTTAAAACACTACTCTTTATTTTTTCATTACCTCATATGTTTACAACCAACAGTAAGAGCCTAATATTTTGACAAAATTTTAAGTCCCGCAACAATCAAAATTTTTATTGCAAATTATTAAGAACACTTTGTGCTGTCTCAGTTTGCACAGTCATTTTTATGGCCCCACACTACTGCATGAAGCAAGAACTGCCTGTGTGCAAAAAGGGAGTTTAGGAGAAGAAATTCAGCTGGAGACATAAATTTGCAAATGATCACTACAGAGACAGTATTACTGAATGATATCACCTGGAGTACAGATAAAGAAGAGATCTAAGGATAGAGCCCTGGGGAACTCCAATGTTTAGAAGATAAAGGAAAGAGAAAGAATCAACAAAGATGACTGAAAAGGAGTGGCTGGTGAGCTAGCAAAATCAAGAGAGCAGTATCCCAAAGCCCATGAAGGCGGGAGTTTCAAGGAGAAAGTAATTAACTGTGCGGAAGCAAGACAGACCTGAGAATTGACCACTGTGTTTGGCAATATGAAGGTTACTAGTGACCTCAGCAAGAACGGTTTCAAGAAAATAATTGGAATGAGAGCCCGATTCGAGTGAGTTCAAGAGACTGGAAGGAGAGGAGTGGAACAATGACTAGACAGCCTTCTGGGGAGATTTTTCTGTAGGGCATGGCAGAGTGCAACGTGAGTCCCTTCTGTCTCCTTAAGATGGACACTATCACAGCATGTTTATAGGCTAACATAATTAACTAAAGAATTTATACCAGGAGATGTTGATGCCAGGAGAAGGGATAACTATTAAAACAGTGGTGTCCTTGAGAGTGGGGTCCTTGAGAGTCGTACTCAAGTGGAAGGTTTACCGTAGATGGGAACAGGCCTAAGAAGAGGCTCAGACATTTGACTTCTTCAGGACTCAGCTACCTCAACTGTGTAATGAGACAGCACCAAACCAGAGAGTCTCAAAATGTAGTCCTCAGATCAGCAACATCGGCATCACTTGAGAATTCATTAAAAATGCAAATTCTCAGCCCCCATCCAAAACCTACTGTATGAGAAACTCTGGAGGTGAGGCCCAGCAAGGGGCACTTTAACAAGCCCTCCATGGGATCCTGATACACCCTCAGTTTGGAGAACCACTGGGCTAGATTATCTTTAGAATCTCTGGCTCTAACACCAGTGACTTTATGCTTCAATAATCTATAGCTTCCAATTTCTATTACGTTTTTATAACACTGCCGTATTATTTTCAAGTAAGTTTATAAAACCCAAGCTGTTTTCTAATATTTTCAGTGCAAAATTCCAAATGTCTGTTTTCAACCTCCAGAAACAATAATGACATTTATATATCTTAAAATCGTGTTCGAAATTGTTTCTGAAACAACTTTTTCATGGAGAGGTATTCAACTTAGCTTTGAAGGCATCAGTAAAGCTCACAACTTTTCTTATCATTTTAAATAATACATAAGTCCACCTTTTAATGAAAAAATCTTTGGGAATTAACAGCTATTGCTCTCAAGTTGTTTGGAATTGTTTTTGCATTGCTTGAAGTGTGTTATTCCCCAGAAGCAGAGCAGACAAGGAACGACAGGTGACATTAACCCAGTCCCATACTGTTGCTCTTTGTGGACTTGGATCTCTCTTCAGCCACACAATGGAGGAAACTCCATACAAACAGAGGAAGCCAGACTCTTTCTGGGAGAACTTGGTAGCTGACTTACTATATTAGACATTGATGCCTGCTACAGATAAAACCTGGGAAAAGACCTCCAGGTCCTATTCTCCATTGTTGCTGCCTGAGTCCAGTGTGTACGTCTCAACTATGTACACATTTCCCGGGGTGGGGGACCACCAGCGCACAGCTGTCTGTGACAGGATTGCTGATGTTTACAGTAGCAAGTTCACCCTGCTTTATGCCAAAACATGGTGTTTCTTATTTTAAAGATGAGAACAATTCCTTCTCTCCCCTCACTCCATTGTTATTTGGTTTACTAGACTTACAGGAGAAGGAAGCAGTAAATTACTAAAGAAGAAAGTGTAAATCTCACCAGGGTGTGCCTGTTTGAATTGGGATGAAGTTTAGCATATCAATCAGACGTGATGATATGAGAAAACAGGTCCTCTCTGCTCTGTGGTAGGTTGGTTTGGGGAAGTGAAAATAAAAATTCATTAGACACTTTCCTATGTTGATGTCCACACCTTTCTAGAAGCTCCAAGTTGATCAGATGTCGTAAGTGCCCAGCTTGATGGCCACAGAAAGCCAGCTAGTTAGTGAACAGAAAGGACTCTGCTAGCTGGGAATGCTCATTGCCAGCAAGCCTTTCTTGATGATTTCCAGCCTTTTCTGTATTTAATTCAGTTAGTTAACACTGCATTCTCCCATCAGGGTCTGTTAATAATGATGTGTTGGGGGAAAGAAGCATGCAGCGGGAGGGATGGAAAGGAGACATGGAATTCCTATTTCTTCAATCACAAAAGTAAAAGAAAATAAAGGAAGATTTACCTTAAAGTACAAATTATTTTCAAACCACATTTATAGAAAGCCAGTATTAAAAAGAGGTCAGCTGATGCATAAAGAACATACCTATAATCTAAATAAATTATCTGTTCTTCATTCTATTCAATAATGTTTTCCTGAACAGCTGACTATTTCTCCCTGGCTCAGCCACCTCCCTTTTCTGCTGTGGCTCTCAACACTGGCTATACACTGAAGTCACCCAGAGAACTTCAAAAGTACTGAGGCATAGGTCTCACCCTCAAGGATTCTGAGCATGTTTTAAAGTTCCCCCAGGTAGTTCTAAAATGTAGCCAAAGTTGAGATCACTGCTCTTCTGCCCCTCAGCTCTCCATCAACCCTCCAAGACCAGCACCTTGGGGTTCCCTTCTCCACCAGAAAGGCTGAGATGATAAAGGCAGACCCAGTCATTCTTAGGTCACCGATTCCCAAATTGCCTGATGTAAGAATCACTCGGGGCACTTACCAGACATACACATCCCAGGACCTTCCCTTGGAGATTCTGATTTAGTAGTTCTAGGACAAGAACCTGAAGTCTACATTTGCCCACATGAGGTTTATGCAAATAGCAAAGTTTAGCAAACACCATTTTAGGACTTTTCTGCTCAAAGTGAGGTCCATGGACCAGCAGCATGGGCATCACATGGGAGCTTGTTAGATATATAGAATCTCTAGCCCCACCCCAGGTCCACTGAAACAGAATCTGTTTTTTTGTTTTTTGAGACAGAGTCTCATTCTGTCGCCCGGACTGGAGTGCAGAGGCATGATCTGTGCTCACTGTAACCTCCACCTCCTGGGTTCAGGTAATTCTCTTGCCTCAGCCTCCCGAGTAGCTGGTATTATAGCCACCCACCACCACACCCAGCTAATTTTTGTATTTTTAGTAGAGACGGGGTTTCACCATGTTGGTCAGGCTGATCTCAAAGTCCTGACCTCAGGTGATCCACCTGCCTCAGCCTCCCAAAATGCTGGGATTACAGGCATGAGCCACCTCGCCTGGCTAGAGTCTGTATTTTAACACGATTTCAGGAGATTCATATGACATTAAAAATTCTCCAATTGGTTTGCCTAACATTGGCTTCCAAAGCTTTGATTCTTTTTCCCTATCTAATTTAGACTCATACCCATGTTGCAATAATAATTACTCATGAGAAATATTCGTATTAAAACTAATAAAATACATTAGTTGGATTATCATAAATGGGCCGATTACTTTAAAACATTTTTATAAGTGGATATTTCTGGCTTGTTAGATTCTCCTTTTGCTAATATGTAAGATGAGCCTTAGAGAGCCTCAGCATTAACTCAAGAGTTGAATGTTGCACTCAGTTCTATTATTTATTTTAAAACATAGTAAACATGAATTAAAAGCTCAGGGTTGGAAAGAACTTTAAGGATGACTTAGTCCTGCCTTTGATCTGAATTACTACAAATGTCCAAATCAAGTGGCCATTCAGTTTAGATATGAACATCATCCCCACCCCCAAACATGAAAGAGAACTCATTATCTCCCTATATAGTCCATTTCATCTTTGGTCAACTATGACAAAAAAAAAAAAAAATCATGCATTGAAAACTATCTCCCTGAATTGTTTTAATTAAAAGCTTTCTTATTTATGGAAAAATTTATAGAATTATAGAGATGATAGCACAGTTTATAGCAGGATGCAATTTATCTGCATATGTTTAATTTATTATAAATATTAGTTAATGTCTAATAGGTGGTAGGCAACATGCTGACACACCAGCAAACAAAACATAGGCCCTGGCTCTCAAAGTACTTGTCAGCCCAATAATAAAAGGAATAAATCAGGAGTTTTAAATACTTTGTTAAATGTGATAAAGCAGGGGTAAATACAGGACCATAGGAGGTTGTCAGAGGGACACTTAATCCAGTCTAGAGGATAAAATTCTGGAGATGTGACATCTTTGCCAAGGTTGAAACATAAGTGGCTCTAAGTCAGTGTTGCCAGTTTTTGCATAGCATGAAGTGGTTTTATCTTTTCTCTGATGCTATGTTAAACCTCTGTTAATTAATAACTTTCTACTTACTTTTGGTTTTCAAAATTTAGAACAGTCCAATGCAAGAATCCAATCTCATCCTCTGATTTCAAGACCCTCCCTCTTCAAGTCTCTGGCATCTTCAACGTGTCTGGACTGGGAGGAGGAAGGAGGAAAGGGGCAGGTATCTATTTAACTGGACACAGTGATAGTTTTTTCAGTGTGCCTCTGGTTAACAGGGACTTTCCTTGATGTCTTCACTCTGCAAGTCCTTAAATGTAGGCTCTCTTACAGGAAACATGTGTGAGTTCCTTTCCACTACTCCATTCCCAGACACTTCCCCTCTTCCACACTCACCCACTGGTCCATTCTACAGCTTCCAGGAACCAGCACCCCGTTGCCTGACATTCCTCTTAACTAAAGTTTTGTCAGGATATCTCAATTTAGCTATGTCTCACGGAGTCCATTATTCCAGTTTTCAGAATGCAAGATCAACATACCAAAAATCAATCTGATTTATAAACACTAGAAATGAACAATTAAAACCTCAAATTTTTAAAACAATATCATTAAGAATACGGTCAAAAAAATTAAATACTCAGGTATCAATCTAACAGAAGTGTCCAGGTTGTGTTTGCTAAAAAGCTATAAATGGAACACATACTGTGTTTAAAAGTTAGAAGACTCAATAAATGCAAAATGTCAATTATCTCCAAACTGATCTACAGATTAAACACAATTCCAATCAAAACTCAGCAGAAATTTTTGTAGGTAGAGACAAACTGATTATATAATTTATATGGAGGGGCAAAGGAACTACAATAGCCAAAATAATTTTGAAAAAAAAAAGAACAAAGTTGGAGAATTCACACTGCTTGATTTTAAAATTACTATAAACATATGGTAATTAAAACAACATACTATCAGAGAAGGGATCCAGCCGGAAATCAATGGGGCAAAATAAAACTGCACGCAAATATAATCAATTGATTTGTTTTAACGTGCAAAGGGATTCAAAGGAGAAAGGACAGTAGTTTCAGCAAATGGTAGTGGAACACTGGACATCCATGTGCAGAAAATTAACCCATGCCTAAACCTTACACTTTATGGCCAGGCGCGGTGGCTCACACCTGTAACCCCAGCACTTCGGAAGGCCGAGGTGGGCAGATCACGAGGTCAGGAGATCGAGAGTTTCCTGGCTAACACAGTGAAACTTTGTCTCTACTTAAAATACAAAAAAATTAGCTGGGTGTGGTGGCGGGCACCTGTAGTCCCAACTACTCGGGAGGCTGAGGCAGGAGAATGGCATGAAACTGGGAGGCGGAGCTTGTAGTGAGCCCAGATTGCACCACTGCACTCTAGCCTGGGCGACAGAGTGAGACCCTGTCTCAAAAAAAAAAGATAAAGACACACATATATATAATATAAATATTTAATGTATTATATATTATATATTTAAATATATTATATATGTCTATCTTTTTAAAATTTAATTTAAATATATTATATATATTT
>NW_016807867.1:88144-133237 GCF_001698545.2 Rhinopithecus bieti
TTTTTTTTTTTTTTTTTTTTTTTGTCTTGAGACAGTCTTTCTCTGTCGCCCAGGCTGGAGTGCAGTGGTACGATCTCAGCTCATTGCAACCTCCGTCTCCCAGGTTCAAGAGATTCTCCTGCCTCAGTCTCCTGAGTAGCTGGGACTACAGGCTCCTGCCACCAGGCCCGGCTAATTTTTTGTATTTTTAGCAGAGGCAGGGTTTCACCGTGTTAGCCAGGATGGTCTGGATATCCTGACCTCGTGATCCACCTGCCTCGGCCTCCCAAAGTTCTGGGATTACAGGCGTGAGCCACTGCACCCGCCTCTTCCTCTTTTTATAAAGGCACCAATCCTGTTGAAGGACTCCACCCTCACAATCCAAACCTAATTACCTCCCAAAGGCCCCACCTCCTAATATTACATTGAGGGTTAGGATTTCAACATAGGAAGTTGGGGTTGGGCATAAACATTCAGTCCATAACAGATACACACAACAACATGAAGGATTATCAAAGATAGTATGCTAAGCCAGTCTCAAAAGGTTATATGCTATGTTTCCATTTATATGATATTGTGGAAAAGGCAAAACTATAGGTAATGAGAACACACCCGTAGTTGCCAAGGATTAAGGTGACCACAAAAGGATAGCATGAGGTAGTATTCTGGGTGACAGAACTATTCTGTACCCTGATTGTGATGGTTATTACATGAATTTACATGTGTTAAAACCTCTAGAGCTAAAATTCTCCCCAAAAAAGTCAATTTTGCTGTATATTAATTTAAAACATTAAAAGATAGTGTTAGATTCTAGTTAGGGAGCAAACGTATCAAAAAAGGACATTTATGTAAACCTAAATGTACTACAAGCCGAGCTCATTACTAGTTATAATTAGGACATAGAGATTGTCTATTTAAGGAAAATGATTTTTTTTTTCCAAGTAATGGAACTACAGTTAACCTTACAAACTTCAAAATAGTAAAATATGCAAAGAGAAATTAACACTAGCTGGTAGTGAGAAGAAGATTCGCTGACAGAGAGATGAGGAGTCCTGCTCAAATATAGACTCCAGAGCACATCAAATGGAGCCTGAGCCTGAAGATGAGTGTAACGACAGAAGAAGGTGAGCAAGAGTCAGATCTGAAGAGTGGAGAGGCATTTCTTCATTGTTCCACTTTTATTTATTTCTGTCGCCCAGGCTGGAGTGCAGTGGCACAATCTGGGCTCACTGCAAGCTCCGCTTCCCGGGTTCACGCCATTCTCCCCGCTCAGCCTCCGGAGCAGCTGGGACCACCGTCGCCCGCCCCTACGCCTGGCTAATTTTCGTATTTATTTTTAATAGAGGCGGGGTTTCACCGTGTTAGCCAGGATGGTCTCGAACTCCTGACCTCGTGATCCACCCGCCCAAAGTGCTGGGATTACTGGCGTGAGCCACCGCGCCTGGCCTCTTTTTTGCGCCTGGCCTCTTTTTTGTGTGTGTAAGACAGAGTTTTGCTCCGTCTTGCAGGCTGAAGTGCAATGGCGAGATCTTGGCTCACTGCAACCTCCGCCTCCCAGGTTCAAACGGTTCCCCTTTTGAAGAGAGCGATTCAGAGGGCCATTAACTGTATAAGCACAAGAAAAGCCCAAAGAGCGTGGCGCTACCTAGGGAATAGAGCTCCAAAGAAAGCCTCCCGCGTGGAAGCTTCCCTGAGAGAGAGCTGGTAATATGTATGCTAAAGCCCACCTTAAACCTCTGGATTCAAGCTAAAGGTGAGAGGGAAATTTTCCAGTGGACTCCTGCCCAGCAGTTAATTACAAATGGCAAATTTCACATCATCTCTGCTTTGGTGTTCTATGTTAGAATGGAAATAGAGACGGACAAACTGTTTACTTTCATTTACTTTGTAGCGCTGGAGTGAGGGGACTCTAGGCTGTTTTGTTTCAAGGAATTGTTTAGACTTTTTATTAGTTTTAATTAAGACGGACTCTCGGTCTGTCACACAGGCTGGAGTGCAGTGGTGCAATCTCAGCTCACTGCAACCTCTGCCTTCTGGGTTCAAGTGATTCTCCTGCCTCAGCCTCCCGAGTAGCTGGGATTACAGACGCCCATCACCATGCCCAGCTAATTTTGGTATTTTTAGTAGAGATGGGGTTTCGCCATGTTGGCCAGGCTGGTCTGGAATTCGTGGCCTCAAGTGAGCTGCCTGCCTTGGCCTCCCAAAGTGCTGAGGTTACAGGTGTGAGCCACTGCATCCAGCTCAGATTATCAAAGTGAGGGTAGATTCTAGGAAATAAAACAGAAGATTATAGAGGTGAATAATTTAAGAATTTTAATTAATGCATAGAAAATAATAATGCATAGTGCTGGTGTCTTAGAATATTTTTACTATGTTTACTATATATTTTTTTGAATATTTATTTCTGAAATTCGTCCCTTCATTTGACAGAGCTGTATGTGGATTACTATAAATATCCACCAGAGGGAGACTCAAGACTGAGTTTTCCCCTTGGGGTTCCTTCAGGTTTAATTAGTACTTGGGCCAAAATCTCTACCACATGTTGTTATAGGGAGATAATCCAAGACAGAGAAGAGATTTATGGTTCTGGAATGAGATAAAAGGATAAATAAAGGGATGGTTCTATCCTTAAACATCCCTGCTTTTTCTCTGGGGCGTGGGTCACTTTCTCTTACTGATCCTCTGAGGTTTACAAAACTGAGTTATTTGTCTGCTTTTGAAAGCAAAGCCCTTAGGATTCCTGGCACTATCCACGCTGAAAAAAACTGTAGGAATACTCCCACCCCACCTACCCACTACCAAAGAAATGTGTCATTTAACTCACAGGAGGCATTTACTAAATTCAAGAGATCCCTCCAGGGATTATAAATGTTCTGCCAGAGCCAACGGCAATCTAGTCCCAAGTCATACCGTGGAATTTGGTAGAGGATGGTTTTAGTCTTCCCTGGAAGTCTTCATTGTTAGTTCATTCAACAAAGAGGAAGACTTTATTAAGAGGCAGGTATTGTTTCACTTTTTAAAAGATATCTCAAATTATAGGAAAAATCTAATAATGAAATGAACTCATCATTAATATGCAAAAGTTGTTCTAAAGTAGATTTCTGAATAGAACATGTTGTTGGTATAGTTACATTTGAGATTTTAGGAAACATTTTATATCACCTATCATGTACAAAGGGAAAAGCTTTTGACAAACAGATATTAACATAGCAGTACAACTATGAGGCACTGCTGGGATTTTCCTTTTCATAGTTTTTTCTTTTTAAATAAATCAGACATATATGGTAACACAATTACTTTCTATTCATGATCACCTAATTTCCCACATTAAGCCCTGAAACCAAATCTTGAAAATGAAAATAAAATTAGACTGCAACCTGCCACCCACTAGGGAACAAACACCTCTACATGGCTTGGCTACAAATTTAACAACAAAAAAAAAGACTTTAAATCCCACTTTAATATCTAGGACTTGGGGGTCTGGGGTCGGGTGAAAGTAGGATAATAGCAAAGGAATGATTTTCCCTTACTACTAGGTTAAGCAGGCTGTTTGTACAGGGAAGGAGTGACTGGTAAGAGTTAAAGCTCACAGAGTTAACTCACTGGTTAAGAGTTAAAGCTGGTTAGGAGTACAAGCTCACAGATTTATAGTGAGAAAGAACCCAAGCTCTTAGCATCCTTTTCCTTGGGCTCTAAATCAGTTGTGGGAACCAGTGAAAGGTAACATACAGGACAGGATGTTTTTAGCGCGATCCCCTTCAGCCATGGTTTCTGATGCAAAATGTTCTCCTGCCAGCACCCAAGACCATAGATGCTGTGGCGGTGGTGGCAGCAAACACTGGGCATTCTTGGACGGGCAGCCATAGGATTGCCACGGCCTCGGCAGAGTCCAGTGGACACAGTTCTTGTGATGTCTGCTGGGAGTCATGGGAACAAGTGGGAATTTATCTTTGGTTCCAGAGGACATAAAATGACCCGTTTCTTCCAGTTACGCAATAAAAGAGAAACTTAAGAAGGAAAAATGAACCAGTATAAAATGTAAACTTAGCTGTGTCTGTTTTGGTCCTAGAGGAGCAAAGGTGATTGGATTGACTGCAGAGACTATGACACCTCGCCATTTCCTCTTGTCCATAAACAGACACAGAATTGCAAGAACTTTTACGGCCAAAGGTTAATCATAGAAAGGGATTGGTTTCCATCTCCAAGAAACAAATCCATACAAGAAATCTGATGACATGTTCCTGGATGGACCATAAAAATCATTTTCCTAAATAACATCAGCTAACTCTCTGGATTCTATCTTTGGGACTATCCTCAAATTCATTAGGGAAATCATTATATTGAATTAGTTTAATTTTACCAGGGTATGACACCATTTGCAAAGCTATGTCATACAATCACATAGTTAGTATGGATGAAAATACTATTAATTAGAGATAAGCATTTGTCCAAGAATTTGCTGTAATAGGATCTTGCGGGGATTTATCAGATCTTGTGGGGATTTATCATAGTCCTTTGCCAATCAGAAACACAAAATAGACTTAGATGTAAAAATGGAGTTCTCCGTCTTACAGGAATAGGTCCTTGTGACTTTTTCTTTCTAAGAAAAAAATGCACTCATTTCGTTATTCTCACCCTCCTTTCCTGATTAAGAAATCTGATCTGGTAGGAAATAACAAGAAATGAGCTTTAACTTCAGTATTATCTTTTTTAAAGAGTTTCTTAAAATTGCCTTTTGAAAGTAGTTTAGGCTTAGGCCCAAAATAATTCTACTTAGGTCATAAAACAGAATTTCTAATATGCAAAATTATTTTAGAAAATCTTTTAAAACATAATAAAAATGTAAACCTCACTCTCCATTTCTTTATGAAGAATGGAAATTAAACATGATAAAATAATCTAATTTTGGCCAGGCACAATGGTGTTTGCCTGTAATCCCAGTGATTTGGAAGGCTAAAGTGGGAGGATCACTTGAGCCGAGGAGTTCAAGACAACCTGGGCAACATAGCAAGACCCTGTCCCTACAAAATATTTAAAAATTATGCTGGCATGGTGGTGCATGCCTGTAGTCCCAGCTACTCAGGAGGCTGAGGCAGGAGGATTGCTTGAGCCTAGAAGTTCAAGGTTACAGTGAGCTATGATCATGCCACTGCACTCAAGCCTGGACAACAGAGCAAGGCTCTATCTCTTAAAAAAAAAATCAAATTTCTTCACAATCAGCTTTTGAATGACTTCTTAAATGACAAAATAGGCTGGGTGTAATGGCTCATGCCTGTAATCCCAACACTTTGGGAAGCTAAGGCAGGAGAGTTGCTTGAGGATAGGAGTTTGAGAGCAGCCTGGGCAACACTGGAAGACCCTATCTCTAAAAAAATACAGAAATTAGCCAGATGTGGTAGTGCATGCCCGTAGTCCCAGCTACTTGGGGGGCTGAGGTGGGAGGATCACTTGAGCCCAGAAGGTCAAGTCTACAGTGAGCCGTGATCTTGCACTCCAGCTTGGGTGGCAGAACGAGACCTTGTGTCAAAAAAAATTAAAATAAAATAAGTGACAAAATATATTTATCTTATAGCTTAATATATTTGTGTTTCCTAATGGAAAAGCTGTAAGATAAAGTCCCACAAGAATGAATTCTAGAAAGGCTCTATAATTATAATTTATATAAACTACACACTTGTATATTATAGCTTTACAAATCATGTTACACTCTAGTAAAACGAATCTAATAAAGTAATTTCCTCCATGTGCCCCTAGACAAAGCTCAGAAAAACATGTGGCTTAGCCAAAGGTAGGTACTTGGTAGATCCCAGCCCAGAATGCAAGTGTCCTAATCCAGTGCCCTTTTTTGGCCATCATGATGTTCCTACTCTCTGCTAGATTAGCTCTTGCCATCTCACCATGTTCCCGAAACCCTCCTCTAAGTGTTGAGCCTCTGGACCTCCCTAGTCTGGTTTCTCTGACATAACCCCTCACATCCCACCTGGCCTCCCTTAGCCCATCCTCCCTTGATCATTCTTCCTTAACTTCTGCTAATAAGGCCACACTAACATATATCTGGACTTACTTTCTCCATCAAAAAGCTACATCCGCTTCCCTTAACCCTAGAACTAGATATTCCCTGCCAACCAAGGTTACAGTTATCCTGCCTAATAAATTCATCTGTCTATGCCACGCTTGTCCAACCCATGACCAGTGAACCACATGAGGTCCAGGATGGCTTTGAATGTGGCCCAACACAAATTTGTGAACTTTCTCAAAACATTATGAGTTTTTTTGCAATTTTTTTTTCCAGCTATCACTATCGTCAGTGTATTTTATGTGTGGCCTAAGACAATTCTTCTTCCCATGTGGCCCAGGGAAGCCAAAAGATTGGACACTCTTGGTCCACACACTAAGGAAAGAGGGCTAGAGAAGCTCTTTCCCCTCCTAGATGACATATGCATGGCTTCTGGAGGAAGAAATGAGATTACAATAGTGGTGCTCTTCAGACCAGCCTTGAAGTATCCCATGGAGGTCCTTTATCAGATTGTTGATACATTGAAAACTACCAGATCTCTGTCTTCAGTCTTGATACCTTACTGAAGTTCCAGATCTCTATATCCAATTGCCTGTTGGAGTTAGTGTGACGGTCAGTTTTAGTTACCTATGGTTAGTGGTCATACTGGCCCTGAGCATAGACTTAAAGGGCCTCCATGGGGTACAACTCAGATGTCTTTTTTCCAGGAATAATCACGTCAATCTCAACAACCCACTTTCTATCCAGAATGACCTCTATCTTTGAGAATAAGTATTTTAGCACAAGAAGATTGTGGCCTTTGACTGGAACAAGATCAATGCAACAACAGGCTTAGCAGCTTACAAACAAAATGGGAAATAATAATAACTTGTTTATAGAGAACACCTGCCATAGGCCAGACACTGGAGACACTATTTATTTTTTTTTATTTATTTATTTTGAAACAGAGTCTCGCTCTGTTGCCCAGGCTGGAGTGCAGTGGCACAATCTCCGCTCACTGCAACCTTTGCCTCCCACGTTCAAGCAATTCTCCTGCCTCAGCCTCCCAAGTAGCTGGGATTACAGGTGCCCACCACCGTGCCTGGCTCATTTTTGTATTTTAGTAGAGACAGGGTTTCACCATGTTGGCCAGGCTGGTCTCGAACTCATGACCTCAGGTGATCTGCCCACCTTGGCCTCCCAAACTGCTAGGATTACAGGTGTGAGCCACCACACTATTATTAATTAGTTAATTAATTTAACATATATTCAAGGGTAACCTACTACCTGCTAGGCACATTTTAAGGTCTAGAGATAAGAGAGAGTATGCTATTTGGGGGGAATTCTAATTTTATTGTTCAATACGATCAGAACATAGAGTTCCAGAAAAGAAAAAGATGAGGCTCAAGAGGTAAAGCCAAGAAGGCAAAAAATGAAGAAGACCTAGTGTCACATGAAGGATTTTTGACATTTATCTTTTATAAATAAAGAAAGGAAAGGAGAGACGGAAGGAGAAAAATAAACTTTTTATCTGAGGAATGTGAACCCCCTTTAATTATCAGGCCTAGATGGCATTGAAATGTGGCAGCATGTGAAGCAGTCACCCATTCCCCACTTGAGCTAAATAATTGCCTCTTGAAGCCACTTGCTATGTGGGTTCTAGACACTGACA
Source organism: Rhinopithecus bieti (assembly GCF_001698545.2). NCBI lineage: Eukaryota > Metazoa > Chordata > Mammalia > Primates > Cercopithecidae > Rhinopithecus > Rhinopithecus bieti. The sequence continues at coordinate 95,791 of NW_016807867.1, forward strand.
CTAAGTAGCCATAAAATGCCATACCTGGACACCATAACTCACACCCTATAGTTCAACAATGTATAGCCAATCACTAACCAATGTTATTTCTGTAATCCCATGAGAATTCCTGCCAAACAACTTTGTATCAGCCCACTCCTTGTCTTTTTTCTAAAAAACCTGCTTGTAACAAAGGCCAAGTGGAGCACTCCCCAAGGCAACTTGGGAAGTGTGTCACAGGCAGCTGGCCTCAACCTTGGCCCAAACAAACTCTCTATATGAATTGTTCCTCAGTTTCTTTCTTTGATAGATGGAAAGAAGGAAGTCACTGAACAGTTTTAATTAGGAAAGAAATTTGCATTGTAGGAAAATTCCTCTAACAGCAGTGCAGAATTGCAGCAGTAATCTAGGAGAGATAAGAGCCAGAACCAAAGTGGTGACAGTAGGAAAAGAGGGAATTAGAAGTGCCCGAAAGATAGCAAGGTAGAGTCAATGGCTCTAGTAACTATCTGAAGAGACTGAGCTGGGAATGGGGAGGGAGAAGGTGAAAGTGACCACCATGTTTTTGATTTGGGCGGTCGGGTAAAGGAGGTGCCATTAACTGAGATAAGAAGGAGAAGGAGCATGTGTGAGGAAGAAGATAGTGGTTTGGTTTTTGTTCTTTGAATTTAAGATGCTGGTGGAATATTTTAACTATATTAGAGTTTTCCAGAGATTCAGAACCTATAGGATATACAGATATATGAAAGGAGATTTATTTTGGGAATTGGGGCTGAAAAGTCCCATGATACGCCATCTGCAAGTGAGAGAACCAGGAAAGCTGGTCGTGTCATTCAGTATGAGTCTGAAGATCTAAAACCCTGGGAGCGTTGAGGGGAGAACTACTGGCCTAAGTCCCAAAGGCCTGATAACCAGGAATTCTAATGTCCGAGGGCAGGAAAAGATAGATGTCCCTGCTCAAAAGAAAGTGAATTTGCCCTTCTTCCACTTTCTTGATCTATCCTTAGTGGATTGGATGATGCCCACCCACCCTGTGAGGGTAGATCTTTATTCAGTCTACTGATTCAGATATTAATCTCTTCTGGAAACACACACAGAGACACACCCAGAAATAGTGTTTTCACAACTATCTGGGTATCCCATCAAGTTGACACATAAAACTAACCATCGTACTAACTGTCCAACAGGCAACTGGATATAGAGATCTAGAACGTCAGTAAGGTATCAAGACTGAATACAGAGATCTGGTAGTTTTTAGTGTATTAATAGTCTTCACCAAAAACATATAGAATTATTCCTATTTACAGATTAAAAGCCCATACTGTATATCTATTTATGCCATATGCCCAGAACCCTTTCTTTCTTGATTTAGTAGCAGCCTCCATCTTTAAAAAATGAAAACCATAAAAAACCACTTCTCCCAGACCTTAGGCAAGTGGTTTGGGTGGAGCCAGTGTCATATCCTATGTCTCCCGAGGCCAGTGACCCAAGCTGGACCGTTATAGTACCTTACACTTCTGGCCACAGTCTCAAGGTGACCTGATCAAAAGAATGAGAATCTTGAGTAGATTGTTATAAACTATAACTGGTATGGGGGTCCCCTTCCTCTCATAGCAAAATTGTTCACATATCTGCACCAAACTACTAACACACAACACAGACAGGCAGAAGTGCAGTGGGAGAGAATCAAAGTGAGGTCCACGAGAAGCAGAGAGGAAGCCCAGATGCAGGAAAATCTTGGTTCCCATGTGTTCTACTATGCCCCTGCCCTTCTAGTTACATCCACCGTGAATCCATCCCAGGGGCCAAGCTAGTTCAACTGGAGTCTTTGTCCCAAGTAATAAAAGATGCAGAAATTGAGATTTGCATAGTTTAAATAACTTGACCAAGGTCATACTCAGACAAGTAGTAGGCAGACCTTCAAATCAAACCCAGGGCGTTCTGGCCACTGCATGGTATTGCCGAGTACAGCGTTCTAAAGTGATGCCCACTTTCTGGCTAGAGGAGAATCTCCAGACTATGTGGTTAAGTGAACAACAACAACAACCAAAAAAAAAAAAAATAGTCAAGACCCACGCTCAAATATGGACAAGCTTAATTACCGCAACATTAAGCAAATCACTCTCTTTGAGGCCCACTTATAAAATGAAATAATACCTCTCCTGCTCACTCTGTAGGTGTTTGGTTAATTAAGGATGCTAACACATGTTAGAGCATTTTGAAAACGGTAAAGAACCTGCCCCAAGGTAAGTAAATGCTAATCTCTATCAGCAACAGAAATGTGTATTGAATCTATTCTCTCCCTTGTTGCTAAAACCTACAATCTTAGGGGTGGGAAACAGAAATCAAGAATGTTATCTCATCCATGTTAATTTCCATCTGAATAAACAGTCACTTCTGTGTTATTGTTGTTACTGAACATTTACTGAAAGCCAGACAGGGTCTGAGTGCCCTGGAAAATACAAAATCTAGAGAAGTGTCTGGGAAAGGCAGGAAACCCAGAGCAATGCTTGGCATGGTACTTGGGAACAAGAAACCAAATGTGTGGTTCCCAAGTCCCCTTCAAAATTAACATAGTACTGTGTCCACATTATTGAATCTGTTCTGCACTGCCTTTTTCCATTCCCCCTTCTCATGGGGCATTTTGGAGACTGGTAAGATAATTCAGTGTGCAGGTCTTGGGGGTTAGAGTATGATGTTATGTAATTATGCCTGACTCTGTTTATTGTAGACATCACTTCATTTTGAAAACAGAAATCTGTCTTTTCCTTTGGGGCATTTTTTATGACATCATAAGGATGTCAATGTTTCTCTTTGCTGCACAGGTATACTGTGCTTAGACGATAGGAAATTTCTGGCCTGAAAATGTACATGTAAATCACATTTCATCAAAATCAAATTACATCCAAAATACAGTTGAGGCGCTCACTATTTCTAGGGTCCCTGTGGAAAATCATACAGGAGGCAACACTGCATATAGGGAAGAATGGAGGGTGGGAGCCAGAAAATCAAACTCAAGCCCCAGTTCAATCTCTTCCTACTTGTGTGACTTTTGGTAAGTCTTTTAGCCTCTGTCCAACAGTTTTCATATCTGTAAAATGAAGATGCCATGAGTTTTTTGTTTTTTTTTTTAACCTACTTTATGGATTTTGTGAGCACCCAGTGAAATGTTTTAGAGAGGGATAAAGAAAGGCTAAATCCATATCCTCTGGGATTTCAAACCCTCTTCATGAAAATCCACTTACAAGAATTGGAAACAATACAGAGGGGAAAGCAAAGGGTATGAAAATGAAGCCATTTTAAGCAACAAGCGTATTGCCACACATAGCCAGACTCCATACATTATATTTCTTGAATGAATAAAAAGAAGGTATAGCTGATTCTACCACCATTTACTATTCTGTGCCTTCGGAAATCTCAAACAGCCTTACATGTGGGTGGCACTCACTTATTCTTACAATAAAGGTCACCAGCAACCGAATAACAAATAACTCATTCTTAGAGCACCACAGTTGCACAAATCACTTGCGTGCCTTAAGTGATTCATTTGAGAAGTCTTTTCTGTCACATTCTTAGAATGTAATTCTCAAGACACCAGAGTCAGAATTACCTCGATTCATGTAGCAAATGTAGAATTCTAAATCAAGCCCACATTTGACAAATTAGAATCTCTGGAGATGTGTCTGGATAATTTGCATTTTAACACTCACACACACACACACACACACACAAATACACAGTAACCCACTCCTATACTGTAATTACAAAGTTTGAGAGCAATTTTCAGGTTTCCAAGAGTAAGAAAAACTATGACATCTTTGGAAGAACCTGGCTCAGTAGAAGTTCCTTTAATCATCCTGGGCCTTTTTTTTTTTTTTTTTTTTTTTCTAAACGTAATAAACACTTCTAGTAAGTCCTGGATATTCATCATGCCATAAAAGTTAATTAAAACTAACTTAAACCTATAAAAATTCTAATATTATGTAATTTACACATGTACACCTGGGAAGCATAATATAAATATTATGTATTACGCACGTAATCATCTGCTAGCTCAGTTTTTTAACATTTGGATTATTCTTAGTATCTGGTTTTTTTTAATGCAACAGGACTGTGGTCAGAACAATGGCAGGGTCAACCGGGATGCTCTCCTTCTGCAAGATAGGGAAGGGCAGGTGCTACATGACTGTGGGAACCAGGTATCTGGCAACTGGGATGGTAACTGTCAAGAAACGCAAGTGTCTGAGGTTTTACCCTACTGGCAAGCTAACTTGTTTTATGGATGCTGTTAGAAGATACAAGATTCCTGGATCAGGGAAAAGGATTTTATTACCCAAGCCACAGGAAGGAGCATGAACTTCATGCTTGCATCAGTTTCCCTTGCTCCTCTAAGTCCCACAGGGGCAAAGTAGAGATGCCCAGGTTGGTGCTATGTACGCTGTGGGTTTCTATCACAGTTGAGTAATCTCAAGATTAGGAAACCCAAATCTTATAATGGGCTGCAAGCAAATCTGCCTAACCTTTGTTCCAGAGAGAGACATACTGAACAAAAGCAAACCTCTGCTCTGGAGGAAGACACTATCTCTTTTTTCCAAGACTTTTCACTATAAAACATCCTTGAAAAGGTTGTCTGGAACAAAGGGCTGTCAGTGCCTCTGTTCACCAGCTATGGAAGAGATGTATGTAGAAGTAGAATTACCTTCAACAGTGACTTAGCAGGTTCTGAAAAAACCTGGAGTCACGAAATATCAGCCCATTTTATCATTCATCTGCACCAAAAAAAAAAAAAAAAATGGTGAAATTAAAATTAAAAAGCCCAACTCTACTCCCTCCACTTCAAAAAAATATAAGCAAAGCATGCAGCCTGGTACACAGTAGGCATTCAACAAGTGCTGATACCATTCTCAGGCTCCACACACATATCCTCTCACATAATCTTGGTGCTCATTTATTCTTTTCTTTGACATATTCCTCTTATTTTCGTTGTTTCATCTTTATAAAAAAAAAATTGATGGTGCAATTATGATTCGCAAAGGAATGTGTCCTAGATGACCATACTTACAACTTCCCCAAAGGTCCAAAGAACTTTTTTGGATGTTTTGTCCTGGAGTTGGTCTTGAGTTTCTGCACATGTGATACACTAGATGGTGCTAATTGACTGAGCTGAGCAGGGACACTCTTTGCAGCGACATTAAAGACTAAACCTCACTGAATAGATGTTTTTACACACGTCAATCTAAGGAGGAAAGCTTAATTATTAATAACTGCACTTCTTGAAGACATAAAGAGAAAATGCTGTTAATAACGATCATGGCCTTTTCCTTTCCAAATTATGTATAATTACCTCCTTTGCCAAGGACAGAATTAAGCTCTAATTCTGCAGACACTGTTAGGTAATTGTTACGTTCAAGAAAAGCTCTAGCCTGAGTGAAATCTCCTAAACCAGAAAGTTGCCTTTCCTGGAGGAGCAACAATATGGAGAAGTGCTTTGTAGAGCAAGGCAGAATTTTCTTTCCAGACCCAGGCAAGCTCAGGCAAGAACCTAAGACTACTGCCAGGTGTAGGGGAAAAAAATTCCTCGGCTGGTCTAGATCAACAAACCACTAAATCACTAAACTAAAGGGCTGCTTTACCAGTTTGTCTTATATGATCAGAAACATAATTTCGAGAGAAAGAAAGTCTTATTTGAGTTTATTGTTCAGACTAAAAGCGAATCAACCAGCATGTAATCCAGGGCCAATGTGAAACACAAAGGAAGATTTAGATGAATCATACTTCCTCTGCATTGTACTACAGGAGAAATGTAGTTCTAATTTGTAAATGTTCAAAGCATCTCTGACCCTTAAATAACTCTGATTTATAAAAGTAAACACACAAGCCAGCTTTTACTGTCTTTGTCTTTTATGAGTGCTGATGCATTAGGCAGCATTCTTGCAACACCACACCAATGTGCCCCTACCAAGTAAGGTCAAAATAATAACTGTTCCAATTCTTTTTATTGTTTTTTTTTATAGATATGGAGGTCTTACCATGTTGCCCAGGCTGGTCTCCAGCTCCTGGGCTCAAGTAATCCTCTCACCTCAGCCTCCCAAAGTGCTGGGATTACAGGCATGAGCCACCACACCCATCAACTGTTCCAATTCTTAATGACACCTCTGTCTAGTGGAAATCCCACACCAGGCCTTTAGTTCTTCATTATATAAGTCACGAAACTGTCTTTATGAATGGCTGCACCTGGAATGTTGATGCCTGAAGGTTTTCTTATGTAAACTGGATTATAGTTAAGTAAAGATATCCACCCCATAGCTGCAAAGGACTAACTGTCATCAGTGAAAGGAGAAGTTTAAAAAATAGAAAAAAAATATATATATAGGTAGATATAAATTATTAGTAATATATTAGTTCTTGAATGAGTAGCATCATTATATTCTAAAAGCATAAATAAGCAAATAAAATAAGAAAGCCATTCATGAAACAACAACAATAATATTTTATGAAGCAAGGACTATAATCCAATTCTATGTACTTAAATAAATAGAATCAGTCAAAGGTAGTATAACATTCCACATCAGTGTGACCCTATGCCTAAACATCTGCCTATAACTACTCAGTTCAGTCCTGGGAAATAACATGGACAAAAATAATTCAGAATCAGGATGTCTGGTTCTTCCACACTGGTGGGAACTTGAGTGAGAAAGAGTCATGCTGATAATCTTTTTTTTGAGACAAGAGTCTCACTCTGTCGCCAGGCTGGAGTATGGTGGTGCGATCTCGGCTCACTGAAACCTCTGCCTCCTGGGTTCAAGCGATCTTCCTGCCTCAGCCTCCCAAGTAGCTGGGGCTACAGACCACGCCCAGCTAATTTTTGTATTTTTAGTAGAGACGGGGTTTCACCATGTTGGCCAGGATGGTCTCTATCTCTTAACCTCGTGATCCGCCCGCCTTGGCCTCCCAAAGTGCTCGGATTTCAGGCATGAGCCACTTCTCCCGGCTGCATGTTGATAATCTTACAAGGCTTCAGGTCAGAGTAAGGGGACAGGTGCCTCCTTCCTGAGGAATGAAGATGTGCAAGAATCAGCAGAAACATCAGAAGTCATGTCCTGGTGTTATGGGGTCTTTGGGGTGTCAATTTTGTGGCCACAGCACCTTTGCCCAAGCTCTTGTCCTGAATCCAGGAAGAATGAAGTACGCAGACAAGCGAAGGGTGAACAAGACAAAAATGAGCTTTACTGAGTGTTACAACAGCTCAGGAGACCTGCAGTGGGTAGCTCCTCTCTGTAGGCAGGTCATCTATGGAGTTTTCAGTTCTTAGCAGAGAGGCAGCCCTGGAGAGGATAGTTCCTCTCTGCAACTGGTCATCCCATCATCTCCAGCTATCAGCAGAGAGAATAGCTCCTCTCTGCAGCTGGTCGTCCCACTCTCTTTCTCTCCCCTTTGTCCCTCTGGCCATCCCCTGCCCTGCTCTGGCTGAGCCCGCGGCTTTTATGGACCTCAGAGGGGAGGAAGTGTGTGCCCATTGGTCCATAGGCAGCCATGGGTGGTGTGGAAGAGGCACCACGAGTCCCCACTCCCATCCACAGGACTGGCAGCCCGGCCCCAAGACTTCAGGCCCTTCCCGACCTGAAGGTGGGGTCTTACTGGGGGCTGCCCCCTTCCACCCAGGACTCTGCCTCTTGCTGCCATTCAAGGCCCGGGGCTTGGCCCCAACCCCACTCAGATATCCCAGAAGACGCTGGGAAAGGAAACGGGAGGGGTTTTCCTGACCCTCCCCACCGCCCCCAGCCCCAGGGTACAGGCTGCAAGGATGCCAGGGTCCTCCTGCGCCTGGGAGGGCGGGAGCTCCAGCCCCACCAACTCGGAAGTGGGCGGGGCTCCCACTTGTCCCCTGTTCCTGCTCCATGAAACAGGAGGGCCAGGTCTGCAGCCTCGGGTCTGCCTGCTGCAGCTGCACCCAGGAGGGCAGATCCTGTCTGTTTCTGGCCCCCACCCAAGATCACTGGGAGGCTCCAATCCGCAGCTGCAATTTGGGTGGCTGTAGCCCCACCCAGGAGGGCAGGTCTTCTGCCTGCTCCATAGAGCAGGAGGGCTGGGTCTGCAGTCACAATTTGGGCAGGGGCAGCAGCACCCAGGGAGCTCCTGCCCCGATTCAGAAGGGGCGTGGCTCCCACCGGCTCTTTGGCTTGTGCAGCCCCAGCTGCTCCTCCCTGCTGAGGCCGACGTGATGGCAGCAGCCATTGCCATCACTGGAAGAATGCCAAGTTCAAAGTCTGGAGCTTCTAAAGCAGCACCTTAAGCAAGAGTTACACAAAGGTCAGTGATACCAGTGTGAGGTCAGGAGAGTAAAGAACAGATAAAGACATCTTCCCTGCAAGAGACCCTCTACAGCCAGACCATAGGAATATAATGGCAAAACCTTGGGACTAAAGGTAAGCTATAGAGAGACATGGCTCAGAAGATGAGAAAGAGCATTCTGTAGCTTTGCTCCAGGCTCACAAGCAAACATTTTCCGTATCAGTCCGTGATGTTAAAGGCCTTCTTAAAACAAAAGAGCATACTTTATTTCTTTCCGTAAGTACAGCGTGATAAATACAATGTAATTATTGGGAGCATTCATCTATTTATTCAGCAAACATTTACCTATTCTATTCTTGGGACTGTGTTATGCATCAGTGTCAGTGTAAGGAAAATAGAATGAAGCCACAGAAGTTAACACTGGACCTTATTTGTTGTTATCCTCGAAATGGGCTCTGAATGTGACTTTAATATCTCTGATAAGAGTCTTTCCTAGTGACATTTTCCTAGTAACAATTTTAAGTGTTTAAGATAATGTACATTAAAATGTCTGGCCAGACACGTGGTAACATGTGGCTCCAGCTTGTGATCTCAGCACTTTGGGAGGCCAAGGCAGGAGGATTGTTTGAGACCAGGAGTTTGAGACCAGCCTGGGCAACAAGTGAGATCCTGACTTTAACAACAAAAGCAACAACAACAAAAAATGTCTACTGATTTGGCAGCCCTGGTTAATTTAGGATCTATTACATTTCCTGTACTGTACTTGTCCCAAATGTAAAAGCCTAAAAACTCCTATCTTCATTACACTGACTTCTTGCCAGCGGGGCACCCGACCCCCTTCCCAAGACTCTAGAATGCTACAGATGCTAATAATAATGCCTTGGAGTCCAAGACAAACACATTAGCAAGGTCCTAGAAGTGTGCAATGAAAGCTAGTAGGGACTTTCCATCCTGTCAAGCAAATTCATCATAGACCTTAGCCCAGTCAGTTATCAGGTTAAGCATAATTCTTTGATGAGTTTGTTAAAGGAAAATAAATAAATTGGAAGCTATTCAAAGTCAGGGGCTGTGTTCTCAACTTCTTTGTAATTCCCCACAGTAAACTAGTATAATGCTTGGTTGACAGTTATTCCTCAATTAACAATTAGCTTTTGTTAATTTACACCTTTTATTTTCCAAGCATAGAATAAGGGATAAGGGGAGTTATATGAGCAACAGGATATTCTTGACACACTTTCCTAGAACATCAAATTCACTCAAAGATTTGGAGACATAAAACATTATTTTTTAAAAAGTACAATGCAAGAATCTGAATGAATTTTTAAAATATGAAACAAAGACAATTCACACTTATAGCTGGGTATCTGAAGACATACCTTCAGGCCCCAGGTGATGGATTGTCACTTTTTCTCTTTAGTGGAAAAATCTGCAGCAGACTGCTTGATGCCTGGTCACACACACACACAAACACACACACACACACACACACACACACACACAGAATTTGCCTCCCCCGCCACCCAAAAAGCATGTATTTAAAACTAGAAATTCTACTTTTAGGAACTTACCATAATAAATAACTCTTATAAATAAGAATGCAAACACAAATGATAGCAGCTATTCACCTATAATTGCTTTTTTTTTTTTTTTTTTTTTTTTTGAGATGGAGTTTCGCTCTTGCTGCTGCCCAGGCTGGAGTGCAATGGTACGATCTCGGCTCACAGCAACCTCCGCCTCCCAGGTTCAAGCGATTCTCCTGCCTCAGCCTCCTGAGTAGCTGGGATTACAAGCATGCACCACCACGCCTGGCTGATTTTGTATTTTTAGTAGAGACAGGGTTTCTCCATGTTGGTCAGGCTGGTCTCGAACTCCCGACCTCAGGTGATCCGCCCGCCTCGGCCTCCCAAAGTGCTGGGATTACAGGCGTGAGCCACCGCACCCGGCCAATTACTTTTATAATAATAAAAAATGTTGAACATTGTAAATGTCCCTCATTTAGAGAATGGTAAAACAAATTATGGGACTGCCATCTAATGAAATTCTACTTAAAATAATAGTGCAGATCTACATTTATTAACATTAAAATATGTTCACAATATGCTAAATGAGCAAATTTAAAAATAAATAAGATCTCAGTTTGTTTTAAAATAATGTTTAAAAGATATGTGTATGTGTAACCATGTATACATATATTCAGAAAAAAGTCTGTAAGGATATGTAACAAAACAATAACTCTTTCTGAGTGCCAGACTTACACGTGATTTTTTCGCTTTTGTACTTTTCTATAAATACATAATTTTTTACATGAACATAAGGTAATTTAAAAAATAAAGCTATTAAAGAAATTTATATAATACAAAAAGTATAAAGAAAGAAAAAAATTATTCCCAAATCTTGCCTTCTAAAATAATCATTTTTTAGTTAGGTGAACATTATTCTAAAAGATGGCAATCATCTCAGGTATCTCTGTATACATAAATATATCTAGACATGTGAATTAGCTAGATAAATGATAGCTATATAGGCAAATAAATTAAAGTTGAATAAACTAGAATCACATGAATGCTACACTGTCATAAAAAGCACTAAATCTAAGTATTATTGACTTTAAAAGAAAAAACTGAAATGCATGAAAAGAATTGTTTAGGTTCAGCTAAACATTTTTATCACCATAGAATATTTTGTTTTCTAAAATATCTCTCTAAGATTACAGAAAAAATCATAGAACAAAAAGTTTAAATTATTAAATAATGATGAAACTATATGTTTAATATAGATATTACCAATTGACTCCTTCCTGAACAAGTTAAGAAAATTAGCCAGCTTTCACTTCTTCCCACATACTCATTTTGGTTAGTTTTTATTTTTATACTTTCAGGCTTTATAACATTTACATTTGCTTCTACAGCCATAATTCCTACAATTGTTAAGTCTTAGATCAATATCTAAATGAAGCCAATAATCTCCGCCTATTCTTTTGTCATGTCTTTTCCATTCCATCGTTCTATATTTTTGACTTATTCTTTTCTTTTTTTTTTTTTTGAGACAGAGCCTCACTCTGTCACCCAGGCTGGAGTGTAGTGGCATGATCTCAGCTCACTGCAAACTCCGCCTCCTGGGTTCAAGTGATTCTCCCACTTTGGCCTCCCGAGTAGCTGGGATTACAGGCACCCACCATCGTGCCAGGCTAATTTTTGTATTTTTGTAGAGACGGGGTTTTACCATGTTGGCCAGGCTGGTCTTGAACTCGTGACCTCAGGTAACCCGCCTGCCTTGGCCTCCCAGAGTGCTGGGATTATAGGCATGAGCCACCAAGCCCAGCCAATTTATTCTTTGGTTATCAGTATTTTATCAAATAGTCTTTTTTCTCCAATAAGCTTTCATATGTGCCATATTCACTGAGTTATTGAATGTTTAGGAATAACTTTTTGTTACCATTATATATGAATTACAATTTGGCTGGGTATTACATTATTTGGTTATGTTTTCTTCCTTTAATTGAATTCGGCTATACAGAATATATATGTTATATAAGTAATATATATGCATGTAATAAATTTCTATATCATGTGTTTTATTACATTTTCTGTGCTGTTTTCTACTTTAGTGATACCAAATATCTTTCTGACATATCAGCCTTTTCACTTCTATATTATCCCTTGTCTAATTAATGTATTTTTTGCACTGATTCTCTTAAGCCTTTCTTCCACATCAATAATTCAGTTTTAAGCCATGTCTAATCTGTTCATTACCATATAAATTAGTTCTATAATGGTGTTGGTCTTCTGTTTTTTTTCAGCTCTGTGAATTCCCTTTCATTTTATTCTGCTATTTGAGAGCTCGTTATACCTATGTCATGTTCTTACTAAATCCTTTTATATACAAAACACTCAAGAATGTTTTTTCATTCTGATTTTTTTTTTTTTTTCTAGAGAAGTTTATTTCTAGTCTTTCACTGTCATATTCCTTTTCCCCCTTGGAAGCCAGACTTCTTAAAGATCTCCAGTTGCTCAATGCTGACTCACTCCTAAACCATTTCAATTTGTTTCTGACCCCACTATTCCAGCAAAAACTGCTCTCAGCGGGTCACCAATGACTTCCTTATTGTTAAATACAATGAACTTCAGTCTCACTTGTACCCTTGGCAGCATTTGTTGTGGCTAATCACTCCTTCCGCTAAACACTCTTCCCTTGGCTTCCATTACAACACACCCTCTGATTTTCCTTCTATCTCTCTAATTACTTCTCAGCATCTTTTGTGGAGTTTTATTCCTCTGCTTTTCCCTTAAATTTTCTGTTCTGTAAGGATTATGCTAGAATCTTGCCTCATTCTACAAACTCTCAGTGTTTTAATCTATCTACTCTTCTGGCTTAAATTATATCTATACACAGCTTCTAATTTATAGCTCCAATACCAACTGTCTACCTAGCATATCTAATTATTTATTGGACACTTTGGTTTGGATTTTCCATAACCAACTCGAACTCATTGGTTCCTAAAGTGAACTCATAATCTTCTATTCCCAACCTGCTCCTCCTCTTCCGTTTTCTGCTTCTCTAAAAAGAAATTACCCGGTTGTTCAAGTCAGATATTTGGGGGTTATCTTTAACTCCTTGTTTTTCTTCTCATAGCTAACCATCAGGCATACTGATTTTACCTCCTAATAAGATTATCTTAGCTACTCTCTATCACCACTGCCATTGCCTATTTCAAGTAACTATCTTCTATTTCCAGTTTTACTGCAATAGTCTCAAACTAACTTTCTAAATTGGTTCTACTGAAATTCAGATCTGATCATGCCACACCCAATACCCCTTAAAATCTTTCAATAACTGGCCATTGCCTTTGAGATAGCCTCCAAACACCTTAACCTGGCATAAATGACCCTTCATGGTTACAGTCTCTTGATACTTCTCCAATTTCATTTTGTGTTTCACATATATGTTCCAGTCAAGATAAACTACCTACAGTTCACTAAAAATAATCAAGTTCTCTTTCAGCTTTGCATGTTATTCCATCTACTTTAATCACTCTTGCTCCTCCCATTGGCCTGGCTAAGTCCTCACCATCCTTCCCCTCTTAATTCAGAAGTTCCTTTCTCCAGGACACTTTCTCGGATTCCCAGTTTCAAGTTAAGTATCCCCCTCCTAAGTACTCTCACAAGACCTTGAACTTCTTTAACACATTTTGCCATAACAAAATTGCCTTTTTACTTCTCTAGAAGCTAGACTGTAAGTATCATGAGGTGGGTATGGTGTGTATCTTGTTCACGATTGCATCCCCAACTTCTAAAAAAGAAAGATTTTTGAATGATTGAATCAATAGGAGAATGTAGCTTTACAAAGAGAAGCAAACTAGCATATAAACAAAAAATACCTCTTCCTTAGAGAATGAAGGAAAGGATAAAAGAGTATATGCCTTGCTTTTGTTAGTTCTTGATAGAAAATGTTAGACTTAATCATCCCAATACTTGGCCATTTTTTACCTACAAAAATGACAGTCTCATACAGCTCAACTTAATACATTTTGATGGTCTGACCTACATTCACAAACTATCAAACCTGGAGAAACCCAGTATCCTGATCCCAAAGATCAAAGGCTACAGCCAGACCACTAATCTTTAACCCCATTCTGTGACCTTTAATCAGCGAATTTTGAGAAATGAGTGAAGTATAAATATTCATTCATAAGATAGGACTGAAACATTTGAAGTTGAATCACTTTTAGACAAGACTTGCACTGAACTGGGTGGCCTAAATTCTGAGATAAATGTTTCTGATTTCCCTGTGCATAGCCAGAGATTAAGCCTGATATTTTTCTTTAAAAGACTATCATTCATCTTCGACTAGTTCCTGGGAAAGGAAGACTCTTTAGAAGCAGGTACAGTGACTGGTTAACATACAATGTATTTATTAAAACCTCATATGCCAACTGGTGGTTAATAACTACTTTAAAAAACATTCATGGTGGCAGAAATGGAAAGATTTAGTGCCTTTATATGAATAAAAATGTTCAGGTTCTTTATTAAAGTTTGCTTTAATAAAGTGCTTCTTTTTTAGGATTGTCATTCCCCTACCATGTATATTAATACATTCAAGAAAGGTAGAGAGAACTTAAGATATGCTCTATTTCATATTCATCTCTAATACACCACTAAATTGGATGAAAATAGAATTGTCATTTATTCTCTAGCAACCAAATAAATTTTATAAAGTTAGACACTGGTCCTAAATTTTCTTCATATTATCTTTTATTGTTAACATGGTTAATCTCTTCTTAAATAGGAAGGCTATGTATATTACCAAAAAAAAATGGAGCAATGAAAAAAACTAGTGAAATCAAGCAATAGCCAAACTGGATCATTTATGCTCCAAATGTTCTTTTCATCCACCAGTGTTTTTTCTCCAGATATAATCTTCCACATAAGTACAGCCTCATGCTAAATTGACATAATTCCAATGTTACTAGTTGGTTTTGTCAATTTAGTAGCATAAAATCCAGTAATTTGGGATGAATGAAACAACTAATTGAACTGTTACTTTTCACTGGCTGTGTTAATTCAATGTGATACGACACTATCATATGATCAGGTCAAGCCTAGAAAGAATTCATTTGCTGTAAAAAGTGGGCAATTCATCCATAAGCACAGAGTATTATTATACAAACTTTTTCCCCTATGGTCTAATACTAGGCAATTTGAGCCATTGTGTCAAATTAACATCACAATATACGTTCAGCCCAGAATGGTAGCTTACAAAGATGAATTCTTTTCTCTCTTCTTCACTTTTGTTTGCCTAGTGCCTACATTGTAAGCATTCAATTAATATTTGTTGAATTAATTAATGAAAATTATTATCATCAGTTGCCTATCCTATCCAGACAAAACATTTTGTCTATAGAAAATATGACCAGTCAATCACATTCTATGTGTCAAGATCTCCCAACATAAACACTTTCTAGGTAATTATAAAACTGAAAAAGCGGCCGGGCGCGGTGGCTCAAGCCTGTAATCCCAGCACTTTGGGAGGCCGAGACGGGCGTATCACGAGGTCAGGAGATCGAGACCATCCTGCCTAACACGGTGAAACCCCATCTCTACTAAAAAATACAAAAAACTAGCCGGGCGAGGTGGCGGGTGCCTGTAGTCCCAGCTACTCGGGAGGCTGAAGCAGGAGAATGGCGTAAACCCGGGAGGCAGAGCTTGCAGTGAGCTGAGATCTGGCCACTGCACTCCAGCCTGGGCGACAGAGCGAGACTCCGTCTCAAAAAAAAAAAAAAAAAAAAAAAAAACTGAAAAAGCACTGTTAGCCCCAGTACTGATTTGGGTTCAGGTCAGTGACTTCCAAACTTAGCATGCATCATGCTAGTTAAGAACTAGTTAAAATACAGGTTGTTGAGTCCCAGGCCTAGAGTTTCTGTTCAGTAGGGACCTGAGAATCTGCATTTCTAACAAGTTCCTAAGTGAAGCTGGTGCTTCTGGTCCAGAGACCACATTTTGAGAACCATGAATTAAGAAAATCAGAGCACTTACTAAGAATAGTCTTTATTTTGTTGATGATATATTTTCCACAAACGTCACATCTACAAGTAGTAGATTTATTTATTTATTTATTTATTTATTTATTTATTTATTGTTTTTTTGAGACAGAGTTTCACTCTTGTTGCCCAAGCTGGAGTACAATGGCACCATCTCGGCTCACTGCAACCTCCACTTCCCAAGTTCAAGTGACTCGCCTGCCTCAGCCTCCTGAGTAGCTGGAATTACAAGCACATGCCACCACTCCCAGCTAATTTTTTGTATTTTTAGTAGAAACGGGGTTTCACCTTGTTAGCCAGGCTGGTCTCGAACTCCTGACCTCAGCTGATCTGCCTGCCGTGCCCTCCCAAAGTGCTGGGATTACAGGCGTTCTTGTACAAGTAACACAACCTTATCAGTTCTCTGGAGTTTACTTTGTATTAACCTCAATGGCATCCAACAGTATCTTATTAGTTCAAGTAGAACCTGTCAATGATGGCAAGAAGCAACTCTGCAAACACATCATTCTTCTTAACACTACAATAGTATCCAAAAATACCTACTTTAAACTTGCTTTACTAGGCATTATTTCTTATACTAGGTTTGGATGCCCTTCCTACTATAAGACTATCTAGATAACATTTGTCAGAGAAAACATTAACAAACATTGTTGCTCTTCATCAAACTGAGGTATGTATGCCAGGCCAGGCATATTAATAGTAAATACCTCCAAACAATAATAATAATCTGTATTTGACAAAATGTAGGCACACTGGCAAAAACTACATTTATAGTAATACCGTTTCTAGCTTCATCTTTGGCACCTAGCCATTGAGACATACCTATCTTTGTTAAAAGATTTTACAGATACTCATAAAGGCTAAAAAATACTCATCTTTTAGCAAAAGCACAACCTCTTGCAGATTTTGGAAGCATGAATCTATTAATACTTTTTTTTTTGACAAAAGAAGTATTAAATAGAGGTGGGATCTATAGCTGCTCTAGTGGGACGCTTAAAAAGTAAAGAACAATAAGTCAGTAGATTTACTAACCCACACCTTTCTCTGAAAAGTATCACTTTCTTTGGAAGCCTTATATATCTCAATAGAAAAGTGAAATAGAGAATTGAACATTTAGTCTGTCAGTTATTCAACAGGACCTCCAATGTGGTGTGTGTGTGTGTGTGTGTGTGCGTGTGTGTGTGTGTGTGCGTGTGTGTGTGTGTGTGTGTTGGTGATGGAGGATATGCCTGCAGGAACGACATCATTCTGCTTTTCTCCTCAAAATATTACCTGGAAGAATATAGCTTTGCATTAACCATGCCAACACCTGCTCATAAGAGTCCTCCCTCCTACCCAGGGAAAAGTGCTAAGCAAGAAATGATTTGCTTTAAATACTGCCAAGGTTGAGTATCTAAGGACTGGTTCAAGTTGCACATCCAGCAAGGAAGCAGGCTTGGGGCAAGTACAAGCATCTGAGGAAAACACAGGAAGGCTTTTTGACAACCCCGTTGGGGATTTTTTCAAAAAGACTTGCAAGATGCCAAGTTAATCTTGAGGCTTCTTGCCTCACTTCCTTTTATGTCTTTCCCTGAGCAGTTCTTGTATAAACTTGTCCTTGGGATGTCTTTCCGCCTCCTATAAACTCCCACCTCTGGGTAGCCTTGGCACCTCTGCCTTACCCCAAGGCCTTGAATTACTTGCCTATTTCCACATCTCCACACTTTAAAAAAACCTCCCTTCAAGGTAGGAATGCAAGATACCCCACATTCTCCTTTCTGAGTCAGATGGAAATGGTGGCCATTTCCAGGCCAAGTCGACTTTCACTCAGGTTATATCCCCTTTTTCACAGAAGAACTTCCTCCCCTCTAGAAATGAGGATAAACTACCTTGACAATTAATTACCTAGAGAAGGCCAAGTGAGAGACTCAATCTTTTGAAGAACCAGTTTCTGGATACTTTTGATTTGGAGCAAAACCCTGAACCAAATCCACAGTGAGAAAAGCCAGCATGTCATGCTGCAAGTTGCACTTCTCCAAGTGCTGCTAGCTACCAATGTGTCTTAGTCTGCTCAGGCTGCTATAACAAAATGACACGACTAAATGGCTTACACAACACATACTTGTTTCTCTTTTTTTGCAATATGGATAGGTTGAGAATTTTCCCAGTCTTCAAGTTCTGCTTCTGGATTTGCTTAACAATTCCGTCTTTGATTGGTCTCTCTTCTCATAGTTTACTATCAGTAGTCAGGAGGAATCAAGCCACTTTTTCAACACTTTGCTTAGAAATCTTCTCAGCTAAATATCCAATTTCATTGCTTACATGTTCTACCTTCCACAAAACACTAGCACATAAACACAATTAATTGAATTTTTTTGCCACATTATAACAAGGATTACCTTTCCTCCAGTTTCCAATATCATGTTCCTCACTTCTCCTGAGACCTCACCAGAATGGCCTTTAATGTCTACATTTCTGTTAACAATTTATGATTATTTACGTATTCTCTAAGAAAACAGAAGCTTTCTCTCCAGCTTTCCTATTTTCTTTCTGAGCCCTTATCAGAATCGTCCTTAATGTGCATCTCAAAACTCTTCCAGTCTCTACCTATTGCCCAATTCCAAGGCTGCTTCCTCATGTTTAAGTATTTATTGCAGGAGCATTCTCTCCTTGACTCCATCTGACCACTTCCTCTCCCAATTTCCTTGTTCCCCAACTGACAGTAATTATCTTAGAGTTTTCCATAATCACTCTCTTTATCCTTTCATCTCCCATTATTTGTGGAACACATTCTAGTCTAACTCTTGTACCCTGATTCCACTGAAACCAATCTTTTCATTGGTAATGATCTCCTTCTTGCCAAATTCAAGAAACAATTTTTAATTTTCATCTTACTCATCCTTTCAGCAGCATAAGACATAGTTGATTAATTCATTTTAGTGAATCACTTACTTTTGGGTTATAGTTGGCATCCACAACATATATTTTCCTGTTTTATTTCTTATCTCACCAGCTACCTCTTTCTCAGTCTTACTCACTGGGTCTTTCTATTCTTACTAAAATGGAAAAGGTAAATACCCAAGAGCTGAGTCCTCAGATTTCTCTTCATTATTTGCTGTCCTCCCTAGGTGATCTCATCTAGAGTCATGGCTTTAAATAACATCTAGTCAAAATCACATCTCAGAGAAGTCTTTCTTCCTCATCAGTCTCTTACCCTGTTTTGTTTTTCTTCATGGTCATTATCAGTATTTGAAATTATGTATGTATATATTTAAACTGATTTACTGTCTTCCCCATGAGAACAGGGATCTTGTTTGTTTTGTTCTCTGGCATATCTTCAGAAACCAGAATAGTATGTAGCACATAACAAGTTCTTAAAAATATTTAATAAATGGATGCTATGAAGAGGCTTTCATAGGTTTTTTTTTTTAATTCTTAGCTCCAAAAAGGTAAGAACAATTGTTTCAGTCCCTATCCAACTCCAGTTGTGCACCAGATCTTGTCCCCTTTCTTCTACTTAAGGACTTTGCTCCTGAAATCATCCGCTTTCTCTTTTTGCATCATCAGTCTTCTCTTTACTCATCATACCCTTCTTCATGCTATAATATGTCCCGACTGGTATATTACTTATATGTGTATTGATTTATTTTCTCTTGTTCCCTTATAATGTAAACAATATCAGGACAAGTACTTTATTTTATTCACTGGTGTATCCCCAGCACTAGAATAGTGCCAAGCATTCAATAGATGTTCAATAATAAATCAAATGGATTTATATACTGGTTTGCTAGATGTCTCTCCCACTAGAATCTATGTTCTTTTAAAATAAGGACCACATTTTATTCCATTTTAAATCCCCTTTGCCTAGCACAATGCCTAGTAAGTGTTCAAACTATTTATGAGTAAGTATATAAATGAGTATACAACTTAACAGCAAGTATGAGGATGTTCAGTAGCCCTCAAGAAAGATGGTTAACAAAAAGTTGAGACTGTCATTGAAGTGAAAAAATAAAAAGTCTCTTGAAATAATCTGTCTCTTGAAATAAAAATAAAAAGTCTCTTGAAATAATCTGGGCTCCAGAGATGGCAGGAGACTCACACCAACTAACCTTTGGATTCCCTTAGCCAGAGCAATGGTTTCAGATACGGACCTCCAACAGAGTCACACCTTCTAGGACCAAGACAAGTGTGTTCTTGTCTCCTGAAACACAAGCTGAGAGGATGCCTGGAGTCCCTGCCACTATCTGACTACCACATGAAATCTGAGACTAAAGAAAACACTACAGGAGATAGAACTGGGAAATAGAGAAACCAAATCCTGAAGGTACTGCTTGAGCTCTGGATTAAGTACTGCCTTAATTTAGTCTACTCCCTAGACATTTTAATTATGTAAGTCAATAACATTCTGTTTTTTGCCTAAACTGGTTTAAACTGAGGATTTTGTCACCTGCTACAGAAAAAAATACTTGACTGATTCTAGATCTTTAAAAAACTAGATTCTTGTGTCCCAATGTCAGATATTCTGAATGATTATGTCTAGACCTTGAAATCTGCATTTTTAACAAGATCCCCAACAGTATCTATTATGTTCTGGGTTGCAAGCAGCAGAAATAAAAGTCTAGCAGAGCCAAAATAAAAATAATTTAAAAGACATTAGAAAAGATTAAAAAAAAAAAAAAAAAGGACATTAGGCAGCTTACAAAATCAAGGAGGTATTAAGAAGGTATGGAAAGGAAGGCTTTGGAGCTACACAGTCAAGAACAAAGCCCAAAAATCATGCTGCCAAACTCATCCTGTGAAGTAGTCATGGGTGCTACCAAAAAGCACCAAACATTATGGCTTGTACAACTGCCCCTAGGAGCTTAATCTTGGGGCAACCACCATCTCCCTCTAGCATTACTGCCACTGCTACCCTGCTATATAACCTAGTGATCCAATATAACCTATATAATCTAGTGATTCAATTCCCATGTGGTAAAGATTAGAATAACCTGAAAGAAAATTATTATCCTCACATGTCCTACGAATTTGACATAATATACGGCATACTTACCAAAAAGCTGGTAAGGAAAATTGTTTGGAATCTTACAGTAGAATTAAACATCAAACTCTTTTTCTATAACCCGTTGTGTCTTTAGCATGAGGGTAAAAGATCTTCCTCTCCTTTCGCAGGGACATTGGTCCTCAGCAATACTATTCAAATTATTCCAGCCAAATAACGGGTCTCATTTCTGATGATCCATTGCCTTGCATTGCTGTTTGTCTATATTTCCTCACAGTCTTAACAGAATTCTGAAAATAGTGAGTTTAACCTCCTCATTAAGCTCACTACTATGGCATGTGACTGGCATGCTCCCTGCTTCTTTCAACATGCAAGCTGTTGCCCACTATCATCTTTAAGCCAGAAACATGATGAAATTATCAGGTGATGGGTCAGATCAAGAATGAAGACTTTTTGGGCCCTTTTGCCACAACAAAATCTGTTTCTCAGTGCGGCACCTGGACAGCCAACAAAGTCCCAGGAGAGGAGTCATTTTCTCACAAACCCTTTTATGCACACTGACCCACAGGCTGATTAGTAACCTGCAGGCATTTCCTTGATCACTCACAATGCTTTTGGTTATAACCACTGCCTCTACCCTATACCTCATTTGTATATTGCATAGTACCATTGATGGATGCTGTTGCAACCCCCGTTTCCCCTTTGACAGTTTATTTCAGTGGCTCCCACACACAGCTAAGGCTCTGAGTCATTGTCTGTCTGTTTTTCCATTGTCTAAGCTTAGAGGAGGGCTTTGCAAGTGTTTGATGCTGGGGCTTTTACCCTCACCTTCGTTGCATCCCTTTGGAACATTGCTAGAAGATATCCCTCCTGAGCACTGAACCTGTGCCAGCCTTTTGTCTCTTTTCTGATCTTTGCTCTCTGAGTCCTGGGCCTTCCTCCAATAGTCTCTTTTGTTATGTTTGGTTTATATTACCTCATGTGTAATAATATTTGCATAGTTCTTTTCTGGTAGCAACAGCAAGGGTAGGTCTTCTTTATCCAAAAACCTGTGTCTCCTTAAAGACTTAAAGGAGGCTCAGGATACTCCACAATGAGCACATTTCATATCCTACTTTAGTCAAACTGCAAGATATATTAGATTTATCGAACCATAGTGACAGAGGTATCTAAGAGGTTTCTTAGTTACTTTCCCCTGTAAGAAAACAGAAATTCAGAAAGGGAAGTCATTTTCTCAGAGATAAACAGCTATTGACAAACAAATCTGGGACTAGAACCCAAATTCAGGATACTTTCTTCTTTACTAATCTGAATTTTCTTCTAGACTTTTTCTTTTTTTGACCATGTGTAACCTTTCTGTAAGAGATTGTCTTTGCATATAGTTACTTAATGGGTGATTTAATGACAGGGAAAGAAGAATGGAAATATCCAGTAAGGCTTTATACAATGAAGTGGTAGACAAAGGCATCCATATCCTATTCCATAGAATCTGTTTTTTTCTTTTTTCTTTTTCTTTGCTTCTAACACACCAAGCACACACAGAACCTGTTGATATGTTCCCTTATAGAGCAAACGAAATTTTGCAGATCTAATTAAGAATCCTGAGGTGGGAGATTATCCTGGACTATGTGAAGGGGCCCATGTAAGGACAAGGGTCCTTACAAGTGAAAGAGACAGGTAAGAGAGTCAGAATCAGAGAAGATGTGACAGCAGAAACAATATTGGAGTGATGGGATGTGATGACTCAAATCCTCCATTGTTGGCTTTAAAGACGAAAGGTGAACACAAGCCAAAAACTGGGGGCAGCCACTATAAACTGAAAAGGAAATGTATTCTCCATACCTTTCTAGAAGGAATATAATCCTGACAATATCTTTATTTTAACCCAGTGAACTCCCTTTTGGACTTCTGACTCCAGAACTGTAAGATGATAAATTTGTATTGTTTTAAGCCAATAAGTTTGTGGTAATTTGTCACAGCAGTAGTAGGAAATATGGTTTTAGAAGTAAATTTAATATAAAACCACAATAATAATGGTTATATAGCATTTTATATGTGACAGGCATGCTACATCCATAGTGTCCATTACCTCATTAAATCCTTGGAATAATTCTAAGGCCAGATAATAATATTATTCCTCTGTTATGGTTGAGGAAAATGAACATACATGAAAGTATTTAAAGAAAAGCAGGAACCTAACAAGAAGATAAAATAAATAAATGAAAACTCCTAGAGAAGAAAAAGTCTCCAAAATGAAAAATTCTCTAAGTGGGATGAAGAGCAGAATAGACCCTGCAGAAGAAAACATCAATAAACGTGAAGTACAGTAACAGAAACTGTCCAAACTGAAGCACAGAAAAAAGACAGAACAACAACAACAAAAAAGCCTCAATCATCTGTGACATATTGAATGGACTAACCTAAGTGTAATTGAATTCTTGGGATAAGGGTTTAAGAATGTAGAAAAATGTGATGAAATCATGGCCAAAATTTTGTAAAATTTTATGAAAACTCTAAGCATACAGACTCAGGAAGCTCAATGAACACCAAAGAGAATAAACATAGAAAACTATTCCAAGGTATATCAGAATCAAATAGCTAAAAAGTAAGTGACCAATAGAAAATGTTAAAAGTTACCAGGGGAAAAAAGACATAGTACATACAGATGAATAAAGATAATAATGGAAGCAGATGTCTTGATAGAAACTATGCAAACTAGAATATAACAAATGGCATTTTAAAACTTTAAAACGATGAAAGAAAACTGTTAACCATGTCTTCTATTTACAGCAAAAAATGCCCTTCAAAAATGAAGACAAAATAAAGAGTTCATAAGACAAACAAAAGCTGAGACAATATCCGGAAGACTTATACTACAAGAAACACTAAAGAACGTTTCTCACACTGAAGGAAAATAATATCTGATGGAAACTTGAATCTACACAAAGGAATAAAGATTGTCAAAAAGGGTAAATAAATGATTAAATATAAAGGATCTTTTCTCTTTTTTTAGTCTCTTTTTTTAATAGAGATGTGGTCTCATTTATGTTGCCCAGGCTGGTCTCAAACTCCTGGGCTCAATAAATCTTCCTGCCTCAGTCTCCGAAAGTGCTGGGATTACAGGTGTATGCCACTGTACCTTGCACTTTATTAATTTCTTCAAAAGATAATTGAACTAAAGCAATATATGTGATATATGTAAAAGTAAAATGTATGACAACTGCACAAAGTACAATAGGAAAGAAATATTATTATACTTTTATAAAGATCTTACATTATATATGAGGTAATATAATGTGAAGTTAGACTGCTACAATGTAGAGATGCATAGGAAACACTAAAGTAACCACTAAAAAATAAAACAGAATGCAACAAAATAGAGATAAAGCAGAATTCTTAAAAATATGCACTTAGTTTAAAATAGGGCAAGAAAAGAAGAAAAATGGTACATAGAACCTGGAACATACACAACAAATAGAAAACAAATAGCAGTATGGAGGGACACAGAGCTTCACAGACCGGTGGGATACCAGCAAGAATACTAACATATGCATAATGAGAAAAGAGGAAAAGGGCAGAAAGAATATCTGAAGAAATAATGGCTGAAAACTTCTCAATTTTGATGAAAGACACATATCCAAGAGACTCAATGGGATTCTTGAGTGTGAATCCACACATCCAAGCAGCTCAATAATCTCCAAGTAGGATAAACTATAAGATTCACAGAGACATATTGCAATCAAATTGTTGAAAGCCAAAGACACAGCAAGAATCTTGAAAGCAACAAGAGAAAAGTAATTTGTCACAAACAAAGGATCCTCAATAAAGGTCAACAGCTAATTTCTCATTAGAAACCATGGAGACCAGAAGGCATTGAGAGGACTTATTTATAGTGATAAAAAAAAAAATGTCAACCAAGAATTCTAAATTTGGCAAAACTACGTTTCATAAATGAAGACGAAATTAAGACATTCCCTGATAAACAAAAGCTTAGAGAGTTCATCACTTAGACATTCCCTACAAGAAATACTAAAGGAATTCTTTCAAGCTGAAATGGAAGTCATGCTAAATAGTAACCCAAAGCCATATGAAAAAATAAAGAAATAAAGAACTCCAGTAAAAGTAACCATATAGATAAACATAAAAGGCAATATCATTTTATTTTGGTTTGTAACTTCTTTTAATTTTCTTCATAATTTAAAAGCCAAGTGCATGAACAATCATTATAATTCTGTGTTAATGGGTACACAATAATTTTGTGACAATAACAATATAAAAAAGGTGGAACTCTAAAGAGGCAAAGTTTTCATATAATATTGAAGCTAGGTTGGTATCAATTCAAATGAGGTTATGAACATATGATTTTTAATTATAATCCTCATGGTAACCACTATGAAAATAACTAAAAATATACACAAAAAAGGAATAAGAAGAGAGTCAAAATGATACACTAGAAAAAAAACCCACAACACAAAACAAAGTAGAATTGAAGGAAATTAGGAATATTTAAAAAATGGCATATAGAAAATAAATAGAAAAATGTCAGAAGCAGTCCTTTCTTATCAAGTAATCACTTTAAATATGAATGGATTAATATCACCATTGAAAGACAGAGACTGGCAGAACAGATGGAAAACAATAATTCAACTATATGCTGTTACAGGAGTCTCACTTTAGATTCAAGACAGTTTTTGTCCTAAACTAGAAGCAAATAGTTGTTATTCATTAAGATGGGGAAGACTGTATGTGGGTATGTGAGGCCTGAGAAGGATTAGGTTTGAGATGTCTATCAGACATCCCAGTGAAGATACTGAAGAGGTTGGATATATGAATCTGAAGTTCAGGGGAAAAGTCCAACCTGGAGATAAATACTTATAATCACCATCATATATTTGCTATTTTAAGCTCTGGGAATACATAAAATCTAAAGAGAGAGTGTGTATAGGTAAAAGAAAAGGTCCAAAACCTGATTTCTGGGTCATTTCGACATTAACAGTTTGGGAACAAGAGTAGAAATCAGTTCAGGAAACATAAATAGTGGCTCATGAGGTAGGAAAATTAGGAAAGCCAAATGATGAAAGTGTTTTAAGGAAAACATATCAATTCTACTAAAGGCTGCTCTGTCATTTCCTCTCACGTCTGGTGTGGGACATTCTCTCGCCTCATAATTGATGTTTTCTCCTCAGATGGTTGGTTGTTATTCAATCTAGGGGCTTGTATATAAGAAACAATCATAATGGGTTACTCATGGTTCTAAGTATGTGGGGGGTGTGTGTGTGTGTGTGTGTATGTGTGTGTAATTATAGCCTGATAGAGATAGAATGGGAAAATCATAGACTATGGAACCAGTCCTAGCTCTACCATTTCCAGCTCTACCATTTCCATACTAGCTATATGAACTTGGAAAAATTTCTTAACTTCTTAACTTCTCTCAGCCCCAGCTCTCTCAGCCCATTGGGAAAATTTCTTACCTTCTCTCAGTTCCTTGTGTGTACAGTAAGATGAATAATATTGCACCTATCTGATAGTCCACTGTCAGAATTAGATGACTTTCTATATGTAATGATACCATAAGATCTCAAGAAAGACTAAATACTAGTCCCTTCCTGACATATGAGAAGATACTCATGACTATGTTCCCTCAGCTGCTGAAATTGAATATCTCCTGCTGAGTGGCCTTCCTTCCTCTGGACTATAATGGTTTTATTTTTTACAATTATTCTAAATGCTAATATTTAGAAGGTAATTATTAGACTTGTTCTATGAGAACTCCTTTTAGAAAAGTAAATATCTTTTAAACAAGGTTGCTTTGACACAAAATAGGTGAGAAGGGAGGAGAGGAGAAGAGAAAAAGAAAAATATAAATGGGTTCACCTGGAGCAATGAAGATCCAAATAACTCTTTCAATATAAAAAGAATATAGATTCTAAATCAAAGTCCCCTTGCCAACAGTATCACAGCTCTTACCTTCTTTTCTTAAATCCTGATCATTCAACCTCTTTCCATATCTTTTATCCCTACTAGCATTTCTTCCCTATAACATGAAAAATGTTACAATTGCTCTTCCCATTCCAAAAGCATGAATAAAGCATGAGAACATTCATATGGAATTTATTTGATGTATATGTGATGATTTTTTTGTTTGGATTAAGTTGTATTTCTAATGGAGAGGGGGTAGAAGCATAACCAAGCACCCCATTTTCTAAGTGAAAGAGAGTGAGTTACTTTTAAAATTATTTTCTCTTCTCTTTTCTCCATTTCCCCCTCTTCCCCACTTCCTACTTAGCCCTCTGGAAGTGCAATTATAACCTTCTACCTCCTTTTCACCAGATGCTCCCTACGGAACAAGTTCATCTAACGATGTGCTTAGAAGCTCCAGAAAGGAACTCTCCCCCACCTGGAGACTGCCTCACAAAATAACATTCGATCTACACCCACAACATGCCCAGTACAAAACTCCCTCCCACCAGGAGCCTGCCTTGAGAGATAACAGTCAATTTACAGCCCAAAGTACCCCTGCTATGAAACTCCCTCCCACCCGGAGAGTTTTCAGCCACTCTTACAACCTATTTCTGCCCATGAAAACACCAACTGCCTGGCAGATAAGGCACTGAAGTGAGTATGTGGACCGCTCCCCCATCATCCTGCTCACTTCTCCTCCTTCATGAGCTCCCCTTTAAAAGCACTCACTTTCTGCTCCAAAAGCGAAGCCGTACCCTTAAGGCAGGAAGCCTGTACTTCTTCCCCTAAGCTAGTTTCAGAATAAAAAAACACTTTATTTATACTAGATCTCACTCTAGTTAATCAGACTGTGAAAGCAGAGATGGACGGAACCTGCATTTCAGTTACAGAAAGGAAAAGGAATTGTAGGCAGAGAGGCTCATGAGATGAAACTGTCTGACGGCCAGACCCTCCTGGAAAACTAAGGTGGTTAAATCTTTAAGGCAGTCTTCTCAATCTGTTTAGAACTGTTTTTTGTTTGTTTGTTTGTTTGTTTTTCAGTATACCTCCTTGCTTACACAATTTGAGTTATCGATAAAAATAAATTGAGAAGGAAATGCATTAAAATGCTTTATGATACACTGTCAGATCACAGGAAGTTCTTAAGTATGTCACAAAAGATAAATAAGCTTCAAAAAACAACAAATATTCTATATCCCTATTGAGTGCAGCTTGAAAACTCAAGCTTAATAGTGCTTACCAGCTTACAGACTCCTGAATATTCTGACTGCTGACCTTAGCCTATAGTTTCCGTTTTGATCTTAAGATGATATAGCTGTTTATT
This sequence comes from Rhinopithecus bieti, assembly GCF_001698545.2. NCBI lineage: Eukaryota > Metazoa > Chordata > Mammalia > Primates > Cercopithecidae > Rhinopithecus > Rhinopithecus bieti. The sequence continues at coordinate 123,865 of NW_016807867.1, forward strand.
CATTAGACTCAGGGAACTCCCACAGCCCTGAACAGAGGTCACTAATGTAATCTCTCCTTTCTCTGCCTTATCTCCATTATAAATCCAAGATACCTTTGGAGATGAATAGCTACCAAGTTATCTGACTTACCTTAGCCATACAAGCATCCTAGGACTTCTTCCTGATGATACAGTAAGAGCAAAGGGGCTCCAAAAATGCAATGAGCATATGCAAAGCTATGCTCCACCTTGCTTATTTTTTCCACCCAACATTTATCATTACTCCCAAAATGCCAAATGAGGGACAAAAGAGAGATATCAACAGAGGAAGTAAACTTGAAGAGACATTAGAAGAATAATGATTCATTGAGATAACAGAGAAAAATCATATACTCCAGGCAGTTTAAGAAAGTTACCTAGGCCGGGCGCGGTGGCTCAAGCCTATAATCCCAGCACTTTGGGAGGCCGAGACGGGAGGATCACGAGGTCAGGAGATCGAGACTATCCTGGCTCCTGGCTAACACGGTGAAACCCCGTCTCTACTAAAAAATACACCAAAAAAACTAGCCGGGCGAGGTGGCAGGCGCCTGTAGTCCCAGCTACTCGGAGGCTGAGGCAGGAGAATGGCGGAAACCCGGGAGGCAGAGCTTGCAGTGGGCTGAGATCCAGCCACTGCACTCCAGCCCAGGCGACAGAGCAAGACTCTGTCTCAAAAAAAAAAAAAAAAAAGAAAGTTACCTAATAGGGCACAGGTTCAAGATACCCAACGTGAGCCAAGAAAACCCTCTATGTTGCCAAATGTCAAATAGCATCATTATTATCAGTCTCATTGATAATTATTGGGTTTTTATGTATTGTCTGGGAATTTACATTCTAACACCCATGAGATGTAAAAAGAGAAATATAGGCAAGAGGAAACACAAGGCAAATAGCTACTCAGAAGATAAAAACACTTGTGTAATGCAGGTGTCATGAAGCAATCACACCGCACTACAGACCAGGGAGCATGACTCTGCCTCCAACCGACCACTCAATCCAAAATTACTCAATGATATTGGTAGTGTGTGATCATCTGGATGAGCTAAAGCACTGTTATGCCAAGGCACACCTGTCCACAAAATGACACCTCTACATTTCATAGATCCAAAAAGCCACTGTGGAACCAGAGAATGGGAATTTGTGGTCTGAATTATCTAACCTGTGCCAGACTTGTTATTCCACTTAACTATGATGTAAACTGTTTAGATGTATTTAGTTTGCCTTATTCTTTAAAATTAAAAATGGAAAGTGTTTATCTAAATGCAGTTCCAGGAGTACCTACTGAGCCTATTTCCTCTCAGCTGTTTTCAACTGTAAAACACAAATATGTCTAACCCATGAAGACTATAAATCATTAGCAGCTGGGTTGCTGTGTGTGGTAGTCATGAAAATGCTCCTCTCAGACCACCTGCTGTAGAGAGCTTAATTGATCCTGTCCCTCTGGATGCAGCTAGCACTGCACTTACCCGAAGGCCATACTTCCTAGCCAATGATAGAGCACAGCAGATACTAAGGTAGGCCCATTCTGGCAATATACAGGACTCACCATCAACCTGGCCAAACTTTCTTAGCACTGCACGGCAGTCTCAGACCCATCCTACCCAATCCTGCTACTTTCCTTCTTCTCTTCTACACTGTGGTTCTAAAGTTTCTCTCCACCTCTTCCTGCTCCCTCCCTCAGTAATCTCTTTCATATCTAATCCTAGCTCAAGATTTATTTGGGATGGGTCCAAATCAAAACAGGTGGTACACAGAGTGGTGAGAGAAAACAGACAGGAAGATGGGGATTTGGGATTGGCTCACTCACCCAACAGTAGATTAAGTGGGGGCCATCTCATGTGGTAGGTAGGGTACAGATAGTCCGTGGCCCAAGGCAGAGGCCGAAATGCTCAAGATTTCACCCGCGATGGCCTGAGAAAATGTCCCAGTGGAAGGGAACAATCATTCAGGTCCAATCATTCAGGCATTTGAAAAAACAACAGGCGTAGTGGCTCACACCTGTAATCCCAGCACTTTTGGAGGCCCAGGCAGGTGGATCTCCTGAGGTCAGGAGTTCTAGACCAGCCTGACCAACATGGTGAAACCCTGTCTCTACTAAAAATAAAAAATTGCTGGGTGTGGTGGTGCACGCAGAGCTCCAAAGATGTCTGAATGATCCACCAAAGTAGGTCTACTATGGTAAGGTCAGGACCCTAGCTGGGAAAAACTAGGATCCAGAAAAATTAGATGACAATATCTAGATGGATGCCTCCTGAAGATACTGGCTATGAAGATCCCCCTGAACCTTCAGAGCTTGCAAAGGTGGCCTACCCACCCCTAGTAAGCGGAAGCACCTCCCTTTGTGCTGGAAAATGCTAGAGTCCTGTCCCCTCTAGGAGGAAGTAAATGTCCCCTCAGAAACTGCCCTTTCCTCCCCTTGGTTACCCAGCTGAGCACCTGATGGGCCTGATAAGAAAGAGACTCTATACCAAAGAAGAGCTTGCAAGAGTGAGCTAGCATGTACCAGCAGGAGCCAGGAGCCTAGGATTAGATTTTAAGTGTGCTTGATAAAAAGGGCCAGAATGTAAGACTGGATTGGGTAAGCAGAAATTCATTAACTTGAATTTAACTTGAAGGTACTTACTTGGGACACAGGATTTAAAGCCTGGCAAGGATCCCAGAGTACGAGGAAAAGTCACTGGTAGAATGGCTCTGAGAAGATTGAAAAAAGTGATGACCAACACAGCAAAGTGTAAGTACCCGAGTTGCCCTCACAAACGCTAGAGGAAAGAATGAAGAGGGCGAGGCTAAGGGAAGTGGGCAAGGCCAAGATTAGAGTGAGGCAAGAGCAGTCTCTAAGGGGCATAACTGAAGAAGCCATTCACTCTCATGGTCTTGAAATATTAGGGTCTTTGCCTCATCCTAGTCCTGGACCTGGAAATGGGTATGATAGAGTGTACCTATTATGTAAGGCAGTAAGATTCCCCTAGAGGATTGTGTTCACAAGAAAGCCCGGAAAACACATCTTCTACCAAGGCCACCATGTGCTGAGAGGGACAGCCGTATCACTAAGAAGTTCGGTAGCGGTTCCTTTGCGGGCCAGGGCTGATTGTAGGAGAGGCCATCATAGAGCTGGGCTCATTAGTATTTATATTCATGATAGAGGCCCCACAGGAATAGAGACCAGGTGACAGCACTTAACTGTCAGCAGTCAGGAGGTTGCAATTACCATAATAGCCTGCAAGATCAGAGCGGCCAATGGGTTTCACCCACAGGGAGCTGTGGAGACGGTTGATAAAGCATGGTTTTCCTAGGAGCAAAATAGAAGGGCAGCCAGCAAGGGTGCTACTTAACATCTTTTTTTTTTTTTTTTTTTGAGACGGAGTCTCGCTCTGTGGCCCAGGCTGGAGTGCAGTGGCACGATCTCAGCTCACTGCAAGCTCCGCCTCCCGGGTTCCCGCCATTGTCCTGCCTCAGCCTCCCAAGTAGCTGGGACTACAGGCGCCACCACCACGCCCGGCTAGTTTTTTTGTATTTTTTAGTAGAAACGGGGTTTCACCGTGTTAGCCAGGGTGGTCTCGATCTCCTGACCTCGTGATCCACCCGTCTCGGCCTCCCAAAGTGCTGGGATTACAGGCTTGAGCCACCGTGCCCGGACTACTTAACATCTTTAAATAAATTTTTTAAAAAGACAAGAATGGGAGAGCAAGAGGCGGAGGATAGTCATACCTATAAAAAAGTCACAATCCTCTGCTAATATTCCCAGACTTGAGCAGATTTTTAGAACCAAAATTCATCGACCAAATACCGCAGAAAGTATATTCTATAATCATTCCTATGACACCCACTGCAACAATTTGGCAGTTGGAGTAACCCCCAGATTAAGACCCTTGGCCTATGGAGTAAGAGCTATCACAGTAGGAAAAACCAAGTGGAAATCTTTAAAATTGTTCCTCCTCACAGCCAACATAGTAATTCAAAAACAGTATATCCTACAGATGATGAAGGAGATTGTTGCTGTCATTAACGAGCTAAAGGAGGCAGAGATGGTGGCTCTCATCATATCTTCATTTAATTCACTAATCTGGCCCCTGCAAAAGCCATCTGTAGACTATCACAAGTTCAACAAAGGAGTATCCCTGATGATAGCTATTGTGCCAGACATAGTTCTACTATCCCTCTTCTAAATTCCCCCTTAGAAAGAGACCCCTAAGGAACCATGGAGGAGTTAGCATCCCATGAAGTAGACCTGTGTGGAACAAGGGTTAGACAGGAGCAGGCAGGAAAATGCTCCTGTCAGACCTCCTGTTGTGAGAAGCATAATTGACCAACAGCCTGAGATCTTGTCCCTCTGGATCCAGCACTGCATTTGCCCAAAGGACATACTTTTGTGGGAGGGTTCCCAGCCAATTCTGGACCACCTCAGAGATACTAAGGTAGGTCCATTTCGGCAATATGCAGGACTCCTCAGTAACTTTGATTCAAGGACTCCCCGTCAACCTGGCCAAATCTTCCTTGGTACTGCACTGCAGTCTGAGACTCCTCATATCCAGTCTTCCTTTCTTCCCTCTCTTCTACACAATCTGAAGGATCTCCCCACCTTCTCCTCCTTCCCCCAGTAAATCTCCTACTTCTTAGTGGACTTGAACTAATATACCCTGAAAACCTGGAAGACTATGGAAGAAAGGATCTGCATTTGCATTTCCCCTGGCAATCAGAATGTTTTTAAACTATACAAGGGGATCAGAGACTTACTTATTTCTTTATTTTTGCCACAATGAAGGTAACCTGCTAAGGGAAGAAGAATCTAAAGATGATTAAAATAAACCTGGAACAAAAATTTGCTTTGTATCTTAAAATTTGTATAAGGCATAGTCAGGGCACAAAAGGGCTGATGCAGCCTCAGTGCCAAGGTAAATGAGGCACACACTGTACAATATTTTCTGTGTTGATGCCAGTCACACAAATGGGATCTGCCCAAAGCTAGTCTTACTTGTGTTCCTAACTTGTCTGAAAATGTTTAGAGATTGTCATTCCTGGATCAGCACTTTCAGTTTGGGTCTTGGTGCCAGTAACACCTTTAATTTTGTGGTTTTCATTCATCTGCTGTTGACTTGGCTGTTGATGCATGCGGCCTCACCCACAGAATAATAAATGGTTCCCCAGTTCTGTTGGAGTTAACCTAGGTTAGAAGCCATAGTTTGGTGGACTCTGCTCAGATTAGTCAGGTTCAGCCAGATTTGTGGTTGACTTAACCTTAAAGTGCAATGACCTATTCACTTTCCAGACAAGTCCAGGATTCTAGGAGTGGTCCAAAGTTAATCTGAATCCATGAAAGGTGTGGTTTTCTGGAAATCACCCAGAACTAAGGGATCCTAGGGTTATTCTTGGTGACTAATGTACAAACCATTTAATGTCTCTGTACCTTCATTTCCTAATGGATATAATAATCTCTCCCTTTGAGAAGGTTGTAATGTTTTATATAATTGTATGGAATGCCTTGAAATCTTTAATGAGAAAAGGGGAAAAAAGTTCTCATACACACCATTTTTAATTTAAGGCCAAAGAATTCAATCAAATCTTGAGAATTAATTCATTAGACTTTCTCAAATTAATTATTTATCTATACTTAAGTCTGTTGAATCCTCATTTCATTGGCACATTTTATTTTTCAAGGGCGTAACCTAGCACAGTGACAGATATTTAATAAATGCACATCAACTTGCAAGAAGAAGTGTGGACAATTTAACAGAGTCATCAACTGAGAACCCAGATACCAGGGTTCTAGTTCCAAGTCTGCTGCTAATGCATTATACAATCTTCCACAAATCACTTGGCTTTAATTTTCTCTTCTGAGATTGAGAACATTGGTGTTAAGTGTCTCTAAAGTAACATCCAGGCTTTTAAAAAAATCTATCATAATTTGTGAAGTTGTTACTCTTTTATATTGCTCTAATGATGAGACACTTTTTTAAAAGAAGAAATATAAAGACATTTATAAGTAAATATTTTCCTATTTTATTTTCTCAAAATCTGTGCTGCTTCTTAAAGGCACTGTGGTATAATTCAAACAATACTAAACATGGCTTCTAAAATGGATTTGCTACTAACTACTTTTGGGGCTTTAGGTAGTTCATTTCACATTTTAGTTTTCTAAAACTAAAGACTCAGTTTTCTTATCTGTAAAATTAGGGTGTTGGATTAATTCTCAAGACTCTTCCTACTCAAGCCAAGGTCTATTCCAGCCCTAATATCCTATAACTCATCCAGACAACATTTTAAGTGTCTGGGTTATTTTCTAATTACAAAGGTAATGCCTGCTCACTTAAAAATATTCCAAGAATACAGAAATATGCCGCGCAGTGGCTCATGCCTGTAATCCAGCACTTTGGGAAGCCGAGGCAGGCAGATCACAAGGTCAGGAGTTTGAGACCAGCCTGGCCAACATACTGAAACCCCGTCTCTATTAAAAATACAAAAAATTAGCTCAGTGTGGTGGCAGGTGCCTGTAATCCCAGCTACTTGGGAGGCTGAGGCAGGAGAATCGCTTGAACCCAGGAGGGAGAGGCTGCAGTGAGCCAAAATTGCGCCACTGCACTCCAGCCCAGGCTACAGCGTGAGACACCACCCCCCCCCAAAAAAAAAAAAAATATATATATATATATATACACACACACACACAGAAATATATTAAGTAAAAATTAGAGTCCACCATAATGCTATCCCTTAGAGATTGTGTTAACAGCTTATTATATAATCTTTCAAAATTATCTGACTAACATAGATGTATTATTATATTTTATGAAAATGAAGATATACATACTTTTATGATTTTTAAATTTTAATATCATGAACCTCTGCCAATTGGATATATGTAGCTCTATCTCATTCTTTTTCATGACTCTGTTCCATTCAGTGGACATATCAAGTTTATTTACCTGCTAATGAATATTTAAATGGCTTTAAAATTTTGTAATGGGTATCCTGGATCACCTGAAGGCATCTTCGTTTATCTCTCTTTGTACAAATTTGGAAGGACTTCTTTAAGGTAAATTCCTATAATGGAATTTCTTGGTGAAATGATGTAATTTCCTATGTAGGGGCAAACTGCTCTGGAAAGAAGTGTTATCAATGTACATTCCCATAAATAATGTACAAGAGGAGAACACTAGGTGGTGCTAAGCATGCTAATTTATACTTATTATGTGACCAGAACTGGTGAGGCTTATTATCTAGTTTGGGCCTTATCCCAAAATAAATCTAGACTAGTGCTGATATAAAGGACTTCAGATATTAAGTCAGGTCTTCCTTGGTCTCCCGTCAGACTTACAACATGCAGTCCCAGAGAGCAGAACTAGTCCCAGCATTTGGAAATAACAGACGAGTAAATTCTGGCTCAAAAGGACAAAACTTTCTAGCAATCAGAATTTTCCCATAAAAGACTATGTTCCCTATTAATTAGAAAAGCCCTATCACTGTATTATAAATGGTGAGCAAATTGAAAGCTGGATGACCTTTTGTCAATAAGTAATTGAACCTGATGACCTTGAAAGTTTCCTTCTATTCAAAGGCTCACAAACACCCAGATTTGAAGGGCAAGAATTAGGGTTAAATCCTCCCACAGGCACTTGCTTCCCTAGGCTGTTTTCTATCAGAATAACATTTATTATGTCTTCTCTGTCCGCCATAATTGAATATTTCATTAAGTTAATTTTCGTAAGTCTAGGTAAGTATCCCTCACAGAGCTCAAGGTCAATATTTCTATTTCCATTTACTTATTCATCAGGTATTTTCTGAGTCCCTACTGTGTACCAGGCAGAATACTAAATGCTGGGGATGTGACAGTGAGCAAAACCAACAATTCCTGTCCTATGGCATTTACAAATCATGCTTATTAATGTAAGCTACGTTTGAAGACAGCCATAAAGCATTTGTTTTTACTGTCTATGGAATTAATTGGATAGGCTGTCCAGTAAATCAGAATATTTCATTTAGACAATCAGAAACATGAGACATGTTTTAAAACTATTTCTCACTGCTGATTTTTTTCAGTTAACAAAGCAAAACAGAGAGCAAAAATAATTACCTGAACATTTGAGGCAAAGGTAAGAGCAAAAGCAATTATCTCATCTAAAAGTAAAACAAAGAAAAACACGTTTACCGTGATTGACCAGGAAATTGCACCTGTGTTCTATTTCACCTATGGATAGGTCTTCCAAGGACCAAATTCCAAGATAGAAATCTCTGAATACTCTAAGGTCATAATGACTTTCCTGGCCCCAAACCTAATGTCACATTTCTTCTGACAGGCTAGAGAAACAAGAGAAAACAAAAAAAAAGAAAGGTCCACAGGATGGCTTGGGTTGAAGTATATGTGTTTATGAAGGAAAGTGTCAACTAGACCACATGTGTTAAGGGGGGAAAATACCATAAAAAATTTCCCGAAGAAATCCTTGAGCCAAAACCCTTTCTTAAGTAAAAATATCATCTTTTCAGGGCACATTCCTCTCCCGTCATGCATGCATGAGCAGACTGCTTCCTGCTGAAAGCTCATTCTGAAAATGAAACGCAGTCCCTGTGATAAGCCTAGCTTTCCATAAAGGCAGGACAGAGTAAACAAAATCATCCTCACTTTCAGTTCCATTTCTTTACTTTAGGTTGGAACTGTTCAGGGAACAGGAATTCTTTGGCAAATTCTAGCTCTTTGAAATACAGCCACACAGTTAAACTTGGTAAAAGGTTTTAAAATAGTATTCTTAAAAAAACTCACTGAAGGCTGGGCGCGGTGGCTCAAGCCTGTAATCCCAGCACTTTGGGAGGCCGAGACAGGCGGATCACGAGGTCAGAAGATGGAGACCATCCTGGCTAATACAGTGAAACCCTGTCTCTACTAAAAAAAAATACAGAGGGGGGCGGAGCAAGATGGCCGAATAGGAAGAGCTCCAGTCTCCAACTCCCGGCACGAGCAACACAGAAGACCGATGATTTCTGCATTTTCAACTGAGGTACTGGGGTCATCTCACTGGGGAGTGCCGGACAATCGGTGCTGGTCAGCTGCTGCAGCCCGACCAGTGAGAGCTGAAGCAGGGTGAGGCATTGCCTCACCTGGGAAGCACAAGGGGGAAGGGAATCCCTTTTCCTAGCCAGGCAAACTGAGACACACAACACCTGGAAAATCGGGTAATTCCCACCCCAATACTGTGCTTTAAGCAAACGGGCACACCAGGAGATTATACCCACACCTGGCCGGGAGGGTCCCACGGCCACGGAGCCTCCCTCATTGCTAGCACAGCAGTCTACGATCTAACCACAAGGCAGCAGCAAGGCTGGGGGAGGGGCGCCCACCATTGCTGAGGCTTAAGTAGGTAAACAAAGC